>NW_022436958.1:25563656-25641776 GCF_009761245.1 Sapajus apella
TCCTTCCTTCCTTCCTTCCTTCCTTCCTTCCTTCCTTCCTTCCTTCCCTCTTTTCTTTCCTTTCCTTTCTCTCTCTTCCTTCCTTCCTTTCTTTCTTTCTCTCTCTCTCTCTTTCTTTCTTTCTTTCTTTCTTTCTGTCTTCTTTCTTTCTTTCTTTCTTTCCTTCCTTCTTTCTTTCTTCTTTTTTTCTCTTTCTCTTTTTTCTTTTTCTCTCTTTCTTTCTCTCTCTTTCTCTCTTTCTTCCTCTCTCCCTCCCTCTTTCTTTCTTTCTTTTTCTTCTCTCTCTCTCTCTCTCTCTCTCTCTCTCTCTCTCTCTCTCTCTCACAGGATCTCATTCTGTCGCCTAGACTATCATGCAGTGGCACAACATAGCTAACTGTAGCTTCCAACTCCTGGGCTCAAGCAATCCTCCTGCTTCAGCCTCCCCTCCCAAGTAGCTGGGACTATAGGCACTTGTCACCATGCCTGACTTTAACTCTTTTAAAAGCACATATTTATAGAGGGTCTTACTATACATAAAGCTGTGACAAAGGAAATATAGGGTACTGTCATTAGGTATACAAAGCAGACACATAAACTTCAACATAAGTGTATAGTACACATTTTTATTGACATGCTATTAGTATATATTAGTACTATATAATATTAACTGTGCTTTTCAGTATTTGAAAGCACTAGAAATTAATTTCTTTTAAAACATTGGGCTTGTCTTTAAGAATAAGAATGACTCTGATTCTGAATTAATGAGTTTTAGTGCCTACTACCTTACTTAGGTGTTAATCTTAAGCATCCATACACTTGAAATCAGTTATAACATACCATGCTCTTGGATTATTTAAATGTTACAGTAAGAAAGCATTTCTTTTACCTTCACATAGTTGTATTCTAAAAGAATAAACTCCCCATCAGGAGATACTGAATAATCATTTATAGAATGTCCAAACTCATCCTGTCAAACAAGAACAAAGGAAAAATTGAACAATTCAATTTCACTGCCATCATCGTGCACTTACTTCATAGCGGGTACTGTTCTAGATATGTGACTTGTGCTTTGGGAGTTCCCAGTCTAGCAAAGGTGGCATATTCACCCAAACAAATGACCATGATGAAGGTGGGTGGTGACCAGTGTTAGCCAGAAAGGGAAGGATTAATCCTAACCAAGAAAAGATGGCCACAAGAGTGAGGATGCGAAAAAGAGAACGTTCTCAACAGTGGGAACAGTGTGAGAAAAAGCCAGGCATGGGAAAGGACATGCATGTTTAGAAACTCTTTAAGGGTCATGTGTAACCTGAATATAGTTTGGGAGAGTGGGTGTCAGATACAGTGGAAGGTGAGAGAACAACAAATTAGAAAAGTAGATGGGACCTAAATATAAGATGTGGAGCTAGGCCTAATTTTTTTGCATATGAAAGTGATCAAATCATATCTGTCTTTTACAAAGATTCTCTGGTGGGAGACACAGTGGCTGAAATGAGAGGGAAGAGCAGAGGGCTGGTATCAGCCTGGATGTGGGGAGTGCAGTGGTCTGGTCTACAGAATGCAGATAGGGACACAGGTTAGAGCACTCACTACCACAATATTAAACAAGGGTTTGAGCAAGGACTGTCCAGTGGAAATGGAAATTCTGAGATACTTGACATGCAGAGGGAGAATTGACAGGGTTTGTTTTCACTAACTATGGGGATGACAGACGAGTCATTGATGATTCTGAGGTTTCTAGCTTTAGTGACTTGAAAGAGAGTTAAGTAACTTTTACCAATATTGGGAACTCATGAAAAGGTATAAGATGCTTTCAGTGTGCTAGGACAGTGGAGGAAACATAACCAGTTTTGCTTGGGATTTGGAGTTTAAAATCCACATATAGGAGGCAGCAGCCAGCTAGAAATTAAAATTTCGATCTGGGAGAAGGTTAGTGTTAAATGTGTGTATGCGAAAGTCAAGCCAGAGAGGAAAGCAGTAATGCTGCGGGGTTGCATGAAATTCACTAAAGGAGAGCATGCAAAATGAAGAGGTAGGCAAGTGAAGACGGAGCCCTGAGGAGCACTTACTTTTAAAAATATGGGCAGAGTAAGAGGAATCATCAAAGGAGACTAAAAAGTAGCCAAGGCAGGGAGCATTTCAAGAAGGAGAGAAAGATCCACTTTTCCATATGCTGCAGAAAGAGTCCAACAGGCTGAGAAATGACAGTACTCATGATTTGAAAGGTAATGAAAAAAAACCCCAGAATTCTATGCATGAATTAATTATGGATTAAACATACAAATGTACTATTCTCCAAGAAAACTGAGCTGTTTCCATATTCAGCATTGAATAGCAAGACATTGTTTTCTTGTTTGTAGAGATATTCATGATCTAAAGAGAGAAAACAACCAGATCAAAATTTCAAGTTGTTATTAAACATCTTCATAAGCTGAAAATTATGGAATATAATTTAAGGTTTAGTTCACAAATACTGAATAGGCATTTCTAAGTTGAGAAAACATGAATGATATTAAACTAACATTCATTCATTTTTCCATCATTACTGTCAAGGTTTCAATTCATATTTAATTTTTTATTATACATGTCATGGAAATACTTGTGTTCTTTTCAGTCTTTTTCCCTTTTCAAGTAAAAAAGAAAGAAAAACTCTATAGAGGTGTTTAAAAACAAGGATTACCTCTTCTCAGTGCCATTAAAAATAAGTACCCCGTATGTCAACTTAACTAGAATGAACGTAAGCATAAAATTCTGCCCTACCCCCAAAAATTCTTACCTGAAATCCATCGTAAGGAATATAACTTCAGTCTGTAAGTATTTTTTAAGTAATCAGTTAGAGTGTAAGTTTTGCGACCGTCAGCTGTAGCATCATCTGCTGGTTGAAAAAAACAGCCAAATGTTCAGTAAGATGGAATAACCTAAATTTTTGGATAAAATAAACAAATGGATCTCTACAATATACCCTGCTCACAAAATTCAGAATACACTCACAAAATGCAAGACACATTTTCAGACTAAATGGACGGAGTAAAAATGCATTTAACTATGAAGTGTGTGTGAGTGTGTATGTTTCACTGTGCTCTATTATGCTACATTAGTGGGCTTTACTGTGAAGTTCTAGATCAGCAATGTCCAATAGAAATATAATGTGAGTATATATTTTCTAATAGCTATATAAAAAACAGAATTTTAAGGTAAAATTAATTTTGGTAGCATATTTATTTAACCCAATACATCCAAATATCATTTTGCCATGCAACCAATATTTAACTATTAATGAGAACTTTCATGTTTTCTTTTTCATTCTGACACTCAAATCTGATAAGTAGTTTATACTTACAGCATATCTCAATTTGACTAGGGAGATTTTAAGTCAATAGTTACATGTGGCCATGTGTTAAACAACTACTGTACTGGATGGCCTGGAGCTGCATCATCCTTTTTGGAGGCCTTGGGGCCCATTGTCAAGCCTTCTTGCTTCTCAGAGACCTTTAGGACATGCTGATCACCCACTTCAGGGATCTTCATTAGTAGCATCACTTTTCTTTGAACTTGACAGAATTTGTGTGGTTCTATAGTCTACTACTGGTGACCCAAATTCAAAGTCTGAAAATCATTTTTGGTATGTCTTTATGTTTTCCCACCATGCCCATCTAATTGACTCTCTTGATTATTCCTGGAAATTTTTTTTTCCAGGTATCTTTGTCATTAGACTCTCACAATTCTATCCCTCCTCTGCACCACCACAAGAATAATTTTTCTAAACCATTACTTTCACTCTGGTGATCTCTTCTCCAAAAGTTTTCAACGTTTCCCCATGGCCTACAGGAAGAAGATTAAAACTCCTTAGCCTGACACACACAACCCTCCATGATTGACACAAGAGTGTCTTCCCAGGCTCATGTCACTCCTTGCGGGGACCGTCTCATTCACTCTTGTGATCTGCCCACCAAACCCAGAAGATCTTCATGGGCTTTTCCACTTCTGCTTCTTTTTCTAAACCACTTCTTTGCAGTGTCTTCGCTGCTTTCCTGGTTGTCATAATTACCACCTGCCAATTCCCATCTCTTCCATGAAGACTTTAGTTCTGCACCCTCTGACTTTTGCCCCAAAACGACTCATTTGGTTCTTGTCATTTAATGACAAAATCGTTGACAACTGTTTTGCACTGCTTACCTATGTGGTATCCTCAGCTAGGCCATGTAATCTTTGAAGACAAGGCCTTGATTCTTGTTTGTTTTAATTTTTATATCAACCTTTAGCACCTAACACAGTTCAATTCCACAGTAGGCACACACACAAAAAGTTTTTATTGGTTGATAGGATGTCATCCCAGAGGCATAATCAAGCCAACATGATTCCTCTCCAATCCCAGAGCTTATCTACTGATGAAAGAGCTTAAAGTGTTTTTTCTCAAATCCTCTACTTTTTCCACATATATACAAACATACACTCACATAATCAGCCACCATTGTAACATTCCTATAACTGCAGTTCTTACAGTTTGGGGCACTGGGAAGCCAGCAGCCCCTTCTCTTATGAATTTTCTTACAGGAAATGCTTCCCTTATCATTTTCTTACAGAAAATGACCTTTCAGACAATGTTCCTAAGATTTGATTTCTTCAAATGTGGTACAAAGACACCATGGAATACTATGCAGCCATAAAAAGGAACAAGATCATATCATTTGTAGGGACATGGATGAAGCTGGAAGCCATTATCCTCAGCAAACTAACGCAGGAACAGAAAACCAAATGCTGCATGTTCTCACTTACAAGAATGAGGTGAACAATGAGAACACATGGGCACGTGGCAGGGAACAACCAACACTGAGGACTGTCGGGATGGGGTGGGGGTGGGGGAAGGGAAAGCATCAGGAAGAACAGTTAATGGTCTCTGGGCTTAATACCAAGGTGATGGGTTGATCTGTGTTGTGAACAACCATGGCACATGTTTACCTATGTAACAAACCTGTATATCCTACACATGTACCCTGGAACTTAAGAGTTGAAAGGAAAAATAAGATAAGAATATTTCTGAGGTGGGCCATTGCCTCAGTTAAAAATGATAAAGCTTTCTGTTTTCATCATTATAAATAAAGATAATACAGAAAATACAGGTTCAAGTTGAAGATTAAAAAAAGATTTTATTTCTTCAGATCTTATCTGATAATAGCCTTGAACCAGCCTTAAAAAACCTTGTTTCAAGAAATAAAATTGCTACATTTCACTTTATTACTTTATTGATTTTATTTAAACCTAGTTCATTTAATAAGTTAAAGAGAGTTAAAAAAACAACAACAACAGCTACTTTTTTTGGCCAATTTAGTCCTGCATTTCATTTCTAAAAATTAGTAGGAGATTCATGTTTGCTAGCAGAAATCAACCAGGTAAAATCAGTCCTTGAATTTGCTAACCTTCAAACAAGAAGTAAAGCATTATGCTACAGAAAATATTTGAAACTCATACTGGGAATAGTAACTGGATTTGTTAATAAAACCCTCTCAATTACTTTCATGCCACTCAATTACTTGTATACCAACCACTCTTTCATATGTCAATCAGTTAAAAACTGAGTACTATTTGAAAAATACTATTGATATAACAGAGTATATCAAATTGATACCTCTTGCTGATACCTCTTGATATACTGTTATCAAGAGGTATCAGTTTAAAATGTACATAAAACACATCCCTAAATTAGTGTAATTTGAAAAAGAGACAGTAATTGACATCCATAATTCTAATAGTCTGCTGATGTAGATATCTAGATATACCTGCACACACATATATGTATATACAATAAAACAGATATATCAACATGAAATATCTATCACTAACTCTTAATTTTATAAGAAGGGAATTAACTAAATACCTGTAATAGATCATATATAGTATTATCTCATTTAAAAGCATCTCATTTAAGGGTATTTACCCAAGTTTTTCAGGACACCACGGTTACATTGGGAATATTGAAATAATTGAGGAAACATTCTCTTGACATCACCTGCTGCCGAGGGTGCTGCATCTTCAGGTCCATGATGTGCTCCTCCCTGTGCACTTAACTCACCTGTCCTCCTCAGACCTTCTCTCACCAGTCTATAGCTTTTTTTTCTTTTTTCTCTTTTTTTTTGAGACAGGGTCTTGCTCCCATTGTCCAAGGTGGAGTGCAGCGGCAGAATCAAGGCTCACTACAGCCTCGACTTGCCAGGCTCAGGTGGTCCTCCCACTTCAGCCTCCTGAATAGCTGGGACTACAGGCACATACCACCACACCAGGCTCATTTTTGTATTATTAGTAGAGACAGGTTTTTGCTATGTTGCCCAGGCTGGTCTCAAACTCCTAGGCTCAAGCAATCTTCCCACCCTGGCCTCCCAAAGTGCTGGGATTATAGGCATGAGCTGCTACGCCTGGCCTAGTCCACAGTTTTTGAAAACCCATCATCTCTACCACATTCAGGCTCCCTTCTGCTCATGATGGCTCCCTGTGAATTGGATCCACCAGCTCATGTTCTAGATATCTGGAATGCCTCTGGTGCCACACTTGCTGGAGTCCAGGACATTCCTGCAAGCCCCATTCTTACTTTGGTCTGTGTGAGGTTCACTTGGCTGTTTTAGAATAACCCTGCAACCCAGTTTCCATATATTAGCTGCCAGTCCAAGAGCAGCACAGCTAAACGGGAATAAGCAGAGCAACACAAATGTTCCTTGTTTTTTGGCTTGCCGTTTGATAAGTAGGGCACATTGTAAGTTGCTTTTGAAACATCTAGATAAGCGAGCTCTGTAAGGCATGAGTGCCAACTCCAGGTTTTGACCTTTAGCAAGTTCAGAGTTTGCTGCCAAGTTACAACCTATTTTGTTAAACTCTTATAGGACAAGCTCATGATTCTTCTTCCTTGTCTATTTGCTAACTGACAAGGCACTGCTGCAGCAACAGATGAGGGTCTTTGGCTGCTTGCGTGGTTTTCTTAGTGAGGCCTGGGACATGTTCATTTGACTTACAGTTCAAAGCATTGTGCAGCCAAGTAAAGTAATTAATCATATGTTACCCATCACCTTATGCAGAAACTCGAGTTTCAAATCTTTAATTTAAAAATAAAAATATAAGTTTACAATTTTATGCTTTTCTTCTTTAGCTAAAGCAACTATTAGCTTGAACCATATGAAAATACCATTTTTATTAGTTTAGAAAAAGGTACAATGGTAGCATTTAAAATGGCTCAACATAATAATAAATTCTTATAAAAGCATTAAGGTATCTTAATGAATACTTGCTGTAGTGTCAAAGTCATTTCTGAAAAACAGTAATTTCAGATTGATAAAATCCAAATAAGAGACTCATATAATTCCAGGGGATATTCTTTTTTGATTTTTTGTGATGGAGTCTCACTCTATAGCCCAGCCTAGAGTGCAGTGGTGCAGTCTCAGCTCACTGCAGCCTTCATCTCCTGGGTTCAAGCAATTCTCCTGTCTCGGTCTTCTGAGTAGGTGGAATTACAGGCACACGCCCCCATGCCTGGCTAATTTTTGTACTTTTAGTAGAGATGGGGTTTCACCATGTTGGTCAGGCTGGTCTTGAACTTCTGACCTCATGATCTGCCCGCCTTGGCCTCTCAAAGTGCTGAGACTATAGGCATGAGCCACCATGCCTGTCCTCCAGGGAATATTCTTGCTTTGATCACTTGCTTCTGTATGATAACAAGATATTTTGAATATTGTCATCCATTCATACTATTTTGTCTGTATTAAACTGACATATAATGTTTCCACTCCACAAAAATAAACTGCTTTGGTAAATAAATGGCTAATGAAATACATCTAAAAAGAAATGTGCTCATGACAGCACATAACTGTGTAAAGTTGTTAAAAACAGGCAAAAGAGTTATCTGGTTATAAAGTTCCTGTGTTCCATATGGTAATCAGCTGACATTCCATATTGATGCTTGTATCTACAATGGGTATAAAGAAATAAAATGAATGTTACTTCAAAATTTGCTCTAGCAAATTAACAACCTTGACATAGGGATGGTAGAAGAAAAATCAAGGAGGTAAAAGAAGAAACTGATGGAATGTCCCCTCATCCTGTGTCTGTATTCTCCAGCTGCACATGCAGGCTGCCACCCATCTCCATAGATTCAACAAGCACCAGTCAAGGGGTTGAGCAGCTGGTTGCTTTGAATCAGAGAGCCTGGATTTGAACCCAGGTCCATTTCTTGCCTTGGGGCCTTGGGAAAATTACTTAATCTTTGCTATGATTTGAAAGATGATGTTCCTTCCAAAATTCATGTTGAAACTTAATCCCCATTGTGGTAGTGTTAAGAGGTGGGTCCATTTTGGGAAGTGATTAGCACTTCATAAAAGGGCTGGAGGGAACTCACTGAGGCCTTTTGGCCCTCTGCCTTCCATCATGTGAGGATGCTGCCTCGAGAGACAGTGCCTTCGACGGGATGGGACCTCGTCACATACTGGCCTGCCTGCACTTTGAGCTTGGACTTCTTAGCCTCCAGAACTGTGAGAATCACATCTCTTCTGTTCTTTAAAAGTTACCCATTCTTAGGTATTTTGTTGTAACAACACAAATGGACTTAGACAGAAATTGGTACCAGAGAAATGGAGTATTGCTGTTACAGATACCTAAAAATGTAGAAGTGGCTTGGAACTGGGTAATCGGTGAGGCTGGAATAGTTTTGAATTGCAGGCTAGAAAAAGCCTAGTGTTAAACACAATTCTGGTAAGGGCTCAGAAGAAGAGGAGAGCTGTGGAGAGTGCCTCGGTGTTCGTAGAAATTATCTAAGTGATTGTGATCAGAATGTTGGCAGAGAAATGGACAGTAAGGACACTTTTGATGAGATCTCAGACAGAAATGAAGATCTCATTGGAACTAGAGAAGCGGCCACTCATACCAGAAAGTAGCAATGAACTTGGCTGAATTGTGTCCATGCACTACAGCTTCTGGAAGGCAGAATTTTAGAAGATAAGAATGTCTGGCAGAAGAAAAATAACCATTCAGAGTGCTGAATGGTTTCTCCCGACATCCTATAGGAAAATGTAAGAAGAGTGAAACAAATTAAAGACGGAATTCATAATCATAAGAGAAACAGAACTTAAAGAGTTGAAAAGTCTCAGCCTGGCCTGATCCTGCCCAGGTTGTAAAAACAAAAAGGCAAGTTCAGAGAGAATACCAAGGGTGTGGCCAAGCAAAGTTTAAGTTTAATAAGGAGATTAATATGGAGAATAGGAAGCTAGATGCTATTTATCAAGACAATGGAACAATGACCCTGAAGGCATTTTGGAGATTATTGCTGCTGTCTCTCATATCATAGGGCCAGAGTGCCACGGCCTAGGGCAGGGGTGTCCAATGTTTTGGTGACCCTGGGCTACATGGGAAGAAAAATTATCTTGGACCACACATTTAATACACTAACACTAATAGCTGAATAGCTTTAAAAAAATACAAAACTATCTTGTAATAATATTTTTTTAGATGGAGTCTCACTCTGTTGCCCAGGCTGGAGTGCAGTGGCACAATCTCAGCTCACGGCAACCTCTGCCTCCCAGGTTCATGCGATTCTCCTGCCTCAGCCTCCTGAGTAGCTGGGATTACAGGCGCACGCCACCACACCTAGCTAATTTTTGTATTTTTAGTAGAGACGGGATTTCACCATGTTGGTCAGGCTGATCTCCAACTCCTGACCTCATGATCTGCCCACCTCAGCCTCCCAAAGTGCTAGGATTACGGGTGTGAGCCACTGCACCCATCAATATCTCATAATGTTTTAAGAAAGTTTACAAATTTGTGCTGGGCTACATCAAAGCCATTCTGGGCCACATATTGCCCTTGGGTGAAAGGTTGGACAAGTTTGGCTTAGGGTAAAGAATTATGTCAAAAAAGGAGCTTGGGCACCCATGGGACCTCATCATTAACTCCCCTGCACCTCCTTATCTCTGCTGTCAGCATTCTGGTGCAGCACTCTTCAGCTTTCACATATGTGACTCAAGCAGGCTCAGCTGCTCCTCTAGCCTGTGTAGGCTATAAACCTGGGCAACACCCACGTGGTGCTAATACTGCAGAAGCATAGAGTGCACGAGCTGTAGGGGCATGGCTACCTCCACCTATATTTCAAAAGATTCCTCAGAAAGGCTAGTGTCCTAAGCAGAGAACTGCTGCAGGAGCTACTGCAGAGTCTGAGCGAGGGCAATGCTTAATGGAGCTGCTGGGCAGGGCCATCCTTGAGTCCCCAGAACTGTAGAGTCACCAGCATGCAGTGTCAGCCTGGGAGAGCCACAGGCACAAGACTTCAACCCATGAGAGCTGCAGCATGGGCTGTGCCCAGCAAAGTCATAGTGGGGGCAAAGGGGTATCCTCTGAGGCCTTGGGAACCCAACCCCCACCCTAGCATGTCTGAAACATGGGACATGAAGTCAAAGATTATTTTCAAACCTCAAGATATAATATTGTCTGCCCAGTTGGGATTTATTTGGGACTTGTTAACCCTTTCTTCCTAGTTCTCCCTTTTGGAATGGAAACGTCTATCCTATGCCTACCCCAACATTGTATTTTGGAAGCATACAACTTGTTTGATTTCACAGCTTCACAGCTGGAGAGAAATTTGCCTCAGGGTGAAACTTACGTTGGGTTTCACCTAGTTTAGATGAAAACTAATTTAGATCAGACTCTGGCCTCTAGACTTCTGAGTTGATGCTAGAAAAAGTTAAGATTTGGGGGGCTATTGGGATGGAATGAATGTATTTTGCATATGAAAAGGACATGAAGTTTTGGATTCAAGGGTGAATGCTATGGTCTGAGTGTCCCCCAAAATTGATGTCTTGAAACGAAGTCCCTGTTGAGATAAAGAGGTGGGACCATTTGAAGTGATTAAGTCAAGAGGGCTCCCCACTCATGAATGGATTAGTGCCGTATAAAAGGGCTGGAGGGAACTAGCCTGAGCCTTTTTGCCCTACTACTCTTCTGCCATGTGAGAAGGCAGCAAGAAGGCCCTCGCCAGACACCAAAAGCCAATGCCTTGATATTGAACTTCCCATCTCCAGAATTGTGAGAAAATAAATTTCTATTGCTTATAAATTACCTAGTCTGTGGTATTTTGTTACAGCAGCACAAACCAAGACACCTTTTAAAGTTTCATTTAAAACATCTATAACATGAGACTAATAGTCCATAGGGATTTTCAATGATTAAATGAGATAATGTATGTCATATGCTTAGCTCAGGACTTAGAACTTAGGAAGCACCTGTAGATAAGTCACACTACGCACTATTGTTTTGTTCCAAGCATGTGCTAGGCAACCAGAATACAAAAATGAATATGAAAGAGTCTGCTCTGGAGCACCTAACAGTGAGATTAAGAATTTAACTGCAATAAAATAAGAGCCAGTTAAGTTTTACTATGTTCATAATGAAAAATGATCCTAATAAGACAGCATGAGACAATTACATTGATAAAAATATTTAGGATAAGTGCAACCTAATCATTTCCTAAGTGCCAATGAATATAACTTTCTCCCTTCTATTAATCATGCCTAACACCATAGCATCCATATTGGAAATCAGCAGTTTACAGTATGAAGGGAAAACATTTGACTTAATGGAATTAGAGGATGTCTAAAGACTGATGTTTGTCTGAACACTATACACAAGAGACATTAGAATATAATCATAATAGCAGATTCACCTTTTCAACAAAAGAACACGATGGTACATCCAGGGGCATATAATAAATGCATTGCCATTTAGCTGGAGGCTGTAGAATGTGGGGACTGTATACTCTCAGCGTCTACCTTAGGATCAGAGTGTCAGGTGACCAAACTTTCATTAGGGACATAATCATTTTCCAGTGTGTCCACCTGAAAGGCCAACCAAATAGTACAAGGCACATTTCCCAGAATAGCAACATTTTGAAAAAAATGAAACATCTTAATTGGGTTTAGTCCCTCCTCCTCCTTCTCCTCCTCCTCTCTTACCTTTCCACTCCATCTACACTGGCCACCCAGGAATTCCTCAGACACACCAGGTTCATTCCTGCCTCAGAGACTTCACACTTGCTATATGCTCTTCCTGGAACATTCTTTCCCCAGATATGGCCAGGGCTTGCTCCCTCACCTCCTTTAGGTATTTATTTAAATGCTGCATTCCTTCCCTGGACTGGCATTGCAGCCTCTTCCCCCATGGCATTCTCTACTACTCTTTCAAGCTTTAGTCAGTTTTTTCTTAGCAATGATACCACCTAACTTATTATACATTCTACTTTTTTATATTGTTCACTGCCTCCCTTAATTGGATGTAAGCTCCATGGGGGCACTGATTTCATTTTGATTCATTCTATTTACTATTATATTACTATAGCCTAAAACAGTTGCCTGGTACATAACAGGCACTCAAGAAATTGTTGCTGAATGAAAAGATAAAAGTCAAACAATAAGAATATAAGAACCAACAGCTCCAAATACAGCATGTGAACTCCAAGTGGCTGTAGTGTAGGAAGACCAGTGAGTTTAGCCAGACAGGACTCGACAGAGTGGGCACAAGAGCCTCTGAAATGGCCTTTGCAAAAATTATGACAGTGACAAAAATCTAAACTAACTGACTCCATCTTGCTTTTAATCTCACACGCTAACTACCCTTGCTCATTACTGGATGTGGGCTAAGCAAACTATGGGAGGATTTTAGTTTACAGTTTAACTTTGGAGCAAGGATGATAATAGTCCCTCCCAAAACTGATCCCCTTTGAGGACTGCCTTTCTAAGACGAAGAAAAATCCACAAAATGAGGATTATAGGAGGGGCCTGAATTCTGCCAAGATGTAGGCTAGTAGTTAAATGATAACCAGCCATTATTCCAGAGGTCAGAAGATTTGTAACTTCCCCAATTGCTCTTATGGATAACATCACTATTGTCAAGACCTAAGATTGGTCTTTGAGATATTTTTCAGACTTTTGCATTCAGGTGGACCTGCTGACTCCATCAGGACCTGTGGCTCATACCAAGGAACTAACTTAACCAGTCTTGTGACCCTCATTCAGAAAATGACTGTGTGTAAAAAGATCATTTTGGACACTCCTATGTGTTCATCCCCAGTCAATCAACAACACCCATCCCTTATCCTCCTGCCTGCCAAATCATGCTTAAAAACCCTAGCTTCCCAGCTTTCAGGGAGGCAATTTGAGAACTGTCTCCTGTCCTTTCACTTGGCTCGTCCTGTGATTATGGAATTCTCTATTACAATATCACTGTCACAGTGAATTGGTTTTATCTGTGCAGTGAGCAAGAAGAATCTGTCAGGCTATTACAACTCAAGTTCTAGACCACCATGGCTGCTGTTAGGTCAGCACACTTCTCTAAGCCTGAGCCAGTCATTTTCCTACTTTCTTTCAGCTCCAAATATACATGCCCTTCCTCGCTCAGTAATTCTGGGGAAGAAATCTACAGCTACATTTCCAAGAAGCTTCATTTGGAGGATTCCTACTAGATTCTGTTAATAGGAAAAAATAGAGAAAAAAATTGGATTGCAATCAGAAAAGAGGAGGGGCTCCTCCTTTCCTCTTTCTTGCTGACAGCATGCATCCAGCAGTAGCACCTGCTCCAGCCTCTGTCTTCCTTTGTAGTATCTGGAACCTGCTTCATCATGCCTCTCAGAGGTACCAGTAGCAGCTGGAGGCATTTAAAACCTTAGAGCTTTGAACTGAGATCTTCTGTGTTCCTCTTCCTCTTTGTTTCCAAGCCCTACAGATGACTCCTTGCAGCTACTCTCTCTGTTACCTCAGAGTTCCTCTTTTGCTCTTTTATCTGTGTAACCAATTTTCACATTAAAGCCCTCTGCTGAAATATCTAGTGTGGTTTATTTTCTTTCTTTCCTTTTTTTTTTTTGAGACAGAATCTCACTGTGTTGCACAGGCTAGAGTGCAGTGGTGCATTCTTTGCTCACTGCACCTCTGCCTCCCAGGTTCAAGTAATTCTTCCGTCTCAGCCTCCTAAGTAGTTGCAACTACAGGCATGTGCCACCACATCCAGGTAATTTTTGCATTCTTAGTTTCACCATGTTTGCCAGGCTAGTCTCAAACTCCTGGCTTCAGATGATCTGCCCACCTTAGCCTCCCAAAGTGCTGGGATTACAAGTGTGAGCCACCACACCCAGCCCTAGTGTGATTTCTCTAACTGACAGACGTACTTATTCATCTTACCTATTGTGATGAAATTAAATAATTAGAACTTAAATCTGTTGGAACTTTAGGTTATTTTGAGCCTTGAGAGGAATGTGGCTATGTGGCCTGAGTCACATAACATGCAGCTACAACTTCTGCTTTGTCCTGTAAATGACCAGAAAAGACCTTGTGATGCCAGAGGTAAGACCCCACCTCAGATCATCACCGCTGCTCATGGAATATCAGAGCAATCTTAGTTGGAATATAGCAATCCATAACCAATAAAATCACTATAATATATATACTAACCTTGTATGGAAAATGTTGCAATCCTGCTAACTACCCATATAAGTACAATTCTTCACTTTACAATGCTACCCCATTTGTCTGGAGTATGTTTTCCAAGAGGTCATCCTCAAGCTTTGACCTTGAGTAAACTCTATACTTAATCATTTTTCTGAATCTTTTTATTTAAGTTAGACATTATAAGG
The DNA here is from genome assembly GCF_009761245.1 of Sapajus apella. Classification (NCBI taxonomy): domain Eukaryota; kingdom Metazoa; phylum Chordata; class Mammalia; order Primates; family Cebidae; genus Sapajus; species Sapajus apella. The sequence continues at coordinate 25,578,283 of NW_022436958.1, forward strand.
AAAGTATTTTTAAGTGATAAGAATACAACATTTAGACCCGGAGTTGGCAAACATTTTCTTAAACAGCTGGTTGGTAAATAGTTTAGGCTTTGTGGACCTTATGATCTTCAGTCTCTGTTATAACTACTCAAGTCTGCCATTGTAACCTTCAAGCAGCCACAGCCAATGTGTGAGTGCGTGGGCACAGCTATGTTCCCATAAAATTTTATTTAAAAAAATCAGGTGGCCAGTCCTGATTATATTTTGACAACCTCATCTAGACATTCCTCAAAATTGTGAGCAACATTAAAACAAAAACAAAAACTGCTCATAAGATTGGATTTGAAAGACAAATATTGAGACTGAAACTCCAATTGCTTTGAAACAATATCAGCATATGACTCCAATATATGCAGCAGAAAAGTGAAAGTGGGCAGAATATTTATGTCTCTGTATTCAAGTATCGGATATCTGTTTTTATCTTGACCCAAATATGGACATGTTGGTAAAGAAATGCAATGCTGAAGGGCTGACACAACTAAGCCCAGTTACACAACCTGGTTCGCTCTGCTGCCACAGCAGGGCCAGGAAGCTCTACACACACAGGCAGCCAGCACTAATCAACATGGTAGGACTGCTTTATCCCTTTTTGAAATGAAATCGCTTTTTTTCTTTTTTTTTTTTTTTTTTCTGATTATAGTCACTCTCTCTTTTCTTGATAGGACTTTTCTGGGAATAAACAAGACCTGTACAATAATGGCCCAAACTAACGTGCAGACTTTTATGCCCCATGAATTTGACTGGCATTGGGCCAGTATAATCCAAGGTGATGAGAAATACTTGAAAGGTGGAGAGTTCTTAAGGATATGGCCAAATGATCCATGGGCCCATGAAAGATGCAACTATTTTAGCAAAGGGCTAGTTTCCCTTGACATATACTTAAAAGCAGTTGTAGTGAGACATCAGTGGAAGGTATTACAGTGTAAGCTAAGAAAGATCAGCTCATGTTAGAAAGGAAACTAAGTAAAGGAAATCTGCATTTATGGAAGCTGAAACCTCTAACACTGACTCATTGAAGAACTTTGCCGAATATTTATAAGTGTAATCAACAAGGCTACTATTTGTGACAGGCATTTGTCATCCCTGATATAAGAAAAAATAATTATTGGAAAACAAAACTGCCACAGGAATTACTCCTTTCCCATTATTTCCCAGGCAAAACATTCACCAGCATGGTGCAAAAATTACTATACTACCTGCCTCTGGATCTGTTAAAACAACAACAAAAAGTTAAAATATATAAAGAATAATAATTACACATTCTTATGGAGTTCTTCCAGTTTGCTGAGTTGTTCTAGGCAATGTAGACTTTCAACTCATTTATTCTTCATATGCTCATTCCCATTATACAGATAAGGAGACTGAGGCACAGACAGGCATAGCCAGGGGCTGGACTAAAGTCCTGTGATTACTATGCATCAAAGCCACGTTGGGGCCAGGCAATGTGGTACCAAAGCCTGTGGTTACAATCACTCTTCTAACCCTCTCTAAATCTTTAGGACAGTGATTGCATGTGGTAAATGCTTTTTGGCATGTTTTGTGAATTGGTGGAGATGAATTAAGCTTTATGGAAGTGTTTAAATTCACTGTTTGCAACTATTTTCAATAGGCAGGTTGGTAGTAACATTAGGACTTGGATCAGTTGAAACTTCATTTGTTCTACAGCTTCAAAGTCAAAAGAGTACAAGTTCTCTTAGAAAACTCCAGAATTTTCCCTCTGGACAGTAAGAAGGATGGCACCTCTGTGACTTCCTAGAAAGGAATTTATACCATCTCTATTCTCTTTCCCACGGAATACCCAGTAACTTTCTTTATCTTTTTCCTGAACTCATAAAAAAGTAGTCATGTAAGTTTTAAAATAGGTTTCTTTTCTTCCCTTTTTTTCATGTTTCCTAGATTTTAAATATTACACAATGCTGAACAACTCGGGTCCTGTAGTATACATTGAAAAACTATGAAATTATTCAACAAAAAGATTCAATGATTCCTCCTTTACAGCAAAAACTACCATAAGGAGCTTTTTTTCTACCATGCTCATCTGTTCTGTGGTATCTGTCTCTCCTGCCATTATTTAACTCTTCCCTTAGAGGAAGAGGTGAGTTCCCTCCTTAATCGTTCCACACCCAACCTACACTTCACATGCTTATCTTCTTCTTCCCAAGGGATTTTTTTTAAATCTTACCTTTCCCTCTAAAACAGCTACCCTTCCTTCCTTCCTCCCTCCCTCCCTCCCTCCCTTCCTTCCTTCCTTCCTTCCCTCCCTCTCTCCCTCCCTCCCTCCCTCCCTTCTCTCTCTCTCTCTCTCTCTTTCTTGAGACAGGGTCTCACTCTGTCACCCAGACTAGAGTGCAGTGGCATGATCATGGCTCACTAAAGCCTTGAACGAACTCCTGGGCTCAAGTGATCCTCCTGCCTCCACCTCCAAAAGACCTAGGATTACACGTGTGAGCCACTGTGCCCAGCTGCATCTTCAGTTTCTTTCCACTGCTCACTTCTGCTCTGCAGTTAAGCCTGCAGAATGTGTACCAATCTTAAAGAAATACTAATCTGATTCTGCTGTGTTCTCAAGCCATCTGGACAAACTTCTCAAATAAACAATCCACATCCATGGCCTTCATTTTCTCACTATTCCCTCCACATGCCTCTTGATCTATCCCTTACTACTTAGTCCACATTCAGTTCTCTCTTCTCATCTTATTAAAATGTTTATTTTCTGTGTCACATATTTTGCCCATTAATCAAATAATTTTATATCTATTTAAGTACTTTAACAGTCTTTTCTTAACTAAACTATTAATAAGCCATGAGGGTGAACATACTGTATCTTTTTTCAAACAGTTGCTAGCACTTACAAATTGTAGGTATACACAATTTAGTACTGAATGATTTATAAATATAAGAATTTTAATCAGAATTACAGCAACATTAATAAACGTTCATCAAAAATTTTTTTCTTTCCTGACCTCCAAGATAATTTCTTTAATTCACCAAATATTTACTTAGCACTTGTGTGTTATTCAGTGTTCTAGGCACTACAGACATCACAGTGAACAAAGCATGAAAAACTCCTGCCCTTTTGAAACTTACATTTTAACTGGGGAAGACATATGAGCAAATAATAAGTAAGTAATGCCACAGGTTAAGTGGTAACAAGTGCCATGGAGCCTTCACAATGGGAAACAAATGAAGGGTGTTAAGCAGGGAAGCATATGATTTGACTTATGTTTGAATACGATCACCGGGCTGGGCACGGTGGCTTACACCTATAATCCCAGCACTTTCGGATGCCAAAGCGGGTGGATCACCTAAGGTCAGGAGTTTGAAACCAGCCAGGCCAACATGGTGAAACCCCATCTTTACTACAAATACAAAAAAAAAAAAAAAATAGCCAGGCATGGTGGCTCACACCTGTAGTCCCAGCTACTTGGCAGGCTGAGGCGGGAGAATCGCTTGAACCTGGGAGGCAGAGGTTGCAGTGAGCCAAGTTTGCACCACTGCACTCCAGCCTAGGTGACAGAGCAATACTCCATCTCCAAAAAAAAAATTAAAAATAAATTTAAAAAATATCATCACCATATTATTAATAGTTTTCTATTGCTATGTAACAAGTCACCACAAACTTAGTGACTTAACACAACACACATGTATCAGAGTTCTATTAGTCAGGAGTCCAGCCCAGCTTGCTCAGTTCTCTGTTCAAACTATTGTGAGGTTAAAATCAAAGTTTTGGCTAGACTGAATTGTCAGCTGGAGGCTCTGGGAAAAAAAAAAAAAAAAAAAAAAAAAAACCTGCTTCCAGGCTCACACAAGTTGCTGGCAAATTCAGTTCATTGAGGTTGTGAGAATGAAGTTTTCATTTACTTGTTGACTACAAGCCAGGGCTGCTCTCACCTCCTAGAGACAACCCACATTCCTGGCCACATGGCCCCTCCATCTTCCAAGTCAGCAATGACATTTCAGATCCTTCTCATCCCTGGGATCCCCAACTGCCTGTTCTGTGACCAGCCAGAGAAACTCTGCTTTTAAAAGGTTCATGTGATTTAGGCAGGCCCTAGCAGGTAATCTCCATTTCTTAAAGCTGACTGTGCATTATAACAAAACTTAATTACAGGGAAAAAATTCCACCATATCTGCAATCTCAGAGATTAGTACTCAGGAGGGGAGGGAAGGATTCTTGGAGGTCATCTTAGAATTCCTACCACAATCACCTTGTCTGTTGTATTGAGAATACACCATAGGGAAATAAGAAAAAAAAAAATAGAGAGATGTTGGCAATAATTTAGGGGAAAGGCAATGGTATCTTTGACCGAGATGATGGGGTATGGTCAACTCTAAGAGAATATGAAGATACAGATGATGAAACTGCTGACAGATTAGTTTGGACTTGTGAATGAAAGAGAGGAGTTGAGAACTTGCTTGGATATTGGCCTCAGTAACTATAAAAGTGGAATTGCCCTTTGCTGAGATAAGATGTACTAAGGGAAGACAAAGAGCTTTGGAAGATGTCAGTATAAGATGCCAATATCACATCCAAAAATGGAGATGTCCAGCAACTGTAATATTCTAAGCAACTGTAATATTGTAAGCAACTGTAAAATGTAAGCGATTGTATATTGTGCCTAGAAGTCAGGAAAAGGTTTAGTTTGCAGATAAAATTGGAAAGTTGCCAAGTTGTAAATGATATTTAAGAGCACTGGAGTGGATGAGGTCATCTGAGGTGAAGAAGGAAGGGGTCTTAGGATGGAGCCCCAGAGTAGTCCAAGGTGAGAAGTTGAAGACATCAAGAAGAATGCTTAAGTAGGCTGGGAAGGAGGGTGAGGTAGAAGGACAATCAGGAGAGAGTGATAGCCCCGAAGGGAGATAGAGAATCAGGATGACTAACTGACAGGCACGTGAGACACAGAGTGAGAAGCAGCTCTGGATTGGCAACACAGAGATTAGGGACCTTGACGAGAACAGAGCTGTTTTAGTGGTGTGGTGGGGATAACCCTTATTCCAGAGGGCTTAAGAGAAAAAAAAGGTGGGGAGAGGGGTTACACACAGTGACAACAGAAAGCCTTTAAGAAGTTTTGTGATAAAGAGCACAGAGAAAGGGAGTGGTAAGTTAGCAGGGATGAGGAAAGAGATAGTTTCCTTCTTATTTCTTTTTAAGAATAAGAGACATTACTGCATGTTCATGATCAAATAGAGATGGAAAAAACGGTGATGTCACATGCAAGGGGATAGCTGGAGCCTAGTCTTTAGGTAAGTAAAAGGGATGAGACCCAGGGAACAAACAGAGGGCCTGGCCTTGGATAGGCGCCTGAATATTCATCCCCTAACCTGGGAGGGAAGCCTATGCAGATGAATGCACTGATGAGCCGTGAGAATTGATGTTCTCTTCTAATAGTTTCAGTTTTCTCACAAAAACAGGAAGCCAGTTCCTTAGCTATGAATGAGCATAGAGAGGAGGTGTTAGAAGTTTGAAAGGAGAGGAGATACCTCAAATAGTTCACCAGAAGAGCAGACAGGGAAAATAGGAGCATATTGCCCGGCAGGAATAAGGGGCCGCTGGCTGCTGGGTTCTGGGTTCTCCTTCCAGTACAGCCAAACCGTTTTAATATTAAGGAAATCATTACCATGCAAAGCAATTTTTTCCCTGGAAATTTTAAAACGAAGAGTTGAGTCATCAATTAGATTCTTTTTGTCCATGTGAAATTATAGCTTCTTGATTTTGTGAGATTATTTTGATTGCTTTTGTTATTTATTTACTTATTTTATTTTTACGGCCATTAATTATTTTAAGTCCTACTTTCCTGGGTTAACTTTCACAGATCTAAGTTTTAGCATTTTTTTAAAACTTTGGCTGTCTTATTTTATGTTGACTATTTCTGCCACTTTTTGGCATTATGCATTGGATGAAATATGAGAGTTTGTGTGTATTTTCTAGGGGAAAATTGTGAGTAATTCCCTTCAGATGTTTCTGACCTGCACTATTGTCTCAGATTTTAATATTGCAGTTTAATTCTTTCCTCCTCTTGATCACTTTGGATGCCAAGAGAAAGCAAGGGCTGAGGTCAAAATGTCCTTGAGATCAGAAAAGCAGCAACAAAGCACAAGGCTTTGCAATAAACCCAGTTAGTTAGGAAAGAAAGTGAGAAGAACGAAAGGAGAGAATTAGAGCTCCAGATTTTTGGAGAACAGGGCTGGCTTGATGTCTGTCCTCTTTTGTTGGAAAATTAAATCTTTCTAATGTAATGAGAAGAGACCAATAACCAAATACACCATGTGCCTACATATGCTGTTCCCCACTCCCACCTCCGATTTCTGTCTTTTGGAATTTCGAGTTTGACTTAAATATTTGCCCGTCTCCTTCCATGTGTTAGCAAAGGAAGTTCCTCCCCAGAGCTGGAAAAGTGAGTCTTGATTAGTGTAGTTCAATCATGGAAATTCATTCTCCTTGCCAGTGATTAGTTTCGATATAAAGTGACACAAATCTAGCCACTAGGACGTGAAAGTTTGCATCCAGTCAGAGGACTTATGGAAATAGTTTTCCTCCCTGATTAACTAGACCATGAATGAGGAAGAGCATCTTCTTCTGCCCTGTGAAAGAGCTGTATGAGCAAGTGCTGGGCTGAGCTGCAGAAGCCATGCTCCACCATGAGATGACAATGCTGGAGCACAAAAGACAAAAGTCCATGGATGGCAGAGCTGAAAGGTAGAAAAGCCCCCTGTTCTTGATGAATTCAGGGCATTACATTAGCAAACTCAAGAACCACTTTACTTCTGCACTTCCAATTATAAAAGATGCTAATGACAACACAATAATAAAACACTATCATTCAAACAACTTTTGGCCAGGCATTTGTTCCTTGAAGCCCAAAACATCCTGATACAATCCTCATACAGCATTAGGGGGCTGTAAGTCAGTGAGGACTGACATGGAGGTGCACTGCATGCCTCAGAGCCAGTTTGGTGGCTGGAGGATTGAGAGAATTGTATTAAGACGCACTAATTATTAATGCTTTATGCCCAGTTGGTTATGTAGAAATTTCCCTGGGCAGCATTTATCATTTACTCACTAGTGCTTCCATAGCACTTTGATCATTTACTAGAAGGGCACTTAGCTTTTTTGATTATAGTTAATGTTTATGCATCCTTTAATACTGTCAATTATTGGAGGACAAAGGCCATATCTATTGTCTTTCTATCCCTAGGGACCAACAAAGTACCTGGCATGTAGAAAATGCTCAATAAATATTTGCTGAGTTGGAGAATTACCTTATGTCAACAATCTGTGCTGGGTGAATATGAATTAGGAGGTGTTCCTGAGCACATCCTTGAAAGGGGAAGGCTGATCCAATAGGAAAGGGGAGTTAAGCCAGAAGAACCTCTGCAGACAAACTTATGAAAAGAAAACAGCCAAGAGGCAAGAGAAATTATCAACTTAAGCTATCTAGCCAGCTGTCCAAGAAGTCATCCTTACTTTCTCTCCTTCCCTCACTCTTGACGTGCCTGCACATTATTTTACCTCCAAAATATATCCTGCATTTCTTTTTTGTTTTTTAAACTTATTTTCACCTCCAATGCTACCATCCTTGTCCAAGCCACTATCATTTATCACCTGGACAAGCTACACCAACCCCAAACTTCTATCCACACAAGAGTCAGAGGCATATTTTTGAAGTGTTAATAAGATCATGTTATACTCATGCCGAAATCCTCCAGAAGCTCAAAATCATACTTGGAATAAGAGAGAAACTCCTTTCTGTGTCTGTCAGTCATCTCTATCTTACTTTATTTCTGTTATAGCGTTTGTTACCATCTGCAATTATTTCTGTGCTTGCCTATAATTTGCCTGCTCTGTGGATTGTAAAGGTCCAGTGGAACAGGGACATCATCTATACTGCTTAGGGCTAGGTCTTAGCTTATTTTGTGTTGCTATAAAGGAATACCTGAGGCTAGTAATTTTTTTTTTTAAGGATTATTTGGCTCATGATTCTGGTGGCTAGAAAGTTCAAGATTGGGCATTTGTGTCTGATGATGATCTCAGGATGCTTCTACTCATAGCAGAAGGTAAAAGAGAGGCTGGCATGTGCGGAGATCACATGGTGAGAAAGAAATCAAGAAAGAGGAAGGTCCCAGGCTCTTTTTAACAATCAGTTCTTATGGAAATTAATAGAGTACGAACTCACTCACCCTGTGGGAAGGCCCCGATCCCACTATGCAAACACTTTCCATTAGACCTCATCTCCAACACTGAGGATCAAATTTCAACCTGAGGTTTGGAGGGGACAAATATGTAATCATAGCAGGCCATGTAGTGGCCTTCAATAACATTTGACATGTAGTAAGTATTCAATAACCGTATCACCCCCTCCCCATATCTTTAATAACGCTTGACATACAGTAAGCATTCAATATGTATTTTTGAATTGACAAATATTGTCTCTGGCCACTGTAGGACCTTGGCCCTGAAGAGGTTTTAAATCTCATACTAAAAGAGATTTATGCCGGGAATCAAAGAATGGAGGAATATAACAGAGAAATAAGAGTCATCCATGAAAGGGGTGGGCTTTAAAATAACTGAGAAAAGCAAGAGAAGAGGGTTCCAGCCTCATAGAAATGGTGTTAGGGCCACAAGGGCCACTAAGCTCAGTTTTGGGGGTCTCAGTTTTAAGAAGTCAGAGAAGGGGTGGATGATAAGACCTGCTTGATACTCACCTCTCCTACTCCCTCTACCTCAATTATATATCCTGAGCCACCAAGACTCCTAGAGTGCCATGAACAAAATCTCTGGTGGCTTTGGCTCTGCCTTAAGTTACCTCCTCTTCTGGGGCCTTAGATGCTGAAATCCTATGACCTTAACTAATAGGTCTACTTGCTTCCTCACTGAACCAAATAATTCATAAATGTGCACATTAATATATCCAGATAAAGAAAGCACATAGTTTATATTTAAATTTTTAAAAGCTTCCTAGGAAGTTATAATTTCGAAGAAAAATATAAAACAAAATACAGTGCTTGGCAAACAAGAAAACAGTTTACTCAGAAGTTCTAATTTCATGGTTTCTCTCAAATTGAGAGACACACCCTCTTTTGGAGGTCATAATGAGGCAATGAAGATGAAAGGTAAAAATATTTATAAGATACTGATTTACAGTAATGAAAGGATGAACATCCAACCATAAAGTAGTGATTAAACATTAACCCAGAAAAACTCTCACCAAGGCATTTCTATAAATTAGCCATTCATGGGAACTAGCAATCTCAGGGAAGGTTGGTAGCCAAAAGATCTGGATTCCCAAGATCCAGTACTTATTTGAAAACTCCTATACTTTCACATGTAAAAAGTCAATATATTAATATATCTCTCTGACATGAACTGCTCTGTGAAGATCAAATGAAATAATGTAAATTACATCATAAACAAAGCAAGTGTAATTTAGTGCAAATAGGTAAATCTGGATCTATTATTACTACTAATGCCACAAAATAAAAAAACATTCAAAAGCTTGAGATATCAGTCATTGCCTTTAGACAGTCTTAGATAGGAATGAAGACATCAGCAGTAGGCTCTTCCTCAGAACACTTAACACATAGAGATTAGAAGTCACAAAATTATAATATAGCCATGCAAATGAGAAATTATAACAATTATGCTAATATGGCCAAGTTGATTTTATACTTGATTACAAGCCGATAGAATGATAGGGAGTTGAACAGTACTGTGTATCAGCTGTAGAGTCACATTGCCTGAGTATGAATCCCAGCTTTGTGGAACTTTGAGCAAGTTCCTTAACTTCTTTGATAGTCATTAGAGCCAGCCTCCATGATGGCTCCCAGTGATCTCCACCTCCTGGTATTTATGCACTTGTGTAGTGCCCTCCCACATTGTATCAGGGTGACCAATAGTCCACAGCAGAAGGAATGGTATTCCTGCCACTTCCGAGGCTAGGTTACAAAAGGAAACTCAGCTTCCTGCTTCATTCCTCTCTTGGATCCTTCATTCTAAGAGAAAGTAGCTACCATATTATCCTAAGTATAATTTAGTGCAAGTAAGTAAATCTGGACCTATTATTACTACTACTACTTAACAGAACCATTCAAAAGCTTGAGAGGTCAGTCATTACCTATACACAGCTTTATACAGGAATGAAGGCATCAGCAGTAGGCTCTTCCTCCACACTTTGCACACAGAGATTAGAAGTCATGAAATTATAATATAATTCCCACATAGCAGGGAACTGGGGCCCACATACTGGGGAACTAAGACCTCTAGCTAACAGCCACATGAGTGAGCTTGGAAGGGGATTTTTCATGCCCAGTCGAGCTTTCAGATAACATCTTGATTGCAACCTCATGAGACATCCTGAGGCAGAACCACTCAGCTAAGCCACTCCAAAATTCTGTATCCACAGAAACAATGAGATAACAGATATTTATTGTTTTAAGTTCTGAGGTAGCTCATTATGGAATTATAGAAAACTAAAGTACACTCTCAAAGTTTCTATAAATCTTTTGTAGAAATGGAGAGGGTAATAGTACCTCTCTTTCAAAGAGTTGTTCTAAGGATTAAATAAAAAAATACATTGAAAGCCCTCAGCCCCAAATTTAGCACATAGTAAATGCATATTGGCTATTATTGCATGCTTGCATGCCTTCTCTTCCTCAAGCAAGAAGCTCCTGCATGTTATTTACGCCTGCGTTATCCATGGGCCTCAGTACTTTTTTAAGTCATAAAATTTGAAAGACACTGATCCAGCTCCAGTCTTTTTATGTTATCTTTCTTTGACCATTAATTGGGTAAATAGTCTTCCTTTTCTCTCTCTTTCTGATCCCCTTTGAAAAAAGAGCAAGAGATTTCTAAGGCAGAGAAACTTAAGGCACAAGGCATGGTTAGCAAAGCAAAAGCCAAAATAACTGGCCTGAAAAGGACTAACCTGCGGACCTCAGGAGCATTCTGCAAAGGTTGACAATAGTTAACTGAGCAAACTGGAGTCAACTCCAGCTTTTACAGAGCATACTGTTTAGAAATTGTCCCCTTAAATGTACAAAGCTTTCATTCAGGCTAATTTCTGTGCTTTTAAACCTGGAACAGGTCCTGGACTTCCTCAGGCAAACCTCGTAGATGCTATCTTTTCTCTCTAATTATTCCTGTCTCCTTCACATTTGGGTTTTCTTTTATAACTGATGGATGAGAGAGCAGTCAAATTTCCTTTGCACTGAAAGTAGGTATAGAAGAAATTTACTGCTAAAGCAGTGAAAAGAGCAAAAGAAGACAGATAATTCTATTCCATAATAAAATTCAATAATAATAAAACTATTTGACAAATAGCCAAATATTTTAAATTTTAAGATAAAATATAATGTAAAAGGAAAAATAAATGAACCATAAATGCTGACCGAGAAGGCTTTATTTCCCTTCACTAAGCCATGAAGTGTTGTACAATTCCATACAAGTATTTTTATATATTTCTTACTGATTCTTGGGGAAACTGAATGCTTACATGTACAATATCCTCCTATAGTAGAATAGTTGAAAAAAATTAAAACATGCAATCATTTATTATATACACAAATGAGGGTGAACTTTTAACTGTGCTTGGTGAAATGAATAATCTGACTTCAAGGAGTTTTTATTCTTAAATATATGATAATAGTATTAAGCCTCTCTCTCTCTCTCTCTCTCTCTCTCTCTCTCTCTCTGGCTCTTGCTCTGGCTCTCACCCTTGCTTGCCGTCCAGTATTCCCCCTCCTGTTCTGGGTGTGTCTAGTTTTGCTAAATATGAGCATTTCATATGGAAATGCTTGACCTCTTAAACCAGCCTCTCAGGGGATAAACTTGGGTTTGCTCACTGCTTCCCCCTTCCTTTTGGCTGTATAATTCTTTAGTGTCCACATAATTTAGGTCTTTGCTTTGTTTTTTCTATCAAATTCCTTTCCTTCCATCTTCCTTTCCTTTCCCCTCCCCTTCCTTTATGTTTCCTTCTTCCCTACTTCCTCTTTTCTTCCTTTGCTGTATTTGTTTGACTTGAAAGCTTGATTGACAATATGGAAGGCATTTCTTGGGTGAAGACTTTGACTTCTTTGTAAGAATGCTGACCTTTATTGAGGTAGAGCCCAGGAAAGGTATTGCTGATTTAGTGAAAATGCTGCATTCCTGAGCTTTTATCTCTATTCCTTATGATAAGGCAAAAGTGTTAACAAGATGACTTCCCTGTTTCCTTAAACATACATACATACAAATGAAGAAATACAGGCAAGAAATAACTAGAGTGGTAAGTAAATAAAGCCACCATAAAACCACATCTCCACTTGGTTGCCCAAGAGCTTAGCCATCCTCTCCTTTACCACTCCACATTTAACCAGTTACTGAATTCCAGTCATTCACATTTCTGAGTAGCTCTGGAGTCTCTAAATTCTGACCTGTACTGTAAGTGCCCTGGGCCATTTCCCTCACTTTCCCCTCCAAGGTTGCTCCATTGCAACTTACCTTTCCAGCCTCATGGCTCAAAAGCTCATTCACTACATCATCTCCAGCTTAGAATTAAACTCCTTTGCCTGTTGCCCACCCTCCTCTGGGGCCCTGGATCCTTTCAATGTCTCTGTGTTGAAACATAAGACATTCACATTTTCTGGAATATCTTATCTCCAGAAACTGATGTTAACTATTTAAGCTTCCCCACCAAAGAAACCTTATAAGAAGCTTCTCCTGACTTTCCCAGAAGTGTTCCTTCTAATCTTCAGAGCAGTTTACTCAACCACCTCTAAGTTATCTTTGAATCTTAGGAGTAGTTAGAGACATGTGAGTCTGTCAGGAAGTCCTCCTCGAGAACATTCTTGAAGTGTGTTCAAATTTCATTTGGAGAACACACCAGGCAAAATTTAGCAGAAATGACAAAACAGCCCTTCCTGGCCTATATACCCTACCTAGCAAAACAAAATCCCGAGTTAATTGCAGCAAGCCCCAGGTCCCTAGGGCATTTCACTGACCATCTCATGTGGTTCATCAAAGTACAGTATTCCTTCCAACTTTCTTTAAAGGAAGTTCTGATGATTATAGTTTTACCTAAACTTCCAGCCATGCTGTGATGCCTCAGTGATGTTTTGGAGACAAACAGCCTATACCGATTATTTCTGTGTATGTTTTTGTACACACACATACACACGTAAAATAAATCACATTTGTTTGCATATTCCCACTAGCTTATACAGCTCTTGAGGTCAGGGACCTTTATATTTACATTTACAAAATTTAATCTTTGTATTTGTAGCAACTAACACAGTGCCTGGTACATAATGTAAGCCCGCAAGCCTTATATTTATCAATTGTATGAATTGCCTATTCTTCTCCCACAAGGCTTTGCAAGTATGGTTTATACAAAGTGTTGCTTTATGAAAATAGTTACATTTTCACAGTCCACAAGAAAGAGTCAAGCTTAAGTGGACTGTCTGTCATTTAATAGTCTATAATTGTAGCAACCACTGGTTTCTTCAAATTTCATTAGCAGGTCAATCCATTCACTTATTTAACCATTGGAACCTTTGCCTTGGCCTGGAATTGCACAGCAAGCACAGTTTTGACAACTCTACAAACTAATTCTGAACTGTCATCCTGAAATCTAGATCAGACCCCTTGAGTATGCAAGCACTGACTATATATTCCTCAGTTGAGTAAACCACCCAGAGTGACTGCTTCAAGTGGCTGACTAATTTATAGTGTGTAATGCTGAAATGAAAGCAAGTGTTCAAAAGGAAAGTAGGGCCGGGGTGACTGAAACTAATCATTCTCGCTTGCATCCTACAGTGACTATTTCATTATCTGAGTGTTTTATATTAACAGCTGGGGCAAAACTGGAACATTTAGACAAGCTAAAAAGAAATGAAAGTCTTTAAATAAAATAATCCACCCAAACATCACTCATTCCAGCCCCTTCTGAAATATTATCATGCATACCAGCTCTATGATTTAGCTCTACACCACTACTAAATTGGTCAAATAATTACTTGCCTGCCTCCCCACCCTCCAACTGAATTCTCACTACCCCTGAGGGAAAAACAACCTGAGTTACCTGTGCAACCTGTTTTCTCAAAATTATATTTTGGGGCTTGTTTCTCATTTTTCCTTTCCACTTCAGATATCATTACTGCTGTATTTGGACTCTTTAAACGCTGCCTTTTTTCCTTTGCAGATCACACCCAAAAACTTTTCTTAAAAATTATGTGTAATTTTAAAACTTTACAAATTAAATTTAAAATCGAAATTTTTAAAATTCCGACTCCTTCCTAATTTCAGGAAGCATGCATTTGTTATAAGCAACAAGACGGGAAAGCGGCAGGAGTTGCAGTTTAAACACTGAAGACCCCGCGAAGTGAACCCAGCTGCTGCTCTACAAGCAGCAACAACGCCAGGGAAGCCTTCTCAGCTGCACCCCGGGGCACTGGTCCAGTCCCCGCAAAATCCCTCGTTTCCCTTCTCCTGGTAAGACGGAGCCTGACCTGAGCTCCAACTGTCCTTTTACAAATGTTTCACTTACTGCCTTTGTTCAGCAGAACCACGGGCACAGTGATGATGGTGACAAGCGCAGCAGCACCCAGCAGTCCCAGGAGAACCTTCCACGGCGTCTGCAAGCCGGGCAGATCAAATCCAATTAGAGGGAAGCCTGTGGCCCCAGTTTCCGTGAGAGGGTCGGGGCTGACCCAGAGGCAGCAGGATTTGCAGGTGGGAGTGCCTTAGAAGAGGGAGACGGTGGGCTGGGGGTGGGGGTGGCGTCTGGGGTGCGCCAGTCGGAGTTCGCCAAAGCGGATGCCCTTGAACTTGTGCCTTCAGAGCACATGAGTGTTGGTTTCTCTACCCCTGTCCGGGTTCGGGCGTGCGTTCTGTGGGTGGCTCTCCGGGACATTCAAAGCTCGACGCCCGGGTCCTAGCAGAAGCCAAGGTCCGAGAGCGAAGCGGGAGCTCTGGGACGTCCCCTCACCTGTCAGAGGGTGGCTCTGGGGCTTCCGCCTTCAGGGGAGTCCCTGGTCTGGTTCCGGTAGCTTTTGGGCCGTTTGGGGAGTTTGAGGAAGAGGTCCCTACAGCACTCACCTTCATCGTCGGCGTCTCCTCGGAAGTGAGCGTTCGGAGAACGAGTGCAGGCAGAAGTCACCTCGGGCGGCGGAGTCCCTTGCCGCTGGCAAGTCACTGCCCCGAGTTAAACATTAGTGAGCGCCCAGCCCGCTGGGTATAAAGGCGCTGCGGACAGGCTGCAGGGCTGGGTGCGCCAGAGCAGGCGCGTGGGGCGCGAGGCACCGGCATCCCGGCCGGGGGCAGCCCGCGAGGGCCCCCCTGAGGGCGGTGCGGGGCGCTGGGCGGCAGCCGGGGCGCGAGGGTGCGGGGCCCGGGAGGGGCCGCGGGGGGAGGGGAACGGGCGTGAGGCCTCAGATCCGCAGACCCTGGGCCGGCGACGCGGGGACCCAGCTCCTCCAACCTCGCGTGGACCGGCGAGGGAACCGAGGCCCAGAGAGGGCAGGGGGTTTGACAAACTCACACAGCTGACCGCTGGCAGCTGGAACTAAAATCCAGGCCTCTCTGTCTCTTGCCAGTGAAAGGTATGTTAGGAGGCAGTGAGGTGTCTAAAGCCCTGTGAAAGGCCAAGAGAAAAGGTGATTGTTCCCTCTTGAATAGCCCTTGGAAGCTGAGTATCTGGATTCACCCTCCCCAGAGAATTTCTCGATTGTCTTGCAGACTCACACACTCATCAAGATGCCATAAATGACACTAACACTTATGAGGAGCTTGACTTTTTCCCAGGTGCTGCTCTAAGCATTTATTGTGTTTGTTTTGCAGGAAGGAAGCCTGTGCACAGAAAGGTTAAATAACTTGGCCAAGCCATTTAGCTAGGAAGTTGTAGATCCTAAAATAAGAGTTCAAGGTCTTAATGGATACTCTATGCGGCCTCTCATTCAGTCTTTTCAAGGGTTTTGGAGAAGAATAAAAGATCAGGTATGGCTTCTCCCTCCCCAGCTCTGGATTATTCTTTAAAGGGTTATCCCTCCGTTCATTCATTCCTATATCCTCCCATGTATTCCACTCATTCACAAGTATTTGAGTGGTTACAATGTGCCAGCCTCTCTTCTAGGTACTGGAGATAAAGTGGTACAAGAGAGGTGAGGTCTGGACCCTTGGCACTTTCAGGATAAAACGCACAGGTAAACATTTGCTTTTAGGACCGCCCTATGATTACTTCCACTCTTGCAGATAAGAGGATAAGTTCTCTTCAGCTTGTTCACTGCAGCTGAAAAGCAAAGCCTGTCTGTCAGTAGAGGTAAATGATTAAAAATGCAGAGTCCTATGGGGCATTACCACGATTATGAATTAATGCAATTTTCCATCTTTTATTTCCAATCCAGACATTGCTTCTGAACTCTGTCATCTTTTCCCCCTTGCCCACTAGTTGTTTATGATACATCAATATCCTTACTCACTCCCAACTCCAGAGGCTGAAACTAAATTCTCCTCCTCCCTCTTCCAACTGCTGAGGAATGTTAGTCAATGGTGTTACTGGAACCTGTGAGCTGATGCTGTGAAGAGAGACCATCTAACACAGAATATGGGGAATGCTGCCATAGGGGGCTCAGTGCTGCCCTTTGCCCTCAGCAGTTTGGTCAATCAGCACTGGTGGTAGCCACATCAGCCTTGGTGAAGGAAGTCCACAACTTGAGCCTGTGCTTCACCTCCATGCCAGCACCCTGGCACTTACTGTGCATTCAGAAAGCCCCAAGGAAGCTGGCCGGAGGCTGGCTGATATCCAGGGGACAGAACAATTTGTTCTCTGGAGGGCACGCCATGAGATACAAATATCTTCACACCCTGTGCCCATTGCAAGAGACTCTTTCACATGCCTCCCCTATCTTGATCTCTGTGTCACCAGTCTTTCAACCTTGTTTTTTCCAAATCCTTAAGGCAGCAGCTGGCCAACACATTAGCCACCACCTATGAGTCAGTGCAGATCTTACATCAGTCCATCTCTTTTTCCTTGCAAAATAGAAAAGCAGATGTTCTGCTTAAAGTTCTATTTGTCAGTAAGATTTCCCTTTCTACTATGTTTCAGGACACCCCTGGGAGGGGCTCTGATGCAGCAGCCATCTACTTATTGCTAGTGCCAGCTTACTTTGCATAATGTTGACTCTCTTCCTTCATCTGTTGTCTGGTTATGGGGAACTCCTGGTGAAGCTATGGGTGTGCACTGGGAGAGAGACATTGAGGCAATGGAAGAAGGCACCATATAGTCTAAGTTTTCTGCTCCTCTGAGTTTCTTTTGCCCTGTGGACCTGCTGGGCCTTTCTCCTTTATCATATAGATACAATTTTCACTCAATAATAGAATGCTCCAGCGAATGCCCAATCTTGTCATGTGGTGGATTAGGCAACACTCAGTTCACTAGGGTAGCTAGGTTGTGCAGTTTCTTGGTGTTATGGATTGAATTGTGTCCTATTAGATATATTATAATCCTAACTTTTGGAACTTCAGAGTGTGACATTATTTGAATATAGGGTCTTTGCAGAGGTAATCAAGTTAAAATGAGGTCACTAGGGTGGGCCTCAATCCAATATGACTGATTACTTTATAAAAAGGAGCGATTTAGATACAGCGAGAGACAGAGTGAAGCTGATATGAAGAAACACAGGAAAAGATGGCAGCTACAGGCCAAGGAAAGAAGCTTGCACTGTGTATTCACCTGTTCTCATACTGCTAATAAAGACATACCAAGACTGAGTAATTTATAAAGGAAAGGGTCTTAATTGACTCACACATCCACATACTGGGGAGGCCTCACAATCATGTCTGAAGGTGAATAAGGAACAAAGTCATGTCTTACATGGTGGCAAGCAGGAGATCCTATGTAGGGGAACTCCAATCCATAAAACTATCAGATCTTGTGAGACTTATTCACTATCAGAAGAACGACACAGGAAAGATCCACCCCTATGTTTCAGTTACCTCCCACTGGGTCCCTGCCACAACACAAAGGAATTATGGGAGCTACAATTCAAGATGAGACTTGGGTGGGGACACGGCCAAATCATATCCCACTCCTGGTCCCTCCCAAATCTCATGTCCTCATATTTCAAAACCAATTATGCCATGCTAACAGTTCCTCAAGTATTAACTCATTTCAGCATTGACTCAAAACTCCACAGTCCAAAGTCTCATCTGAGACAAGGCAAATCCCTTCCACCCATGAGTCTATAAAATTGAAAGCAAGTTACTTACTTCCTAGATGCAATGGGGATATAGGCATTGGGTAAATACAACTGTTCCAAATGGGAGAAATGGTGAAAATGAAGGGGCTACAGGGGCCATGCAAATCTGAAACCCAGCTGGGCAGTCAAATCGTAAAGCCCCATAATGATCTCCTTTGACTCCATGTCTCACATCCAAGTCATGCTGATGCAAGAGATGGGTTCCCATGGTCTTGGGCAGCTCTACCCCTGTGGCTTTGCAGGGTACAACCCTTATCCTGGCTGCTTTCACAGACTAACATTGAGTGTCAGTGTTGGTGTTGACACTGAGTAATTTATAAAGGAAAGAGGCTTACTTGACTCACAGTTCCACATGTCTGAGGAGGCCTCACAATCATGGCTGAAGGCAATGAGGAGCAAAGTCATGTCTTACACGGTGGCAGGCAAGTGAGTTTGTGTAGGGGAACTCCCCTTCATAAAACCATCAGATCTCGTGAGACCTATTCACCATCATGAGAACAGCATGGGAAAGACATGTCCCCTATGATTTAATTGCCTCTCACTGGGTCCCTCCCATAACATGTGGGAATTATGGGAGCTACCATTCAAGATGAGATTTTGGCGTGGACACAGCCAAGCCATATCACAGTGGATCTTTCTCTCACAGTCCTCAGAAGGAACCAATTGTGTGATCTACCAATTTTGGACTTATTCCCAGAACTAAGAGATAATAAGTTTCTGTTGTTTAAGCTACCCAATTTGTGGTACTGTGTTGTAGCAGCCCTAGTGAATGAAAAATATTCTGATCCATGATCATGCTTTCAGTCTCTACAAGAGCCCAGTAGTAAGAGAGTTGCTGCTTGTCAAATAATGAATTGTCACTGGCTATTGTAGGCAGCCTCCAAGATGGCCCCTAAATTTTGGAAGTAATTTAGTATGCAACAATACATAACTAATAAATTGGCAAAGAGTATATGACTTTGCTCTGAAAGTCATATATCTTCTGTGATTCTCCCATTGGGGCTTGCCAGAGGTTTCATACAGTATCTCTGGCTGCCACATACATTTTAAATAAGTATTGTGTTTGATAGGTCATAAGATCCAAGTACAACTTGCACTGCAGCCTAAACATGCAGAGCCCTCTTTTGCTTCAGGGCCCATTCAAAACAGACAGCCTTATATGTTACTGAGTAAATGACTGGAGAAGTACAGCCAAGTATAGCACATGGTGTCTCCAAAATCCAAAGAGTTCTGGCAAGTGGTGCTCCTCTTCATGGTGGGTGTACAAGGTGTAGTGACTTGTCTTTCACATTAGAAAGGATACCTTGACATGTTCCAGACCACTGAATCCCTTGAAACTTTGCAAATTTTCCATGGATTTTATTCTCTACCCTGTGCCCACATTTGTCTTATTAAAGCATGTAAGGAATTTACCAGTTCTTGTTCATCAGGTCCATGTAGCATGGTCATCAGTGTAGTGGCCTAATGTGATGGTCTGTGGGATGGCAAGATGATCAAGGTTTTGGGAGATTTTAATATGACAGAAAGCAAGAGTTGACATTGCCCTGGAATAATATGGTGAAAATATACTGCTATTCCTTCCAGGAGAAGGCAAATTATTTTAGATTACTCTCACTAATTTACACTCAGGGGAAAAAGTGTTTGCAGGTGAACAGCTCAGATGCCCATGTTGTTTGATTCAGTAAAGTTACCACATCTGAAACGGCAACTGAGTTATTTTCCATAACTCATCCTAGTTTTGCACAAGCTGAATGGGCAAGTTATTTGAGTATGGGATACGGGAACCAGCTCCTCTGCATCTTTTAGACTTTTACATAGTGGCACTAATTTCTGCACTTATGGATGCAGTACTACTTTTAGTTTTCCATGTTGTTGTGCAGGGTCAGTACCAATCATCCACTTGACTTTTCCTACCTTAATGTCCCTTCCTGGGTCAGAGAATAAATGAGCAAAGAAATTTAGGCAGGCTTTATGAGCTGGGAAAAGCAAAGAAACAGATTATCTCCTAGAGACTCCAGAAGGAACAGAGCCTTGGTGATGCCTTGATTTTAGCCCAGGAAGACCCATTTCAGGCTCTGACTTCTAGAGCTGTAAGTTAATAGATTTATGTTGTTTTAAGCCGCTCAGTTTATGGTAGCTTGTTACTGAAGCAATTGGAAACTTAACATAACTCAGGACAACAGTGATGTTTTAACTCCATAGAAATTAGCACAAACCCAGGGCCCATATTTAATAACTCCCGGGAGGTCTGAGTATGTCCCTTTTCACAGGGCATTTTCAAACTTGGCTGTAAGTCATGTGTCAGGTGTGTACGGTGACAGCATTTCAGAGTCCTTCCTAAGAAAGATCTGACCTCCATTTGAAACAAGGCTTTCTGGGTCTGCTAGCTGGTTTGAATCTGGGAACTTGGTAAGAAACAATTTATTACTACTATGAAAACTTAAAGGAGATTTCTGTCCATCACACCTAGAATTATTCTGATTGCTTAAATCAAGCTATAATTTAGAATGTTGCCCACTGACTTCATTCTCAAGTATCTTGTGATAAATGAGCCACCACCACAGCAGGTTAAGTGCCCTGATTATCCTATTGTTCCTGCCACTGTTTATGGCAATATCCCCTTTTGAGAGGCTGAGTCTTGGAGTTGGGGTTACCTAGGGTGAACTGTAGCCTTGGAGGGATACAGCCACTGCCAGATTGCAGCACAACAAAGCAGATAAAAAGCTTAAGGAGTAAATACCTCAGTCTCTTTCTCTTCTCTCCTTTCAATATCTTGCTGGCACCTCCAATCTATTGAGTCCAATAAAGACAGAGGGCAAAGGAGCCTGGCTAATACAGAATGTATATTCAGGGATCAACCTGCAAGGCTGTGCAATGCAGGGAAGAGAAGGGTGGAGAATAGCCAGAGGGAGGGGGAACTTGAAAAAGAACCGCATAACCGGGCAACTCCATATAGTACTTATGATTTGCTAAACTGTCTCCTTATGGAGATTGGAAAAGTTCCATTTATTCCTTTATCTTCTCATCCACCATTCTGTCCAGTGCCTAGTAAAGTGCCTGAAATAAATTGGTAGTCAGTAGTTGTTAAATAAATTATAAGATGAAATGACAACTGAAGAAAATATCAAACCCTTCTCTGTGTTCTTGGGGGCTAGAACTAGAAGGTAGAAAGAAATAGGATCTCATATGAGGAGAGATGGCAGGGTGGAGGGTGGGGAGGTTAGGTGTAGTGGGGGACAGGGAGGAAAAGGAACAAAATTACTTCTTGCCGTCAGTTCTGAAGGATAAGTAAAGGACAATACAAAGATACTTGCTTATTCCTTTAATCAGTGAATGTTTGCCCTCCACCTAATCAGATAACTCTGCTCTACCTGTGTGTGAACGACATCCAGCTGCCCTAGTACCAAACCCCACATTTCTCCTCCTTTGGACTGAAGATTTAGTCTCACATCTTCCTGGTTATCCTCAACATCTGTTTCTGTTTAATTTTCTCTTTTCCCTTCCAATCATACTTGGGAAGATTACCCTGCTTGTGTTCCAGGTTGAACCAACTTTTAACAAAATTCATTTCTACCAAAAGATATGTATTAATAGATGACAACTAGCTAGCTAGATCATCCCATGGATTTTGATAAATGAGAGGAAGTCAGGTCCAATGGATAACACATACAAGGGCTTGAGTAAGAAAGCTGGAAGATCTTTAGGGAATATATATTAGTTTTGTTTTGTCAGGATATAGAGTGTTCTAGAAAGTGTTAGGAAATGAAAGTTTGTCATGGACATATTCTTCAGTCTTCAGTTCAATATTCAGTATGTACAAAGGAGCCACTGAAATTTTACCCAGGAAAGAAACCCAATGAGACTTGAACTTTAGATTTAAAAAAACAGGCAATAGTGTCTGTTAGATGCAATGAGAAAGGGAGGAACTTGAGTTGGGGTGAGAGTCAGAAAACTATGGGTGTTACAAAATTAACTGAGTAAGTGCTTCTCTTCAAAGTTTGTTGTACAAGCATGTAAATCATGCTTATTTATTCTTGTTAAAATATAACTCTCTAAAAACTGTTTCTCAGCTATGGTCATGGTGTTTTCCTTGCCCCAATTATCAGTAATACCAAATAAGGGGTTCTTCTAACACTCAGCACTCTGGAGATAAAAGAGTACTTCTTCTACCTTTTAGACTAGAACCCAGCCTAGGGGTAAGGACGCTTTTGTGCTCCTGTTTGGATGGTATCCTTTGGATATTCTGTGGGTTTTTTAATTTGAAGGATTTGCTTATATTAGCCCCTGACTTAAGAAAAAAAAAATATGACTTAATGACTCAGGGAGCCTGATTTCTCAAAGTGCCTGTAGCTACAGTGACATCTCCTCTTTAGTGTCCTCCAAGCCGTGAACATGGGGTAGATGTGGTGACAGGGTAGGGAAGCCAGAGATCACCTCCAACACTATGTAGCTCTTAGGTAGCTCTTCTAGATTCAGCCATGCAGCTGAATCTAGAAACCAAATTGATATAAGGCGGATTAACAAGAGAAAAGCAAACAGATGTTATTGGTTTTACACGTACATGGGGATCTTCACAAGAAAATGAAGTCTGAAGTGGCCAAAGCAAGATACTTTCATACTTTTTAGATAAGGAATGACAAATCAGAGAAGAAATTGTGGGACAAAGGGAATCTGACTAAGAGCAAGACATTTCCAGGGGAGTTACTAGGAGATATATGAGGGGAGGATGTAAACCTACTGGAAGATAAGGGCTACTTCATTAAGTATATTTATTCAGGTCCATTGCAGCCTCCAATTTCCAGTCTCTGTTTACAATAGCTATTGCTTGCTCCAGCAAGAAACTATTTTTTTCCAGAGTAAGAAATCTTTCTATTTTCTTGCTCCAGCAAGAAATATTCCTCCCAGAGGAATCTTTATGGCTTGCCACACACAGGAAAAGAAAGGCCAACTATCCCTTTCTGAGGTTACAATTCTTCCAATGCTTTCAACTTGAAATAATCAATATACCAATCTGGCATATTTTGGGATGACACATCCTTCACTCCTTCATTTCCCCTGTCTGAAACTTCACTAGACATTTCCAACATTAAAAGCTGAGTTGGTGGCTGTGAAAAGAAATGGCAAGTTAGTAGCTGTGTCACATGGGATTTGCAAACCAGAAAACAACCAATCTAAACATAGTTCCCCATACTCTATTAAACCAGCCTCCTAATCCTGGGAATAGTTCTATCTAATAAAATGGTTTAGCCTTATTTATTTGATGAAGAGCATTTGCCTTGTGTTTTAAATGGTGCTGATTAAGCTCTACTTGTCCTCAAATATTTACATAGAAAGTGTTCTTCTCCAGTGTTTGTCATTGCATCAGGGATATGGGGATTCTGAAGTACAGCAATGGCTAAATATCAGCTTCTGGCTGGAGTGCTTTCAATGCTTGCGTAGAAATATTGAGCTCTCATTCTATTATTATGGAAAGATTTAGAACTGCTTTTTTGATGTCACAATCTCCAATGCTTGGGAAAGAAGCTCTTAATATTGAAAAGAACTTAGAGTTGTGATATACAAATGTGTTTGAATATTACCTCTAGTACATTTGTGTGGTACCATTTTTTAAATAAAAGATCCCAAGTTTTTAATTTGGCTAGCATTTAAAATAGGGTACCTGGAAACAAAAGGTATTAAATATCTGAGTCCACATTACCTGGACCATTTAGGTGGGAATCCTTTATATAAGTTGTTACCGCACAAGAAGAAAGACCGGTATTGTTCACAAATAAGGTCAGAGTGTAATTTGTGACGTCACAGGTTGGGGTTTATTGTGCCTTGTCTTCTAGCATATTGACATCTGCAAGTTTCCATCCTCCATGAATTCTGTCAGTCCACAGGAACGCAAAAGAAAGGCTGTGAAATATCTGATACAGGAGGCCATTAGTTCAGTTTTGGTAGATACAAGGCTTAACTTTGTTAAGCCAAGTCAGTCCAGAATTTTGATCAATCTGTTTTTAATCTTTGGTATCTGCTAGCCTAATGAGTATCCAAAGTTACACAGGGCTGACTTTGGAAGTTTTTATAGTATCTGGTGATTTGGCAAGTGTTTGTACTGTAAGAGTCTGTGTCAGAACCACTTATGACCTTTGTGAAAGACTTAAGGGTGCTGTGGGTGGAATCAAACCACAGGCTTTGACTGCAATGCCTCATTACTTAAGAAAAGTATGTTACTTAAGAGAAGTTCACCATTATCCCTGTTTATACTGCAGAGGGAAAAGTTCCTTTCTAATGACTTTACTAGAGCAAGGACAGTCTTTGAGCTCTTACAGAGATTCTCTGTGTCTAATTGACTCACTGAAAAGAAAATAGTGTGGTGGTGTTTTCTGGGTGGCGAATGCCATGTCTTGACATGCATCCATTCTCCAGACTTAATCCACTAGACACTTGCATTGGCAGGAACAAAAATAAGTTCAGGGTTTTAATTTGCACGATGTTGACGTGGTCAGTAGTCAGATGGATTAGCTATTATAGCGAGGGTTTGGAAGACTGGTACAAAGGGTTGCCGCATCTATACCTGACATGTTGGAAAAATAGTGATGGCTAATGAAAGTGAGACATAGTTTGGAGAAAGGTCATAGTGGAGGAGCAGAGGGAGGATAGTTAGATCGAGACAATCTTCAGTCAGCTTTTTAAGTAAGCTATCAGCAGATGGGGGAGGGAAGCATTTGTCACAAAGAAAGAGATTTTGTATGTTTGTTTGCTTGTTCGTTTGTTTTAAGGAAGAGTATTTAGACAGACCTAAAAGGGAGAGAAAATAGGTGGGAGTAAAATTTCTTGATCCCTTGTCTTGGGAAAAGCTGTCTACTTTGAAAAAATGCCATCTGCTTCTGGGGCTTGGGAATTAGCCCTGGAAATCCTTACTTTAAAGTCACCTGTAGTGGTGATCTTTCAATTGACTTGGAAGTACTGATCAGGATCTAGCTTGGTATCACTCGTGTGAACCCAGGAGGATTTTTCTTTTATTTTAATGGCAGCATAGGTAGTCAGCTGTACTTCATAAGGGCCTTCCCAGTGAAACAACAGTGTGTGCTTTCCTCGAAAAATGTTGATGGACTCACAGTCTCCTCGTTGAAAAGGATAGCAAGGCTTGTCAGTTGGCAGAGGCCACATCCTTTTTACCTGATGACGATATGCTCCAAGTATATATCAGTGAGTGCCTGTACATAGCTAGACATAGCATCACATTGTTTACTTAAATCCATCTAGTGTCTATTCACTCTAAGAATAGAAGGTTTAGAGATGCCAGTAGGCATAGGGTAGCCAAACACTATTTCAGAAATGGTTAATCCATATCTTCTATTTGGAGTGTTTTGAATTTTTATAAGGGCCAGAGGTAATGCTTTCAGCAATTTAAGTTCAATTTCTCTAAAAACTTTTCCTAAAGTCCATTTAATGTCTAGATTTGCCTTCAGGATTGGCAATAGTATGGGGTATGAAATTTTTGTGAATATCTGAGAGATTTTGCAAGTAAGTGGTTTTTCCCTGTTGTAAAATGAGTCCCTTAGTCTGATTCAGTCCATAAAAAGATGCCAAAGCAAGGAAAAATCTGTTATTCATTTCTTCATTGTTGTGGTGTTAGCACGTCTAGTCCAATAGCATTCAGTTCACTCACTAAACATGTGGACAATAACCAGTGAGAAAAACCTAAAACTGGAAGTAAATCTATAACGTCCATCTGGAGTTCTGCAAGGGAGGTGTGGGGCTTGGAGGACTCGCTCAGGAATGTTGGTTTTCTCCAGAGATTTGGTGAGAGTTACAAGGAATGCACTAGAAAATAATTTGGTCAGAAATTTTGTATATCCCAGGGCAATTGTAGACCCCAATTATCTTTTAGAACCTTCATCATCCCATATCTGCACATATGTATATATATATATGTGTATATATATATATATGTGTGTATATATATATATCTCCCATCTGATGATCATTAATATCAGCCAAAGATAACGGCAAATTTATAAACTGGATAGAAAAAGGATTAGGGAGCCTGTTTTTGGCTGCATAGTTAACAGCCTTGTCTGCCCTATCATATTCTTAAGATACGCTATCAGTCTCCTTAGTGTGGGCTGGACAATGAACATTGGCCATTTTAGTAGGACGATGAATAGCCTGTCATAACGCAGCAATTATTATATGTCCACGGGCAATAGGAGCACCAGCAGAAGTTAGTAGTCCACAGGGTTGCCAGGTTGTGCCAACAGCATGGCAGACTCTGAGAGCATATCTGGAGTCAGTGTGGATACTGACCGTTTTTCCTTTTGCCAGCGTGCACGTTCTTCGCTCATTCAGTAGCATGTGTTTACCAGACAGGGATTGGGGTCAGGGGTGGAGTGGTAGTGCTGGGGCTACACTGCAGTTGCCATGATTTAGGGAAAGAAGTAGCAAGGACCAGGAGCAAGAACCAGAACAGGGCTGGGGGCGTACTGAGACCAACTTGGCTGTAGAGACCCCCACCCAGGCAGTGCTGAAGGCATTAAGAAGCAGAAACCCAGATAGAACAGCAAAGTGGGTCTATCTGGGGGCCAACAGCCTTCAGAGCTGAGAGCCTCAAGGGGCTGACAGCATTCCAGGCTGAGGGCCTTGAATAGACTCTGACCCACGTATTTAGTCTCTCTGAACAGGTGATTATTATTAACAAATGGATGTTCTCTGTTTTCTCATAGAACCAAGATAAACTAGGTAGGCAGTTGGTGCCTGCTTATCACTGATCAAGGACAAACTAGAAAGTATTCTCCATAAGGGAGCCACAGGGGCAGGATCACATATCTCGTGATTAAAGAATTGTTTTAACCAGTATATGATATACATATACTGTTTTGCTACTTTAGAATGCCCCAAGCAGTTTTCCACTTGTTGGGGGTGGCCAGGTTTTCCTTGCCATCATTCTCAGCAAACAATAGAATTTATCATACACGTTAGGACTTGTCCCAATAGGGGCAGGCCCCAAACTACACTAAAAAGAGACATCTAATTTGCCAAGCCAGGGAACATTTATTTTTGAGCCAACTGTATTAATTTATTTACAACTGTAATTTATAAACAGTAATACAAACATCTTTACATTAATATTATGAAAAATGTCCCATGGCTGAAATGGGTGAAAAGTGAGACTTCAGTACATTTCTAAAGGAGTGCCAAGAAAAGGGAAAAAATGCAATGCCAAAGTTTTAGGGGAGAGTTATATCAAATACGCACCCAGGTGCAATTTCATGCAGATGTCTTCAACCACTCAAAATGTATTTATTAGAAACTAGAATGAAATTTCCTTAATTATGTTGCCTTCTATTCACTTGATTTCCAAAAGCAAATGAAAATGACTGACCGTCAACTGTGTACATCCAAATATTTATCTTATTAACCCTTTAGAGGTGATCCATTACATTTTAGGACATGGCAGATTGTGAGTATTTGCTATTTCCCAAATAGATTTTGCAAAATGTCATTCCATAGTCCCAAATGGGCTCCTGGATTTCTCTTACCAAATGTTTCTAACATGGACCATTATAAATTAAACGGAGAAAGCTGCAAAATATAGCAGAGCCATTTTCAGTACATTAAGACAATAAAAATAATTTCAAACCACTGGAACCTCAATGAGAGGACAAAACTAAAAGAAGAGAAGGAAATTTAGAAAAATGATGATAAAAACAATTGTACTTTATAAGGTCTCTGACTCTTTGGCCTTTATGAAAGTGGACATTAGTGTGGTCACAGAACATAATCCTCAAAGAGGATAAATCAATGTGTAAGCCAAGGAACATTTATTCCTTCTTGAGTGGTGGATTACATAATTAGAAAACCATATGTAAGAGGGCCTTCTAATTTTGATGTGTGCTGATTTGTGAATAACAATAATCAAGAAAAAAACGGTTCATGCTTATTATTGGATTAGAGTGAAAAATGTCTCTCTTTAAATTTAATTTTTTTATTGCATTTTAGGTTTTGCGGTACATGTGAAGAACATGCAAGATTGTTGCATAGGTACACACATGGTAGTGTGATTTGCTGCCTTCTTCCCCATCACCTATATCTGGCATTTCTCCCTATGCTCTTTCTCCCCAACTCCCACCCCCCCACTGTCCCTCCCCTATTTCCCTCCGACAGACCCGGGTGTGTCATGCTCCCTTCCCTGCGTCCATGTGTTCTCATTGTTCAACACCTGCCTATGAGTGAGAACATGCAGTGTTTGATTTTCTGTTCTTGTGTCAGTTTGCTGAGAATGATGGTTTCCAGTTTCATCCATGTCCCTACAAAGGACACGAACTCATCATTTTTGATGGGTGCATAATATTCCATGGTGTATATGTGCCACATTTTCCCTGTCCAGACTATCATCAATGGGCATTTGGGTTGGTTTCAGGTCTTTGCTATTGTAAACTGTGCTTCAATGAACATTCGTGTGCATGTGTCCTTATAGTAGAACGATTTATAATCCTTTGGATATATACCCAGTAATAGGATTGCTGGGTCAAATGGAATTTCTATTTCTAGGTCCTTGAGGAATTGCCACACTGTCTTCAACAATGGTTGAACTAATTTACACTCCCACCAACAGTGTAAAAATGTTCCTATTTCTCCACATCCTCTCCAGCATCTGTTGTCTCCAGATTTTTCAAGGATCACCATTCTAACTGGCGTGAGATGGTATCTTAATATAGTTTTGATTTGCATTTCTCTAATGACCAGTGATGATGAGCATTTTTTCATATGTTTGTTGGCCTCATGTGTGTCTTCTTTTGTAAAGTGTTTGTTCATATCCTTCACCCACTTTTGAATGGGCTTGTTTGTTTCTTTCTTGCAAATCTGTTTTAATTCTTTGTAGATACTGGATATCAGCCTTTTGTCAGATGGGTAGACTGCAAAAATGTTTTCCCATTCTGTTAGTTGCCGATTCACTCTAATGACTGTTTCTTTTGCCGTGCAGAAGCTCTGGAGTTTAATTAGATCCCATTTGTCTATTTTGGCTTTTGTTGCGAATGCTTTTGGTGTTTTGGTCATGAAGTTCTTGCCTACGCCTATGTCCTGAATGGTTTTGCCTAGATTTTCTTCTAGGGTTTTTATTTTGTTAGGCCTTATGTTTAAGTCTTTAATCCATCTGGAGTTAATTTTAGTGTAAAGTGTCAGGAAGGGGTGCAGTTTCTGCTTTCCGCACATGGCTAGCCAGTTTTCCCAACACCATTTATTAAACAGGGAATCCTTTCCCCATTGCTTGTTTTTGTCAGGTTTGTCAAAGATCAGATGGTTGTAGATGTGTTGTGTTGCTTCTGAGGCCTCTGTTCTGTTCCATTCGTCTATATCTCTGTTTTGGTACCAGTACCATGCTGTTTTGATTACTGTAGCCTTGTAGTATAGTTTGAAGTCTGGTAGTGTGATGCGTCCCGTTTTGTTCTTTTTGCTTATAATTGACTTGGCTATGCGGGCTCTCTTTTGGTTCCATATGAAGTTTAAGGTGTTTTTTTCCAGTTCTGTGAAGAAGGTCATTGGTAGCTTGATGGGGATAGCATTGAATCTGTAAATTACTTTGGACAGTATGGCCATTTTCACGATATTCATTCTTCCTAACCATGAACATGGAATGTTTCTCCATCTGTTTGTGTCCTGTCTTATTTCATTGAGCAGTGGTTTGTAGTTCTCCTTGAAGAGGTCCTTTACGCTCCTTGTTAGTTGTATTCCTAGGTATTTTATTCCCTTTGTAGCAATTGTGAATGGCAGTTCATTCTTGATTTGGCTCTCTTTAAGTCTGTTAGTGGTGTATAGGAATGCATGTGATTTTTGCATATTGGTTTTGTATCCTGAGACTTTGCTGAAGTTGCTTATCAGTTTCAGGAGATTTTGGGCTGACACGATCGGGTCTTCTAGATATACAATGATGTCATCTGCAAATAGAGATAATTTGACTTCCTCCTTTCCTATTTGAATAACCTTTATTTCTTTTTCTTGCCTGATTGCTCTGGCTAGAACTTCCAGTACTACATTGAATAGGAGTGGTAAGAGAGGGCATCCTTGTCTAGTGCCAGATTTCAAAGGGAATGCTTTCAGTTTTTGCCCATGCAGTATGATATTGGCTGTTGGTTTGGCAAAAATAGCTTTTATTATTTTGAGATATGTTCCATCAATACCTAGTTTATTGAGGGTTTTTAGCATAAAGCACTGTTGAATTTTGTCAAAGGCCTTTTCTGCATCAATTGAGATAATCATGTGGTTTTTGTCTTTGGTTCTGTTTATGTGTGAATTAGGTTTATAGACTTGGGTATGTTGAACCAGCCTTGCATCCCCAGGTTGAAGACTACTTGATCATGGTGGATAAGCTTTTTGATGTGCTGTTGCAATCAGCTTGCCAGTATTTTATTGAAGATTTTTGCATCTATGTTCATCATGGATATTGGCCTAAAGTTTTCTTTTCTTGTTGAGTCTCTGCCGGGTTTTGGTATCAGGATGATGTTGGTCTCATAAAATGATTTGGGAAGGATTCCCTCTTTTTAGGTTGTTTGGAATAATTTCAGAAGGAATGGTACCAGCTCCTCTTTGTATGTCTGGTAGAATTTGGCTGTGAACCCATCTGGACCTGGGCTTTTTTTGGCTGGTAGGCTCTTAATGCTGCCTCAACTTCAGACATTGTCATTGGTCTATTCAGGGTTTCGACTTCTTCCTGGTTTAGGCTTGGAAGGATGCAAGTGTCCAGGAATTTATCCATTTCTTCCAGGTTTACTAGTTTATGTGCATAGAGTTGTTTGTAATAATCTCTGATGATGGTTTATATTTCTGAGGAATCTGGGGTGATATCCCCTTTATCATTTTTTGTTGCATCTATTTGATTATTCTCTTTCCTTTTTTATTAATCTGGCTAGTGGTCTATTTTGTTGATCTTTTCGAAAAACTAGCTCCTGGATTTATTGGTTTTTTGAAGGGTTTTTGTGTCTCTATCTCCTTCAGTTCTGCTCTGATCTTAGTTATTTCTTGCTAGGTTTTGAGGTTTTTTGATCTTGCTCCTCTAGCTCTTTCAATTTTGATGATAGGGTGTTGATTTTAGATCTCTCCTTGCTTCTCATGTGGGCATTTATTGCTATATATTTTCCTCTAGAGACTGCTTTAAATGTGTCCCAGAGATTCTGGTATGTTGTGTCTTCATTCTTGTTGGT
The DNA here is from genome assembly GCF_009761245.1 of Sapajus apella. Lineage (NCBI taxonomy): Eukaryota > Metazoa > Chordata > Mammalia > Primates > Cebidae > Sapajus > Sapajus apella. The sequence continues at coordinate 25,609,737 of NW_022436958.1, forward strand.
TTTGAAGAACATCTTTATTTCTGCCTTCATTTCATTGTTTATCCAGTCAACATTCAAGAGCCAGTTGTTCAGTTTCCAGGAAGCTGTGCAGTTCGGAGTTAGTTTCTGAGTTCTGAGTTCTAACTTGATTGCACTGTGATCTGAGAGACTATTTGTTATGATTTCCGTTCTTTTGCATTTGCTGAGGAGTGATTTACTTCCAATTTTGTGGTCAATTTTGAATAGGCGTGATGGGGTACTGAGAAGAATCTATATTTTGTGGATTTGGGATGGAGAGTTCTGTAAATGTCTACTAGGTTTGCTTGGTCCAGGTCTGAGTTCAAGTCCTGGATATCCTTGTTAATTTTCTGTCTCATTGATTTGTCTAATATTGACAATGGGGTGTTAAAGTCTCCCACTATTATTGTGTGGGAGTCTAAGTCTCTTTGTAAGTCATTAAGAACTTGCCTTATGTATCTGGGTGCTCCTGTATTGGGTGCATTTATATTTAGGATCATTAGCTCTTCTTGTTGCATTGATCCTTTTACCATTATGTAATGTTCTTCTTTGTCTCTTTTGATCTTTGTTGGTTTAAAGTTTATTTTATCAGAGATGATAATTGCAACTCCGGCTTTTTTTTGCTCTCCATTTGCTTGGTAAATCTTCCTCCATCCCTTTATTTTGAGCCTTTGTGTATCCTTGCATGTGAGATGGGTTTCCTGGATAGAGCACACAGATGAGTTTTGACTTTTTATCCAATTTGCCAGTCTGTGTCTTTTGAGTGGGGCTTTTAGGCCATTTACATTTAAGGTTAATATTGTTATGTGTAAATTTGATCCTGGCATTTTGATGCTAGCTGGCTGTTTTGCTCTTTAGTTGATGCAGTTTCTTCATTGTGTTGATGCTCTTTATCATTTGGTATGTTTTTGGAGTGGCTGGTACTGGTTGTTCCTTTCTGTGTTTAGTGCTTCTTTCAGGAGCTCTTGTAAAGCAGGCCTGGTGGTGATGAAATCTCTGAGTACTTGCTTGTTCGCACAGGATTTTATTTTCCTTCACTTATGAAGCTTAGTTTGGCTGGATATCAAATTCTGGGTTGAAAGTTCTTTTCATTAAGGATGTTGAATATTGGCCCCCACTCTCTTCTGGCTTGTAGGGATTCTGCTGAGAGATCTGCTGTGAGTCTGATGGGCTTCCCTTTGTAGGTAACCCAACCTTTCTCTCTGGCTGCCCTTAGCATTTTCTCCTTCATTTCAACCCTGGTGAATCTGATGATTATGTGCCTTGGGCTTGCTCTTCTTGAGGAATATCTTTGTGGTGTTATCAGTATTTCCTGGACTTGAATATTGGCCTGCCTTGCTAGGTTGGGGAAGTTTTCCTGGATAATAACCTGAAGAGTATTTTCCAACTTGGATTCATTCTCTCTGTCACATTCAGGTACAACTATCAAATGTAGATTAGATCTTTTCACATAGTCCCATATTTCTTGGAGAATTTGTTCATTCCTTTTTACCCTTTTTTCTCTAATCTTGCCTTCTCATTTTATTTTATTAAATTGATCTTTGGCCTCTGATATCCTTTCTTCTGCTAGGTCAATTTGGCTGTTGAAACTTGTTTATGCTTCACGAAGTTCTCGTGTTGTGTTTTTCGGCTCCATCAATTTACTTATATTCCTCTCTAAGTTGTTTATTCTCGTTAGCATTTTGTCAAATCTTTTTTCAAGGTTCTTAGTTTCTTTGCATTGGGTTAGAACATGTTCTTTTAGCTCACAGAAGTTTCTTATTACCCACCTTCTGAAGCCTGATTCTGTCAATTCATCACACTCATTATCCATCCAGCCTTGTTCCCTTGCTGGTGAGGAGTTGTGATCCCTTGTAGGAGGAGAGGCACTCTGGTTTTGGATGTTTTCATCCTTTTTGCACTGGTTTCTTCCCAGCCTTGTGGATTTGTTCACCTGTCGTCTTTGTAGTTGTTGACTTTCAGATTGGGTCTCTGAGTGGATGTCCAGTTTGTTGATGATGTAGTTATTTCTTTCTGTTTCTAGTTTTCCTTCTAACAGTCTGGACCCTCTGCTGTAGGACTGCTGAGGTCCACTCCAGGCCCAGCTTGCCTGGGTCTCCTGCAATGGCTGCAGAACAGTAAGGGTTGCTGCCAGTTTCTTCTTCTGCTATCTTTGTCCCAGAAAGATACTGGCCAGATGTCAGTCTGAACTCTCCTTTATGAGGTGACTCTTTGGATATACAGGGGTCAGGGAGGTGCTTGAGGAGACAGTATGTCCTTTATAGGAGCTCAAGAGCTGAGCTGTGAGCTCTGTTGTTCATTCAGAGCTCCTGAGCAGGTACGTTTAAGTCTGCTGTAGCAGAACTCATAACCCCCCCTTTTTTTTCACAGGTGCTCTGTCCCAGGGAATTAGGGCTTTATTTATGAGTTTCTGTTGTGCTGCTGCCTTTTTTCAGGGCTGCCCTGCTCATCAAGGAGGCATCCTAGTCACTGTCTGCCTGCAGAAGCTTTGCTGAGCTGCTGTGGGCTGCGCCCAGCTGCAGTGTGAACTTCCCTGAGGTCCTGTTTATACAGGTATAGTTAGAACCGCCTCGGCAATGGCAGCCCACTTGTATAATGGTGGGCTGCCTCAGCAATGGCACACTACCTCTGTAGTGGTGGACTGCCTCAGTAATGGTGGACACTCCTCCCCTACAGGGCTGGACTGTCCCAGGTTCAGCTGTGCTTGCTGTGAAACTCTTAATCCAGATTCTTTCCGATTGCTGTTCTTTTGTGGGGGTGGGACCAGCTGAGCCTGATCACCTAGTTCCCTGCCTCAGAGCCTTTTTTTTTGTTGTTGTTAGTTGAATGGTCTACTGTCTCCCAGGTGTTACAGTTACATGTTGAAAAGGCACCAGGATCTGTGTGATTTCCCATGCGGCCACCCACTGCGCTGGCTGAAAGAGTGTGCTGAGATTCCTCGCTCTTTTTTGCCCGGGAATCTCCTGGCCTGGCTCCCTGTTTCAGTCTCTTTTTAAATCAGATTAATGGGCAACTCTGCCTTCCTGGAGCTCCAATCGCCAGCTAAAATGGCACTGGACCCATGTATTTTGTATGGAGAACTGCCGCAAAGGAGTGCCGGCAAAACAGCTGCGCCAGCCAAAACAGCCGTGATGTTGGCCAAACCAGCTGCACTGGCGACCTGTGGGGCTCCTCTGCCTGGGAATCTCCTGGTCTGTGGGCAATAAAAATCCATCTGGAAATGTGGCGTCCACTCACCCTCCGCGCTTTCACTGGGAGCTGCAATCCTGAGCTGCTCCTAATTGGCCATCTTGGATCCCTCATCTTTTTTTTTTAAATCGTGATGAAATACACATAACATTTACCATCTTAACCATTTTTCAGTGTATAGTTTTAACCAGAGTAATCTAAAGCTTATAATGTAATTTTAGTGAATTAAATATAGAACTTCAAATTATTCATGTAGGACTCCCTTTTCCTTGGCAAGATGGCAGAGTATGACTTAACTACTAACATCATATCTCTTTTGAACTGGGATCTTGTTTCTGCTCCTTGAATTGTTCTTCATAAAGGAAATATAAGAGGGAAAACAATAACTACATAGAAAGTTGGGTCTTCCTAGTGACACCGCATAGTAGCTTTTGCTATAGTGTATGTGAATGCCTTCATCCTGGTGAGATTCCTCATGCTTTGAGAGAAGAAACGACAATAGTTTTAGTCCTTCAAATAGAAACAGAACGAACTGGAAAGATGTTTGGAAAGCCAGAAATTACAAGGTAAATGCAGTCCAATGAGAATGGTCAGATGCTGTTTGGCTCCTTGGCTGAAAAATATAGTTTTGGATGGAAATATTTACATAGGTTCTGCAGCCTGTTTCTCAGGGTTGCTTTTTTTTTTTTTTTTTTAATTCTCTACACTGACTTCCCTGACCTAAGCATATTTTAGACTTTTTTTCTCCCACTCATCCTCCATGAAATTTTAATACCACAGATATACTATATTGTATTTGTGTTTATGCACTATCTGGAATATATATATATATACTTTTTTTTTTTCTGTGCTTCATTTGTAGGAAGAGTGTTGCTTTTGCCCTCAATAACCAGTTTTCATTCCCTCTGGGGCAATATTGCCCTCATTCAGAATGCATGCTCTGGAGACATGCACTTCAAGCATGAGCGTGTCAGTGACTCAGGATCAGCTGAGTATCACTGCTCTTTTAGAGTACTGCTTCCAGCACATGATAGAAATACTGAATTCATTCTGGGAAAGCTCACATCTGAAATATTTTCTTTTCTTTTTTTTTTTCTTTTTTTTTGAGACAGAGGCTTGCCCTGTTGCCCAGGCTGGAGTGCAGTGGCACTATCTAGGCTGACTGCAACCTCCACCTCCCAGGTTCAAGTGATTCTCTTGCCTCAGCCTCCTGAATACCTGGGATTACAGGCATTTCCCACTACACCCAGCTAATTTTTATTTAGTAGAGACAGGGTTTCATCATGTTGACCAGGCTGGCCTCAAACTCTTGACCTCAAGTGATCCGCCCACGTTGGCCTCCCAAAGTGCTGGGATTACAGACATGAGACACTACGCCTGGCCTCATCTTAGTGCTGAAAGACTGAATATGAATATGCAAAAAGTCAGTGGCCAGACTATACATGACAATTGGACTCTGCCCCACAACCTCTATTTTAATCACCCCAGAACAGTCAGGATTGTAAATTTTGCTTCTAATTCAGGACCAACCAGAAAAGTATTTCTATGCTCCCCACACCAATCTTGTCAGATGTCCTGCTTTTAGTTAGCCTACCTCCTGTTTCTTACGCCAACAGGCTTTGATCAGAGCACACCTGAAGCCTTTCCTGTTTTTTTCTATAAAGCTTTCCCCTTGCCCTGCCTGCCTTTGAATCTCTGCTACTTGCTAAGTGGTGGTGACTGACTCCCTTGCTACAGTAAACGTTGAAAAAATAATCTTGTTTGTTCTCATTTGGGTGGTTTTCATTTATTTCCATGATGCAGAATAGGGATGCAGCCATGGAAGGCCTTACACATTTAAGACATCACTGATAATAATTGTTCCACGCCAGTGTTTTGGCAACAAACATGTCTCATTCATCCATCTCTGTTGTCTTCAACCAACCCTACAGCTGTGTTAGCATTCTTTATCTTACCGTTTTCAGCCATACTATTTTAATAACTCAGATGATGTGTCTCTGCTATTTGACTGCAGTAGCCTTAATATTCAAAGGTGCTTGAAAATACAGGAAGTTAGTAAAAGACCTAGCCAAAGTTTCTCAAAAGAAATCCCACATAAAAATGCTGTTGAATGCTTTACTTTGATGGGGACCAGGAAAAAAATCCGTGCTCAAATGTTTACTTTTTGAGTATTTCATTAGAAATATTTGTATATATTTATGTAAGACTTTCTGATATATCCACTAGAGTATTAGCATTAGTATGTTGGCAGATAAACCAAAAGTGATATCAGGAGAAGCTGAAGGATGACTCATACTGAGAAGTTACTATGCCGGGAAATGTCCTGAGAATATTAAGTTGAACAAGTCAGGATCCTCTCCAGAATTACAGTTTACAACCCAGTTTACAGTTGTTAATCCATCTGAGCTTGCTAGCAAAACTCAGGAAGCTAGCAAAGATGAGCAAGACTAAGTCTGAGAAAATTAGGCTTTATTGCCCCCACCCCCAACCCCACTTAAGCATTTTTCAGAAGAAGCTGAGGAAGGAGATTAGAATTCCTGGAGGCCACATTAATCCACTGGGCTATGGATCTGACGTTCAGAGTGTAGTGGTCCTTCTGGCTCTATCCTATAAGTGTCCTGTTTCCTTCCTAGGTCTTGCCATCTCTTTTTCAAAGTCTCTTCTATGCCAAGAATCCCTATCTGTAGTATTTCCTTCCAACCAGTCCCCCTCCAAAGGCCCGATCTCGTTCTCTCTTTCTCTGCTAACAAACTTTATCTATTCTAACCATATTTCATTGAAGATTTCATATATAAGTGACAGCATGCAATATACAGAGATAGAGACTTAAACAGTGGTGACCAGGGTTGGGGATGGGGAGAAAATGGGAAGATATAGGTCGAAGGATAAAAACCTAATCTCCCTTTTCTTTGTCCACATCTCTCTATGCTCGCTCTTTCACTTTTGCTCAGGCCTTCTTCTCTTCCAGACCAGGTCATTGCCCAGCCTGCCTAACTAGCCTTTCCCCTTGTCATTTTTCTCCATGGCAGCCTCTATTACTTTCCTGCTTAAAATTAGTGGCTTCCCCTGCTGCAGGATCAAATCCAAATCCCTTATCCTGTTCTGGTCCCTGCTTAGCCGTCCTTCTCATGGCTCCTCCCCAACCTCACACCACCTACATTCTAAGCTACATGCATGCATTTCTAAGAATTGAAATGCAATCTCTGTTTTGCTCTCTCCTTTGCTTTTGAAACTTCAAACGCAACGTTCCCTCTGCTTGGAGTTCGTTCACTTTTTCATTTAGCTAAGGTCCTAGTCAATGATTGCAACTACAGTGCCATCTTGTCCAAGAAGCTTTGCCTACACACTGCCCTAGCAAGGTGCACGGCTCTGTGCTCCCAAAAAGCCTTGTGCCTCACTGCTTTTTAACAAAGCACTCATCACTCTGCAATGCAGTTATCTAATGTAAAAATTGCTAAGATTCATGAACCCCATGCTAGGTGCTGGACATTCCTGTGAGCTCTTTACTTGTAATTGTTGATTTAGTCCTCGTAACAGTTCCATGCAGAAGTACCATTATCATCCCTGCTTTGCAGATGAGGAAATTGAGGTCAGAAAGGTACATACTCTTCTCAGTATTACACAGCCAGTATTTTAACCTAGGAGGCCTGACTCCAGGGCCCTGTAATTATCTACCATTATCCAGTAATATTCAAGGATTTTGGCTCTGTTTTTCACTGATGTACTCCTGGGGTATAGAATAATGTCTGGCACATAATAATTGCTTATTATTGAGTGAATAAATGCTGACTCATTTGTGTCTTTCCTTCCTGATGGGCAGGGATTGGGCTTTATTCCATTTATTTCTAGCAGCTAGCTTGGAACCTGGCACATAAGAAAATTGCTAAGTTTGTCTCTCTGCATAGGGTCTTTGCTACTATGAGAGTTCCATGATTTTGTTTTGCCTTAGTGCTCTTCTGAGACCCTGTGTTCACCCCACCATACCACAGCACACTTTGCTGCATGTCAATTTTTAGTGCTTAGAAAAAAATCTGGTCAGCTGCTGCTTGACAGCTGGAAAAATAGAGCTGCACCTGAGCCAGTTTTGAACCTCAGAAAAGCAAGGGGGAGAATCTCCTGCCTCACGCGGTGTGTGGGAGGAGGGCTGAATCATCAAGTTCTTTGAGTTCCTTGGGAAAAGATAACTCAAAGGAATATTACACAACATGGAGAAATAGGAGGAAAATAAGCAGAGACACAAAAATGACTCAAGTGTCGAAAAATATGATCCACAGAACTAAAAATATATTGCAATTGAGTTTCAAGAGGAAAAAACTGGGTGTCAATATTCCAGTGGCCCAAAGGGCTGTACATGAATGGGCTTTGGTTTGAAGGATGGTGAGCAGATGGTCACTGGCCTCACAGAGAACAGGGATGTGCAACAGGGCCTGGAGGCCCCCTGAAGATCTGAAGCAGGGAAAGAGCACAACTTTACCAGGGACAAGACAGCCCCAGCTTCAGCAAAACATTAGAAAAGAGTATCCTCAGTTGCATGTGACCCAGGCAGAGGAAGGAATAATGGTAAATCCTGGGGGGTTGGTGTATTGTGCATTTTTCTTTTCTAAATGAGCACTTAAAATTCCCTGCAAATTAAAAAATTATGTTGTAGATTTTTTCTAGAAACTGACAACTTTGGGTGGGAAGGGTAGGTCAGGCTTTCATGGACATGCAAACAATTCTCATGTTCTGCTCTCTGGCTTCTCTAGCAACTGACACGTTGAGAGACATGCTGGTGTAGTAGATGGAACATGGACTCGTGGTCCCTACTGCTCTGTAACCTGGGCGAGTTGTTTCTTCAGGCTCTGCCTCAGTGCCTTTTTTTTTTTTTTTTTTTTTTTTTTTGAGATTGAGTCTCATTCTTAGCTCAGGTGGGAGTGCAGTGGCACCAACTCGGCTCACTGCAACCTCTGCTTCCCGGGTCCTAGTTCAAGCAATTTGCCTGCCTCAGCCTCCTGAGTAGCTGGGATTATAGGCATGTGACACCATGCCAGGCTAATTTTTGTATTTTTAGTAGAGATGGAGTTTCACCATGTCAGCCAGGCTGGTCTCAAACTCCTGACTGCGCGATCCTCCTGCCTCGGCCTCACAAAGTGCTGGGATGACAGGCGTGAGCCAACTCGCCAGGCCTCAGTGTCTTTTTTTGAGCAGCACTTTGCAAATAATGTAAATGCTAAAGAGGTATAAAGAATATTTAAAACACTATCCAAAGGGCATAAGATATGTTTAATGAATGAGAATAAAGTTGTCATTAGAATAATTTTTTTACCAGCTTTATTTTCTTAATTTCTGAAGTATTGCCCTATTATAAAAAAGATTAAAGTAGATCCCCAAATCAGAAGAGTTTTTGATTAGAATGAAGGACCTGAATTGGTTTTCCAGATGGACTCACTTGTTAAAAGGGGATTGTGACAAGTATTTATTCAGCAGTTTGTTCCACAGCCGGTGTTTGGGCTATTGGAAAGGAGGTGCTATATAAGTGTATTGTAATAATGAATGCCCTTAGGCAAGAGGGGAATTGTGTAAGTAGATGTATTCTGTAATTCTTTCATGTATATTCATCTTTTCTGTCCAAGTGGAATATACACCCTTTATGGGCAAGGACCACCTCTTCTAATTTGTATTTATAAACTATTTTTTCTTTCTCAGGGCTTTCAAGGACTGAGAATGCACATATGGATAGAACAAATCTAGAAATTCAAGCTACTTCTATTGCTAAACAAGTGTAGAGTTTCATATAAATATAATTCATAAAAGGTATAAATGGCAAGAGTTTCTACCCAAAGATTTTGTGAAACACCTGGTATTCTAGCAACAGTGTCAAGGCGTGGCATCCCTTAGCCCCTCAGAGACCTCTGCCCTCAGCAGATGTGACCGCTTTCTTGGATCTCAGCAGTGCAAGGGTGAGCGTGCCAGCATCTCTACCTCCGTGGTCCTGCTGTGCTCGCCAGGCCTTCCAGCTGCTTTGAGAGGGAAGTGACCAAAGGATTCTCATTTTTGAGGGGTGTGAAACAAAATCTGGACAAACGAGGTTCTCAAATGAAAATCCATGGATCTTCCTATTTTCCAAAGAAGATTCTGTTTTTTTTTTTTTTTTTTTCCTTATATGTATTACTTCCGTATTGCTGGTGGACAATTTTCAGTAGCATTTTTTTCTCTGTTTTTGAAAGGCATTGGTTAGTAAGTAGGACATTCCTGTTCAGCAATTGCCCTTTGCAATTTTATTCAAACAGAGAATTTACTGTAAAATGACCAAACTTCATTCTTCTAGAGAAAATCATAAAGTCTTAAGCATATACACAGTCATATTTCTGGACCTCTAATCCACCCAGCCACCCCGTGTGAAGTTAATTTTTAGGAATTGGTGAACTACTTTTAACGAGAGTTAAAATATAACATTGGGGATAATCTATAGGATATATACTACACGGATGTTACTTGCTTTTGGCATTTTACTTAATGATTGGGTGGCAGTAGTTCCTGATAATGGAAAGGGATAAAAAACTGCGTGGAAAGATTAGATATGAACCATATGAAACTGCTGTTCTTTGACCATTTTAGAGCTACAAAAATAAATATTTAATATAATGCAACCTAATATGCTAAGGTTTATTCATAAAACAATACAGTATATATTATGTCAAATATTAAATTGACATTGGAATACTGGCGTAGTACACTTAAGAAGATACACTCAAAACTGTTTTAGATACAGCTATAAAAATACCATAATAAACGGGTCATTGATGACACAATTATGTTATCTTGTACCCAGTAATTAAATAGAAGCCCTGTAATTATGGTAACTGATATAAACAAATGTATTAATATTAGTTTACCCTAAGCCCTGGAGTCAATAACATTTTATAAAACAACTCTTAACTATGTTATATGAGTCAGAGGCAAACTGCATAGCGATTTAGGAACTCTTCTTTTATCTTCCTGAAGTCTATACATTTGTCTTAGTCAGTTCAGGCTGTTATAACAAAGTACTATGTATCAGGAGGCTTATAAACCACAGAAATTTATTTCTCACAGTCTGGAAGCTGGAAATCTGAAGTCAGGGTGCCCACCTGCTCTGGCTCTGATGAGGATCCTATTCAAAATTGCAGACTGAAGGCTTCTCCTTGTATCATCATGTGGCAGAAATGAAGCAGGTTAGCTCTCTGGCTTCTTCTTAGAAGGGTACTAATCCCATTCATGAGGGCTCCCCCTTCATGATCTGTTTTCCTCCTAAACGTCCCATCTCCAAATACCAGCACATTGAGATGAGTGTCTCAACATAAATTTGAGGGAATACAAATATTTAGTCCACTGCAATATTTTAATAAGAAATACTGTAAAAAAAAATTAAAACTACCTTGCATATGAATAAAAAGTGCTAACGTAAAATTAACGAAATATGGCTGATAATAATTTTGGTTGACTGTTACAATGAGAACTCGAAGAAATATATGAAATATTTTTGTTTTGGAAAAGTTCTGGCTAATGTCCAGAAGTCATCCCTCCCCCGTTTATATTTTGGTCCCAGGTACAGTAATAATTTACAACTCTGAATTATCCAAAACAGTGAATGCTTTACCCCAGTCTGTGAATATCTCATAGACAGTCTTATTAATAAAGGAACTAATTAGTAGCTGATGGCATTGTGCAGCATAAACATAAGGAGACACCTAACACCCTCACTAATCTAGGGGTACATTGCATCCTGTGGGAAGCAAGAAAATGCAAAATCGGAATGACTACATCTTTACCTGAGAGAAAAGACTGGATTTCCCCTCTGTCAATCCCAGGGTGCCAAATTGAGACACCCCCCCCACCAACTTCAAAGATAAATATCTTAAAATGCTCGATTACTTCATTACTAGAGATTTTACCCCCGGATGCTGCAGTTTTTGGTTTTTTTTGCTTTTTCAATGGAAGAGTTGTACTTTAGCACTCATGGGAAATCTTTATTTCCACCACTGGGGAGTGGTCATTTAGAATTGTTTCCATGGCCAGGTGTGGTGGCTCACACTTGTAATCCCAGCACTTTGACAGGCTGAGATGGGTGGATCACTTAAGGTCAGGAGTTCGAGACCAGTCTGGCTAACATGGTGAAACCCTATCTTTACTAAAAATACAAAAATTAGCTGGGTGTGGTGGTACACACCTTTAATGCTAGCTACTTGGGAGGCTGAAGCAGGAGAATCACTTGAACTTGGGAGACAGAGGTTGCAGTGAGCCAAGATCACACCACTGTACTCCAGCCTGAGCGACAGAATGATACTCCATCTCAAGGAAAAAACAAAAACAGAATTGTTTCCCCATGGAGTTCCATGTGATAGGATTTTAGCTGTATCAGTTGTTTCAGTGTTTTCCTTGCAGTATTTCTGAGGCGTGTTAACAAATCTTCCTAGCAGCCTACACTGTGTTCTCCCTCCGTCACATCCAGTCCCAAGACTCGGCCTTCCCATATCCAGTCCCTACTGCTACATAGGGCTGTAGGTTACCAGCACTTCTCTTATCTAGCCTGCTGACTCCAGGCTCCTTGCATACCTCATTTCCTACTGCTCCATCAATTCTCTGTACTCTGCTTCGTGAGACTGTCCTCAAATGCAAGTGGGATTCTTTTGTTTCCAATCCCTTGAACATGTCTGTAAATTCCTCCGCAACATTGCCTCCACTCCCTGCCACCTTCTTGGTCCTGACCCGTCCTTCAATCCAGGCCTTTGCTTATTCAGAATCCTCTTTCAGGAACACTGTCCCTGCGAGCACTCCCAATTCCTGGACCTGTATAGCCCCTATTTGTTTGTAAAGCTTCTGCTTAAATGCTACTTCCTTCAAGTTGCCTTCCTAGATCTGGAAAATCTGAGTGTCCCTGGTACCTTTACTTCTCTCTTCCTTTAGCACTAATTATACTAAACTTCACTGTCTTTTTACTTTTCTGCAATTCTCTGCAGTCTGAAAATATCACCACTGTATTCCCAAGGCCTAGCACATTGCTTAGCTCAGAGAAGTCACTGAATGCAGGCTTGTTGAATGAGCAAATGAATGAATGAATGAATATGGACAGGCATAGAAAATACACAACAGTGCTTTGAGCAGAGCTCCTATTTTTGAAGGATTACAGTCTGCTTTACTTTCTGTATATTGGATGATTACATGAAATAATAAAAAGAATAACTTTTTAATTAGACCTGGCTTTACAATTTGTCAGCTCAGTCAATTTGAGTAATTTATCCAATCTTCCTGAATCTCAAAATATAAATCGGTACAGTACAAAAGATGTCCTCCTGGTGGAGTTCTTGTGAGCACTAAAGTAAGCAATGTTAAACGTGTGCCATGATAGGCACTCAAAGATGCTGGCTCCTCTCCTTGCCAACGCACAGCTCTGCTACCACTTAACTGACTTCTTTGCTCACCATGTCAGTGAGCTCGAGACGCTCCTCTATCATTTATGTGATTACAAGCCTACATAATTTAAAAAATCATATTGAAGAAAAAAAAAACTAAGATAATTCAATTAAAACATTAAGATAATTTAATTAAATACAATATTCATACATATAATACATTAAAATAATATGTATTGATAAATAACTTATAAATGTTTAAAGCATTGTGTGTCAAATATCCCATCCTTCTGAACAGGATAAGTAAACTTAAAATTAGATTTCAAGTCTGGGTGCAGTGGCTCACACCTGTAATCTCAGCACTTTGGAAGGCTGAGGTGGGTGGATCATCTGAGGTCAGGAGTTCAAGACTAGCCTGGCTAACCTGGTGAAACCCTGTCTGTACTAAAAATACAAAAATTAGACAGGCATGATGGCACATGCCTGTAATTCCAGCTACTGGGGAAACTGAGGCAGGAGAATTGCTTGAACCTGGGAGGCAGAGGTTGCAATGAGTTGAGATCATTCCATTGCACTCCAGCCTGGGCAACAGAGTGAGACTCCGTTCCCCTCCACCCCCACAAAAAAGATTTCAATAGGCCGAGCTCTGTTTCATGGTGTAGGGTTCAAATTTTAGGTTACTACTTAATTTTACAGTGCATTATCTTAAATATCATTGTAATTAAAAATACTCTTACAATTTTATATTTTAAATGGAAATAAAATATATAAATTAGAGTTGTATTTTTATGCATGGGGACTCATTATATAAATTTTAGACTACATTTTTTTCTCTAAATAATGATAGTAACTATCTGCTTTATTTTACTATGTAATGAATTAAGAGACATGCAGACAAAAGATAGAATTTCTTTATTACTGTTACTTTTCCAGTGAAAGTATATACTGTAAACCAGGGCGCAAGAGAGTGTACTGAGATAGCTTTATTTCCGCAAAATTTATAACCCAGTGGCTAGTTTTGCATGCTTTTCTCACCTGCTGGATTGTGGCTAATCATGGCCAAGTGTTTTGATGCTGTTGGTTTGGCTCTTAAATGAAACTGGATCCTGATAACAAAGTTCAAGAATTATTGTCGGCTTCTCTGCATAACTTAGAAGCATCTCCAAAGGCATATGTACTATTGCCCTGGCAGACATATATACACGAGTGCAGTGTAACACCTCTATTCTCCATGCTTGGCAAGTTAATGTGGATGTTCATTTTTATAGCCGCTAACTTATTAGCTGTGGATTACGTTGTCACTTTGTGTGTTTCATTTCCAAGCATAAGAAGTGTGAGTGAGTTCTAAGACATGTGAAATGAAGGATCAGCTCGCAAAAGCTGGTCTTGAAGGCATCAGAGTAGGGATAAAGACTTCATCATGCAGTTCATAGAGCCTGCCAATTCCTTGATTGACAGCTCTCTGTATGGCAAGTCTTGAGGAATTGGGTATTTAAATCTTAATTACAAAAAAGTGTTACAGAATACTAAAAATCATTCAAGGAAACTGGAAGGCTTATAATGTAGCATTCCGCTATTAATCTCTTATACAGAATAGATTTGATTGACAAGATCCATACAAATAGTGTAAAGGAATTTAGAAAATCAGTACAAAGCTGAAAGGAAAATTTTAAACAATGTGCCACAAATGTGTTCTATTTTATAATTTAAATTGCTCCACAATCGTGTATGCAAAAATAAAATAGATTAAAACAATCTTTGTTATAAGATGTAATTCTAGCTGGCCTAATAACTAAAATCTCATTAACAAGATTAAAACAAATAAAATTACAATACAAACAACTGCTTTGCTTAGGAAAAAAAAATCACAAGAACTTAATATAGAAAAAAAAAGAATTGGATTTCAAAAGGTGGAAATAAAGTAAATATAAGGAAAAGTCATTATAATAAAAATTGAAGAACATTCAAGAACATATCTTTGCATATCCATGTCATTCTCCTGCTAATTCATTAACTTAATTTATTAACTCAAATACTAATTAAGAGAAGTAAATTGAAAGTCCAAACCTGTTGCCAAGTGCAGAGAATAGGGAGATAACAATGTCAGGGTCATACATAGTCCAGTGGAAAAATACTCATGAAAACAGGTCAAAGCAATAGAATGTCATTGAAGTATGAGTTTAAAGTCTGTATAATTTTTGTTCTTTCATATTCCTGTATCCACTCTCTATCCTTCTCACCTTTGTGCTTTTCCTTGGGGAGGCTGATTTATATTGACTCTTAACAGTGGGTTCTTGAATTAGTCAGAGTTCTCTAGAGATATAGAACCAACAGGATATGCAGTTGACCCTTGAATGCAGGGGTTAAGGGGACTGACCCTCTACACAGTCAAAAATCCATGTAGAACTTTTGATTCCCCAAAGGCTTGACTAATAGCCTACTGTTGACTGGAAGACTTAACACAACATAAACAGTCAATTAACACATGCTGTGTGTTATATGGATTATTTACTGTATTTTTATGATGAAGTAATCAAGAAAAAAGCAAATGTTAAGAAGATCATAAGGAAGAGAAAACATACTTACTATTCATTAAGTGGAAGTGGATCATCACAAAGGTCTTTAACCTTGTTGCCTTCATATTGAGTAGACTGAGAAGAGCTGGTCTTGCTGTCTCAGAGGCTGGAGAGGCAAAAGAAGAGTCAGAAGAGGTAGAAGAAAAGGCAGGACAGGCAGACACATTCAGTGTAACTACAGGAAAAAAAAATGATGTATAAGTGGACCTGCACAGTTTAAAACTATTTACGTATGTGTGTATATGTGTATATATATACAGACACATACATACACACACACTCTACCCAGATTTAGAGCAAGGGTGCATGGACCCCAGCTCTTGGTTTCTTGATGAGAAAACGGTCAAAGGTTTTTTTCCTACTTTTTAAAGCTATCATAATCTGTGACAATTTATCTTGTTAGACACAAAAACAGATGTAGGACACTTAAAAAGAATCTTTTTTTTTTTTTTTTTTTGGTAATGTGGTGACCATCTGAATGATCCTGATCCTTATGAACAGTATTATAGTTGGAATTTTTTCCTTAAACTTTAAAATTCGTAATTAAGACCAAAAGCTGAGGACAAATGTGGTGGCAAGTATTTCCCACTTTAAATGGGTCATATAAAGAGATTTATTATAAGGGATTGCCTTATGCAATTATGGAGGCTGGGAAGTCCCATGATCTTTCATTTGCATGCTGGAGGTCCAGGAAAGCCTGCAGTGTGGTTCCCATCCAAACATGAAGGCCTGAGAACTCTGAGATTAAATTCTAGTCCAAGTTTTGAAGGCCTAAGAGCCAGGAGTGCAATGTCCAAGGATAAGAGAAGATGCATGTCCCAGCTCAAGCAGAGAGGAAATTCTTCCTTCCTCTGCCTTTTTTGTTCTATCGTGGCCATCAAGAGATTGGATGATGCACAGCTGCACTGGTGAAGGTGACCTTTATTCAGTTTTCTGATTCAAATACTAATCTCTTCCAGAAACATCCTCATCCTGTTTCTGGTAAAACAGCCAGAAATAATGTTTTACCAGCTATGTGGGCCTCCCTTAGTTCAGTAAGTTGACACATAAAATTAACCATCACGGTTCCTTTGTCTTTTGGCTTCTGGTTGGGTTCAGCCAGAGAAGACCCTGGTAGCAGATAAGAGGAAAGGAGAAGTGTGAGGTGGGGTACTAAGCGTGTCCTCAGCTTTTTCCACAGCCTTTATCTGTTTCTCGGAAGTCACAGTGCCTTTATCGTAATGTCCTTCAGTTACCCATTGGAACATGCCACGTGTTTCCTGCAAGTCCCTGACTGATACATTGTGGGAGCGTTAAATCCTGTGGGGATTCCAGAAAGACTTCACAGAGGAAGTAGCAATTGAGTTGGGTCTTTATGGAGGAGTAGGAGATCCTGAGGACAGAGGGGAGAAGCTCAAGGGTCTTGAGCAGAGAGCAAGTAGATGAAAGAAAGGAAAAAACTAACATGATTTTGGATGTGGATTGGAAGGGCTGTTTGGGCTTAATATAAAGAATATAAGCAATAGGGTATTTTGGTGAATTTTCAGGCAGAAGGTAACTGATAATAGTAAAAAGCGGTGTTTCGCAGAGATAACTATTACATTTACCCTTCCAATGAGAATATTTTTGAGGAGATTTTCAGGATTAATTTAAAATGTTTTTATTGTAATATGTATCCTGTATGTGTCAGTTTTAACTAGTTATATATAAATTCATTTTGCTTATAATTTTTACACAACTAAAGAACCAAAATTAACTTACATAAAAGATAAAAACAAAACCATATAAACTCTAAAATCCAAATTAACATTAACTTAATTTAAAGAATGATGTTTTCCTGAAATAAATGTATAAAAAATGATTAAGTTCATTATTTGTAAAGGAGTTCAACATGCCTATAATACCTTGTGTTTTAGGATGACTCCCTTCTTCCACATCTTTTGACTGCTGTAACTTTTGAGTGTCTTCTGTCTGTACAGTGTGCTGCGATGTCATCTGACCTTCATTTAATTTATTGTCTCCCTCAAAAGTTAGCTGCTTAAACAACCACTATATTATGCTTATGGGTTTTGTGAGTCAGGTATTCAGACGGAGTGCAGTGAGAATGGCTTGTCTTTGCTCCATGATACCTGAGTCTCAGTTGGGAAGACAGGTGCTTTGATCCTGACTGTCACCAGGGGCCTCAGCTGCCACTGTTGCAGAAGCCTCTCCATCTGCCTTTCCATGCAGCCTCAGGTTCTTCAGTATCGTACCCTCAGGGTAGCCAGACTTGGCTCCCAAGTGTCCCAGCCCGCAAAGTAAAACTTGTCTCATGTCTTTCATCCTAGCTTCAGAAGTCACATGATGTCACTTCCCCTGTATTCTACTGGTTACAGTGAGCCACAATTGTACCCAGATTTAGACCAAGGGGGTATGGAGCCCACCTCTCAGTTTCTTGATGAGAAAATGGTCAAAGACTTTTTTACTACTTTTTAAAGCTATCATAGTCTGTGATAATTTCTTTTATTTGAAACAAATACAGACGTAGGACACTTAAAAAGCATCCTTTCCCCCTGCTTTTTTGAAAATGTGGTGACCATCTGAATGATCCAAATGTTTTTGATTGATCCAGATATTTGGGATTATTTCCTTAAACTTTAAAATTGCTAATTAAGACCAGAAGCTGAGGACAAATGTGGTGGTAAGTCTTTGTCACTTTAAAAGGCTCATATGAGCCCTTATCCCTATGGAAGAGAGAGTGCAATGAAGTCTGCATGAAGAAATATATAGTGCTTGCTACTCTGCAAGCTATACTGCCTGGTCACATGCCAAGGTGGCACTCTGCCACCTGGATATCTATCTCCTTCACCAGCCAGTTGCAAGCCACTCATTCTGGCCAGGGACCAATATTGAACAGCACTTGTGAATCACTTCATATCCTCTCAGTCTACCTCTGCAGCCACTGTTGTGGTGACCAGTTCCACACAGACTTAGCAGCTTCCCACAGGTACTACTGGACGGCGGCTTTCAGCATTCTTTCCATGTGCCTTTTGCTTTCTGCCCCATGTTTCTCAAGTGCCATGGCTTTGGGTTCCTGCGAGGACCAGCTTGGCACTCATGCATGTACAGCCTGGAGGTGTAGGGAAATGAACACCCACAAAGCCATCTCTGACGCAGGAGGTGGGAACTGACTAATCAATGCTTCCCCTTTTCATTACTTGGCAGCATTCTAAGATACATTTCAGAAGAATCTCCAGAAAGTCCTGTGGATTGAACACCAGTCACCCTTAATGGCAGCCAGTTTGAAAACACATCCTTTGATTGATTTTCCCATTTTCTTGTTTCACTCTCCTGGGTCCTAACCCCTGCACTCTGGTCTAATTTCCCAAATAAACTATCCACATGCAAGCCTTTATTTCAGGCTCTTTTTCTGAGATCCAGACTATGCTAAAGTCCATGGAGCTGCTGGAGGGAATTCATTATTGGTGTGCAAGGAACATTGCTCCAACTCAAGGCCAGCAGTGGGGAGAAAGAGAGAGTGTCAGGAAAGCTAGGCTGGGGCTCCTGTGACCTTAAGGTCCCAGTCTCTGTCTTCACCTCTACTGCATATCTGTCCATTTCTGGCTGATGTGCTCATTAGTGGCATGGAAACTAGACAAGCTGGCTGCTCTGTAAGCCACAAATGTGTTCTGTAAACGAGAGCTTCAATATGATTTAAAATACTTGATGTGTGTGGTAATTCTCTTCCAAAGTGGACTCTTATGGTTCTTGCCTCTTCAAAGTCATGCCCTACAGTCCCCTTCCACAGTGGACAAATCTCACCTGTGTAAACAGTAAGATATTACAGAAACAATATTGAGTGTTCTATTCAAGACTAGATTATGAAGGATGTTGCTCTGGGAAAACCAGTTGCTAAGTCATGAGAACATTCGAGAAGCCCTGTGGAGATGTCCATGTTGTAAAAAAACCAAACTCATGCATTGCATTCTGTTTTTGTCATAATATAATGGCATAATATAAAAATAATGTAATTTTTACCAGTCCCCAGAAAACCTTGGGGCTCATTCATGATGTGCCTATGACTAATATCATTTTTAAATGTTTATGAGATATTGAGAAATCTCCTACCCACAGCCAGCAACAACCCACCAGCTGTGTTAGTTTTCTATTGCTACTATAATGAATTACCACAAACTCAGTGGCTCAAAATGACACAAATTTATTATCTTACAGTTTTGGAGATCAGAAGTCTAAAATCAGTCTCACCAGGCTAGTCAAGGGGTTGGCAGGGCTTCTGGAGACTCTGAGGGGAGAATGTGTGTTCTTGCCTTTTTCAGTTTCTTGAGGCCACTTTCATTCCATGGCTCATGCGTCTTCCCTCGCATCGCACCAACCTCTTGCTTCTGTCTTCACATCTTCTCCTACTCATCCTACTCCTCCTGCTTCCCTCTTAAAAGAATCCCCATGATTGTACTGGACCCACGTGGATAGTCCAGGATAATCTTCCACCTCAAGGTCTTAATAGAGCCCCAACCTGCAAAGACCGTTTTAACATATTAACAAATTTTGGGGATTAGGACAGGGGCATCTTTGGTGGGGCCGTTATTCAGCCTACCACACCATCTATGGGAGTGAACTACCTTGGAGGCAGACCCTCTGTCACTACCCAAGCCTTCAGATGCTTTGCAGCCTCTGCTGACAACTGGACTGCAAAAATGCCCAGATAAGCCATTCCTAAAGTCCTGATCCACAGAAACTTTGTGAGATGATACCAAGTTTGTATTATTATTTTTTTGTTATATTAGTTTGTTTTATTATTTTGTTTTTGTTATGATTGTTGTAAGCCATTAAATTGTGAGATCACTTGTTACTCAGCAATAGATAATGCAAAATGAAAAAGTTTATTCGTATTTAAAAGTCCATTTACATTTTAATAGGAAATTTTAATACTAGATTTATTAAGGAGGAAATGACTTTTAGGTTCTTTAGATTCTCAGATTCTATTTTATAATTATAGCTGTTGGAAATATTTGATTAGTTATAAATAAATGAATTGACAGTTTTACCTACTTAAAAGAATAAAGTTTTTATTGATGTCAAATTCCAAAAAAAAATATAAAGAGGGATTTAAAAATCTTATTCTGGGCCTGCGTAGTGGTTTACACCTGTAATCCCAGTGCTTTGGGACACCAAAGAGGAAGGCTTCCTTAAGGCCAGGAGTTCAAGACCAGCCTAGGAAACATAACAAGACCCCATCCCCGCAAAATATTTTTTAAAGTTAGCTAGGCATGGTGGTACATACCTGTAGCCCCAGCTAGTCACAAGGCTGAGGTGGGAGAATCACTTGAGCTGGGGAGTTCAAGACTGCAGTGAGCTATGAGTATATCATTGCTCTCTAGCCTGGGCAATTGAATGAGACTCTGTCTTAGAAATAAAATAAAAATCTTATTCTGGGCTGAGGGAGGGCAATGAGGGAGAATAGGAGTGACTGCTAATGAGTATGGTTTTCTTTTGGGGATAGTGAAAATGTCCTAAAGTTA
Organism: Sapajus apella; assembly: GCF_009761245.1. NCBI lineage: Eukaryota > Metazoa > Chordata > Mammalia > Primates > Cebidae > Sapajus > Sapajus apella. The sequence goes on from NW_022436958.1 coordinate 25,630,368, forward strand.
GATTGTGGTTAGGGCTACATAACTCTGTGATATCAAACTCATATTAAAAACCACTGAATTGTACAGCTTAAATGGAAAGATTACATGGCATATGAATTATATCTCAATAAAGCTGTTAAAAAATCTTATTCAGGCATGACTAATCTGAAGTTAGAAGTCAAGATAATGGTTTTCCTGTGGAGGGGAGAAGTGATTAAGGAAGCACCAGGTGGGTTCTGATGAGATAGTCTTTTATTTTATTTATTTTATTTTATTTTTCAGACAGACTCTTTCTCTGTCACCCAGGTTGGAGGCTGGAGTGCAGTGGTGCAATCTCAGCTCACTGCAATCTCCGCCTCCTGGGCTCAAGCGATTCTTGTGCCTCAGCCTCCTAAGTAGCTGGGTTTACAGGCACACACCTCCATGCCCGGCTAGAGAGTTTTATAAAAAATGTGGCTGCTGGCAACATGGATGTATTTGTTTTGTGAAAATTATTGGGTACTTAAAATTTGCGTGCTCTTCTGTATGATTATTATACTTCAATAAGTTTTACCTTTAAAAAATATATATAAAAAAGCTGAAATGGCATTATGCAAATCCTAGTTCTTACTGATGTGTATAGGAGTATGTAATAATCATTACTCTATCAACAATTAAGGATATCCATAGAAATGAGAACTGTGACAGGAACGATGACTTTTGGATAGAGTAGGTTTACTTACCATTCCCATATGCTCATTATTCTTTCATTACAAAGCAATTTATTTTTAAAACCTGAATATATTAAGGTAGTATTTGTAGAAACTTATCATTCTAATAGTTATGTTTAGAAAGTACATAGGGGCACTTCATTTCAAAAATCTGGCATAAAGATTGTGTTCAAACAAGCAAGCTCACTTTAGTTCTTACTGAATCTTTTGAAAAGATTTCATTTGGAAGTTTCATGAAAATTCAATATTTAGTATCCTCCCACATGCATTGTATTGTGTTTTTATCATAATATAATGGCATAATGTAAAAATAATGTAATACATTTTATACCAGTCTCCAGAAAACCTTGGAGTTTACTCATGATGTGTCTATGACAAATATCATTTTTGTACGTTTATGAGATATTAAGAAATCTCTAGGACACAGTTTTCAAAATGTAGATGTCAAGAACTGTGAAATGCAGTAAGATTAAATCTTACTGAAAACTAGTAGGTCAGCCCACTATAGTTATAGATGCTGGCAGAAGCCGTGAGGTTCCTGTATTAGAGACAACAGTCTATTATTCACAACTATGGAAGTAGCCAGAGTATCATCAATTTTGCACTAAGTTCATGAAAGTCCAGTTCCCACATAGCAACATGAAAAGTATCTGGTGATATCTCCACATACAGTGGACTGTGTTATAGGAGAGAAACCCCAAGCTTTGGGAAACGGAATCTTTTATAACGGGTATTACAGTCTTTTTTTAATGGCCTTTGTAACAAGGGGAGACATTATCTTCATTTTTATTTGACAGTAAACAAACCTGCCCTTTGCTCTGGAGGTAAGCATTGTCTATATTCCCAAGGTTGTTTGCTATACAAACATCCTTGGAAAGATAATCTTTATCAAAAACAGTTGGTGCCTATGCTGAAAGGCATACAGAAACATGAGAGATTAATAGAGAATTGTCTCCCAACAGTTGATGGGGACCTCTAAAGGTCCCTAAGACCTTTACATGGGGACCCTATTAGGCCAAAACTTTTATAATTATGCTAAAATATTATTTTCAGTTTTCACTTTCATTCTCTCATGAATTTACAGTGGAGATTTTTAGAGGCTTACATGAAATGAGATGATGGCTATGGTTTTAAAATTTGTTTTAATTCTAATACAGTAGATTTGATAGATGCAGCCCACATAAACAAAAGCTCTTTGAGGTCTTCAATAGTTTTTAGAATGGCAAAGGAATCCTGAGACCAAAAAGTTTGAAAACTGCTGCCCCAAGACAATCAGAGAGAAAAGACCTTGGAGTGCTGTTTGTCTGAGACTCTCTGAGTGGGAAGGGGACTTTGAGACAATTGCTTCCAGAGATCATGGGTACTCTAAAGGGAAGAAGGGGAGGTCAATATTTTTTCCCTGAGCACATGCCTGCTTATCTAATTGACTGCTGAACTGCTACTATGCTAATTTGGGTGGAAAGTGCAGAAATTCAAAGAGATGGCAGGGTGGTGTGAAGAGCCACAATGCCATTGTGGCCACTCCTGCCCGTTGGTGTGGGAAGGGTGCATGATTTTTCTTTGAGTCACTCAAATGCTTTATGCGATAATCAACCTCGGTTATCTTGCCACTACCCCCTTCCCAAAGAGCTGTTCTCTAGGTGAAGCTGCAAGAGACTGTGGGGTAGGTCACTGGGGAGAAGAGATGAAAGCCATGGACATTCTAGTAAGTGCTAGTATATGTTTAACTGGCTTTCCAAGAGGAAATAAAGAAAGTAGACCAGAGTTATAATTTTGCTAATTTCTGTAGTGAGAATTTTCTCACCATGGTCAATTTCAAGCTACCAATGGATTAACAACCATCTCACAGAATTCCTGAAAATTTAACAATAGGCTGATATGAATCAGTGTACAACTGGATATAGAGATTAGAATAAGTGGAATCAGGACAGATCTCCTATACCCAAAACAATGCAGTGAGTGGGTTCTCCCACAAGAACACACTATGCCCAAAAGTGAAATTTGCACTGTGTTCCACTAAAGAGCTAGTGTCTGGGCTTCTACCACATCAAGAAAGTGTAGCCCAGAGAGAACCATGTGACAGCACTTATTGATTAAGCAGGACTCAATTACCCCTTTACATAACTCCTATTCCTTCACCCACCCAGTCACCTAGACAGTGGGGCCACCAAAAGAAAGTGAGGGCCACACCTTTTCTGTCCTTCAGGTTTCAGGCCATGGGTCAAGTAGCACGAGCTCTGGGCAGAGGAGGGAACTATGAGAATGATGTTTTAACTGGATTAAAATCGATTAGACTGGAAGTAATCTAAAAGTAACAGGGAAGGAACGTTTATTCTAGCACAATTGAATGCAGCAAATTGGAGGAGAAAAAAAAAACTCTTTCAGGTTTGAACCCCTCCAGTTCAAACTGAATTATGTGCATATTTTATTGAGCTGAAGTTCATTATTGAAATAAACACCAACCAAAAAAATCTCCTAGGTAACAGAGAGAAAGACACTCTAACTAGACTGAAATGGGCCATGCACAGTGGCTTATGCCTGTGATCCCAGCACTTTGGGAGGCTGAGGCATGCAGATCACCTGAGGTCAGGAGTTCGAGGCCAGCCTGACCAACATGGTGAAACCCCATCTCTACTAAAAATACAAAATTAATCAGGCGTGGTGGCACATGCCTGTAATCCCAGCTACTCAGGAGGCTGAGGCAGGAGAATAGCTTGAACCCGGGAGACAAAGGTTGCAGTGAGCCAAGATCATGCCATTGCACTCCAGCCTGGGCAACAAGAGCAAAACTCCATCCAAATAAAAAGGCTGAAATGGGAGAGGTGAGTTGTAGAAAAGAACTATGGGACTGGTTGAGGCACAGAGGCAGGTTCCTACTGTGTCCTGAGTCAGGTGCTGTGGGGACAAATTTTCAAGCATGTCCCTCAAAATTTTGGTACTTTGGAATCAAAGAACCCACTTCTCTAAGATAGGCAATAAATAACGTGAGGAATTTAGCACAGAGCAAGGGCTCAATGTATGGTCTTTGGAAGCTTAATTGTTCCACTTATTATGTTTCTAAGGTTTATCTGTACTCAACTGTGTATAACTGTAGTTTACTCATTTCCCTGATGTGTCTTTTATTGGGTAAATATATTACGATTACCTGTCTATTCTTTAGCTGATGGATATTTGTGTTGGTTTCAGTTCCATGTTATAATTGTGCATATTACTGTGAATACTGTCTTGCTATAGATGTCAGGGATACTATGAGGAAGAGGACAGGTATTTAAAATGTTTTAATTCTGAAGCTGGCGGTGGACTTCATAAGGGTTTATTTTATTGGTATGCTTTATAGTTTTTATATGTAACCACCTGAGGTCAGGAGTTTGAGACAGCCTGACTAATATGGTGAAACCCCTCTACTAAAAATACAAAAATTAGTCAGGCATGGTGGCGAGCACCTGTAGCCCCAGCTACTAGGGAGGCTGAGGCAGGATAATCACTTGAACCTGGGATGCAGAGGTTGCAGTGGGCCGAGATCACGCCACTGTACTCCAGTGAGGGCAACAGAGTGAGACTTCACCTCAAAAAAAATCATATTATTTTCTATATTATCAAATATTACATGTTGAAAGATAATAAAGTAGTGCTATGGAGAAAATAAGTAGAAAGGCAGAAAACTAAATATGACATTATAATATTATTTACATAAAGCTCTAAAACAAGCAAAATAATGTTATCATCACTAAACTTAGTACATTTCACATGATGAGACGTATTCATCAGCTTTAACTCAGTTGATTGTCCAGATAAGACTATTCCTACTTCAACATCAATGTAAATTATGTCTTATAAATTGCAGACAAGCAGCTGGAATCTTAAAGTCTTCATTTTTATCAAGTATCATATTAGGATTCCATTCTTGTCTGCTGTCTTCCTATGGTAGTTTTGGAAAGCTTAAGTTCCATCAATAGGTATAAAAATTAACTGTTCACTTTCCTTCTCAGGATGTTAGTTATACAGGTTTTTATATGATATATCACATTTTTTGTTATAAAAGCAATACATTTTTATTACAGTAAATTTGGCAAAGACTATCCCAACCGTCTTAACTATGTTCACGGGATTCTTTCTACTCTTGTTTCTATGAGAGTATTTATATATGTACTCGTGTGTGTATACACATGTGCATTTTAACAAAGGTTAGAGATGATCTACAGACATTGGTTACATGGTCTGCTGTTTATTTAACTTGAATACTTTCCATCTACCCATTTACAAAGATTCTTTGAAAGCATAGATTTCTTTTTTTGTTCTGTTTTTGTAGTTGTTTGTTTATTTTTTAGAGACATGGTCTCACTATTTTGCCCAAGTTGGTCTCAAACTCTTGAGCTCAAGAGATCCTCCCACCTTGGCCTCCCAAAGTGCTAGGCTTACAGGTGTGAGCCACTGTGCCTGGCTGAAAGCATAGCTTTTAATTGCTGCCAAGCACTTAGTTGTATATAACATTTAAAAATCCTCTTCAATAGTGATTTTAGTTAAGATTTTGTTATTTTGTTTTTAAATGTGTGATCACTTTGACAATCACATGGTGAGACCTAAGCTAGCAGTCAGGACTACAACTGAATCCACTGTTTATTTAACTATTATAAATTCTTGAGGCTAGGGACAATGCTTGTTTGTCCTGGTTAGCCTTTAAAGATGGTCCGTTAACACACCACACTTATGTTCATAGCCTTGGGCCATCTTCTCCCACAGCGAATCTGGACTTGTCCTGTGTAGTCAATAGAATTCAGTGGAAGTGAGGCTGCATGACTCTGAGCTAGGTTATGAGAAGCCTTGCAGTTTCTGCCTTTGTCTCTGTGCTCCAGAAAAACTTGGAAGATATCTGACTACGCGAGGCTACCTTGCTGTAAGAAAGCCCACGTTGGCCGTGTGCATAGACCATATGCATGGAGAGAGATAGACAGAGAGAGAGATTGAGAGAGGGTCTAGACAGCTCCAGATGTTTCTAGCTATCCCAGCTGTGGGCACACAAAACAACTTGGATGTCCAGACCAGTCAAGCCTTCATATGCCTCTAGCTCCAACCACTATATCTTTGTCCCTACATGAGCAGTGCCAAGTGGGAACTGTCCAGCTGAGTCCAATCAATTCACTGAAAGAGCATAATGAATTGTAGTTTAAAGGCATTAAGTTCTGAGATGGTTACACAGAAACAGAAAATCAAAACACCACTCTACTTCTGTGTCTTCAGAACCTAGCATGAGGCTGGTATACTTGGTATATTGTAAACACTTGAAAAACATTTGTTGCATGAGTAAATAAGCTTACCAGATGACTTGCACACACAAATAATATGTGTATAATTGTGAAATTTCCTCATAATTAAAATGCTAAGAAAATAGCTCACTTTCTATTTTATTACTTGTTTTCTCAGTTTCATTTTCCACTGGACTGACTGAGTTGGTATTTGAACAAACACAGTAAAGCCAAACGCCATAAATGGCTGAAATTTTTCCTTTCTTCAGAGAGTCCTGCTTCTTTGATGAGACAGGCAATGGGTAATGGGAAGGCCCAGCGCAGTGCAAAGTCTCAGCCATAAGTACCATTTTTTGTTCTTCAGACTCTTTGCTGCAGGAGGCTCAGTGTTCGCACAACCATACCACACAACTTCCAGGGAGATTTCTGCACATCTGAAGCATCACCTAAAATAAGGAGCAATGTACGCCACTCAATATCAAAGTCTCTTTAGATGTGAGCTCAGGCCCTGAGATGGCCTCCATCATGTAGGAGAGGGCATGCCTTCCACTCTGAACTTGTGCCATCTTGCCTCAACCATTGAGAAATGTGGCAAGCAGAAGCAAACCTTAGAACTCCCACAAACAATTCCCATGAACACATGGGAAATTCACTCCGAGGGAAAATTTTAGTAGAAATCACAAGCACAAACTTGAGACTTCTATAAAAATGACATGAAACACACTGGAAAAGATGGGCCTACGTAGGTTGCTGCCAAATTTCTAATTCACAAAGCGGTGCACTCTTCTCAGGGTTGTTATGGAGGCCTGGCCACTTGCTGTGTACAATGGGAGATGCCTGGAGAGCCTCCTTCTCACTTTACCTTTTTTTCTAACTAATCTATTTCTGATTTTAGCTTTCAACATTTCTGTGCTCAGATTATTCACTTTAAACAGGCAACCCATGGACTCTCTTCTCTGTTCTCCCAGAAACTGTGGGAGCTGAGTGGCTTTCCATGATATGCACTACTTGGTCTCACCCTGGAGCAGAGAAGATTTTGCCTTGTACAACTTCAAAAGGCCCTTTGATAAGTTGATTTTGGCTTCTTAACTTAAATATAGAGCAATCCAGCTTATTATCACTTCCAGTTTGTTTTTAAAATAAATTCTTTCTTTATCACACCCACAAATCCATCCAAAGAATGTTTAATTTCTCCTTAAACAATTAAGAAAAGCTACCCAAAGTATTAGCCGCAGAGTGAGACTTGTGGTATGATGCAGTGTCTTACAGTGTCCCCTCTGCTCCAGAGTCTTGTCCCTTAGGCTTCAAATTCAGAATATTCAGCTATCAGGCCACCAAGGGGGCTTACTGCATGCATGAGCCAGATCACGACAGGCTAATCCTGAATGGTCAAATCCAGCAGGCTCCTTGGTGAAACAGTAGGCCAACCTGCATCATTTGCAATGAGTGAAGAACTAGGTCAAACCGCAGAGCAACTGCTGCGAATAGGCATACCCTGTCATCCACAGAATATTTGTTATTAAGTCACATATTAGAGTTCCTTCAAGTGTAGTTTGAGAAGTGCTGATTTAGACAAAATAAACTGAAACAATATTGTTAGTTTATCTCAGCTTTAATGATTCAGCTGAGTGTCAGCTGCTCCAGAGAGCCTTGTCTGACCCTAGAGCAATTTGTCTCTATTACACCACTATTGTGCAATGCACTGCTGCAGTTACATGTCTCTGTTTTCCACTGCATTGCCTTCTCCTGTTCTCCTTGAATTCACTAATCACAAGTTTGGCTTTGAAGAGTTCGTGAATGGATGAATGAATGAATGAATGAATGAGTGAGTGAATGAGTGCAGTTTCAGATGTGTAATACTGGAAGAACACTCGTCACAGTGGTAGCTGTAGAACTCCAGAACTTCTCCTGCGTAATAGTGATAGTATTATCCTTTTTGCAAGGTTTTGAGGAGGAAAACAATGAGATAAGCTGTATTATTTTATTAGCAAATGTATAATTGAGTGTGTACTTGAAGCCAAATACTGTAAAAACATTCCAAAGTGCTTTAAAAATGATATTGTTTCTCTTTATTTTATAATAGAATTGGTTGGTCAATTTTTCTAACTGTACATACACCACTAGGCAGGGTGGCTTTCCATTGTTCTGTAATATCCTGTTTTTATATTTTCCAGCTAGGAATTCACATTTCCTTCTAACTTACTTTTATTACTACTTTATAGTACTATAGCAGTATAAACGGTCCTGTAGGAAGCCTGAACTGCGAGTATTTTGATAACCTTTCTTTATGGTCATGCTTGGTTTAATTTGGACATGGTTCAGGAAAAAGAAAAGAGAAAACAGAAAAGCAACACTCAGATTTGTTTTTTTAATAATTCAACATAATCCTTTAAGGATGCAATGCCATTTTATTTTAATTTTTAATTTTAGTTTTTATTATGCTTGATGTGTTTAATTAGGGTGATTTGAATACAGAAAACAAGTTTGATAGAAATTTGAATTTAAGTTTGTTTGGCAATTGGATACCAAAGAGAAATGTAAGAAATATTTTCAAAATTTGAGAACATTTTGGCTTTTAAAAAGTATATATTATGTAAGCTAATGTTTACATGGCTTTGAAATGGTACAGGCACTAATATATGACTGAAAGGAAAACTTAGAGAAAAAGACATCTTCACTTAGGAACAGCTGAATTTGGGAACTAACAAGAGCAAAGCAAATAATTCAGTAAGTTGTTGCATTGAATAAATTTACTATGGTAAAAACACCATTTACTTTGAGAACATTCCTATATTTTTCAAAATAACTCATAAGATCATTTTGTATAATGGATGAGTTTCTTTTAGTGGTCATGGTTTCATAATTTGTAAAACCTAAAAAATGTCTAACCTTCTAGTTAGAGTTTTTATTTTTGTACTTCTTTTAGAAGTACAAAATTCTGTGCTATGACATATTAATTTGCTATGGGTTGAGTGTTTTAAATTCCAAGAGATATGGCTTCCAAAGGCACTCAGATAAGCAGTCAGAAAGGACAGAGTTATAGAATCCCAACAGTTATTTAAGTCAAATGGAGCATATGCAATCACAACTTCGATTGTGGTTCTGAACCAATGAAAAGGTTGAGTTTCAAAACTATGAGGTTTGGGCATCAGACTCATTTTCATAGAAACCCTGATATAAATGACACATAAATTCCCAATCCACTCCATCAGGCCAATTTAATGGGTGTGGTTTCTGGAAGGGTAACCCCAAATCTGAAGTTGGGGACTTGTCTCGATGACGACTATACTCGAAGGGTTGCTTGTGGTATTGTGCGAGTGGTCTCCGTGGTCTTCATGTCCTGAGGCTGAAGCCCTGTGAAGGGAGCTGCACAGCCTCGTGTAGAGGAATGTGAAGGTTTGTTGCTGGAAAAGGTGTCAAAGTCAGCAGCTGCTTCAGAGAGCAGAAGGCTGCAGAGGGAGAGTTTTGGGTTCTGTTGCTAGGGTGTTGTGGTGTTGTAGTCCAGAGACATGGATCAACCCTGGGTAGGACTCGCATGGTACTGGAAGACATGCTGGTGGGCAGATTCTGCCATGGCAAAGACAGGGCAGGTGTGACTGGGCTGCATGTCTTTCATAAGTCCTGTCTGTAAGTCATGCTATTCTAGTTACTTGGCTGAGTGACAAATGACCCCAAATCCAGGGGTACAAAACAGCCTTTCATCATGTTCATGGAAGCTTTGGACAGGGCACAAGGAGGATAGTTTTTTTTCTGTGAGGCCAGGTATCATATCCAGAAGATTCAAAGGCTGGGGCTAGAAGCACCTGAACACTGGCTAACTCACATGTCTGGAGGGTGCTTCTGGCTGTTGCTAAGCATATTTCTAGGACTGTTGCTGTGGACTGAATGATTGTGTCTCCCACAAACTTATATGTTCAAATCTAATCCACAGTGGGGTGGCATTTGGAGGTGGAGCCTCTGGCATGTCATTAGGTCAGGAGCTAGGAACACTCATTAACAGGGTTAGTGCTCTTATAAGAAGAGGTCAGAGAGCTAGCTCATCCTTTTTCCACCATGTGAGGACACAGCAAAACGTAGCTGTCTGTAAACCAGTAAGAGAGCCCTCACTAGAACCTGACCCTGCTAGCATCCTGATCTTGGAATTTCAGCCTCCAGAACTGTAGGAATAAATGTTTGTGGTTTGAGACACCCAGTTTATGGTATTTTGGTATAGCCATCCAAGCTGACTAAGCAGCTGTCAAGTAGAATAGCTACACGTAACTCCTCCATTTGGTCTGGACTTCCTCTCAACATGGTGGCTGGTTTTCAAAGACAAGCATCTTAAACGGGGATGGCTTCATGGGTTTGTGTCCTGTGTAGTTACACAAGGCTCACACACAGAAGAGGGCTCTGTGCTTGTCACTGTTTTAAAAGTCTTAATTTTGAATAAGGGGCTGCTAATTTTCATTTTCTCCTGGGTTTCACAAATTTTGTCATTGGTCCATATTAAGACACACAGAGAGAGAGAGAGGATGCAAGAAAGAAAGAGAGTGCGGCGGGAGGGGTGGGGGTTAAGAGGAAGTAGCCAGAAGCTATATTGCCTTCTTTTACCTCATCTAGGAAGTCAGGCAGCATCATGTCTACTACGCTGTATTTGTTAGAAGCAAGTCATTGAGGTGTCCCATATTCAAAGGGAAGATAATAGATTCCACTGCTTGATGGAAGGATGTCAAGGTTCTGGGAGAGTATGTGGGAACATAAATATTGCTATGGCCATTTTTGGAAAATACAATCTGCCACACATGCTTTGCATATATTTCTGCAGGTGCCACCTACTGGGTTAGTTTTTATTTTGTTTCTTGTGTAATAGAGTGTTAAAATTAAAGTTAGAGACTGAGACACCAAGATAGAATTGATGTGATATTCCAAAGCCAGATCACAGTATGTGAAATTTACATTCCACGACTTGAATCCCCTCAACCATTTTCAGAATGGAAAGAGTTGACGTGCAGGAGAATTTTGAAAGGATTTCTTTGGAAAGATCAGTTGCTCCATTCTGGTTTACCCCGTGTTTAGTAAGGGAGACCTCCAAGAGTCCATTTGGAAAGTTTTGAATTATATTCCTTCAAGCTAGAAGCAATTCCTGCTGTAAAAAGTCAAAGAGGGTAATGGCAAGAGGATAAGGCATTATTTTTATTTTTTATTACAAAACTTGTATGTTATTAAAATTTTTATTTATTTTTTCATTTAAATTAACAGCTTTATTTTATTAAAATTAGCAGTTTTGTTGTATTTATTTATTTATTTTTAGACAGAGTTTCGCTCTGTTGCTCAGCCTGGAATGCAGTGGCACAATTTTGGCTCCCTGCAACTTCCTTCTCCTGGGTTTAAGTGATTGATTCTCCTGCCTCAGCCTCTGTGGTAGCTGGCATTGTAGGCGAGCAACACCATGACCAGCTTTTTTTTTTTTTTTTTTTTTTTTTTTTTTTTTTTTTTTT
>NW_022436958.1:25641876-26013919 GCF_009761245.1 Sapajus apella
TTTTTTTTTTTTTTTTTTTTTTTTGTATTTTTAGTAGAGATGAGGTTGTCACCACGTTGGCCAGGCCGGTCTCAACTCGTGACCTCAAGTAAACTGCCCATCTCAGCCTCCCAAAGTGCTGGGATTACAGGTATGAGCCACTGTGCCAAGACTAAAATTCGTGTTTTTAAAAGGTGATTTAATCAGTAAGGTATTTATTATTCCTATATAAAACAGACCTAGATAGGGGCCTCTATGGTTAGGGAAATTTGTAATTTGTAGGCTCAGCAGATACATCAAAAGGATGACAGGAGATTTGATCACATCCATAAAAATTATGCATCTTTGCAAGAAGCCCAGAATATGCACTCCTTGAGGCCCCTTGGCCATTACCAAGTCTCCTCAGAGGTGATGGGAAGGAATCCATTCTAATCGTCCCAGGACAATCCTGAATCTTCTCCAGAAAAGGGGAAAGGAGGCCAGGGAGCTGCTTTGCCTGTGCACATGGAGATGACCTTCACAAATATTGAATCCAGGCAGAATGGAGAGCTTATACCTTCAGATTTCAAGGGGCAAAGGAATATTTTCTGCGAACTAGCTATGTGTGGGGTGATTGGGCAAGTGAGTCAGTGTGGATCTTTTTATGAATTTGTCCAAGGGCCCTAGATGATAGAAGGACCAGAAGCCAGAATTTGAAGTTAGTATCAGATAAAGGCTAAAGAAGGACTCATGAGTAACCCCTGACTGACCATTCTGGTTTGCCTGGATCTCAGAAGTTTCACAAGATGTGGAAACTTTAGGCTAAAATGGGAATATTTCTGCTGGGATGGCTGGTTACCTTACTTACCTTAGACCACCCATAATAGGATGTATTAACCCTGGACAGGATTGCAGGGTGGGGGCCAAGCAGGGACCCTACAGGACACCCGTGAAAGTGCCCATGAAAGAAAGACTCATCTGCAAACATTTGCCAGGCCTGAACAGCCCAAAGCCAGTACAAGAAGGACATTTCCTGCTCCTTTACCATGTCTCTCTTCTAGCTCTGGCCTTAACCCAGAAACTGGCTAGCAAGCTGCGGGGAGGGCACAGAAGGGGGGAGGGAAAGCACCAGGTGGGGAATAAAGAATAAGCCATCCACAGTGGAGCAGTCCAGGAACAGGAACAGGAGAAGGTTCAGTGCTAAATCAGTTTCAGTTTCTGGTTATGTAAGATGTTCTGATTACTGAATTCCACTCACTGTTACTAAAAGGATTGTAGGATGTTCTTGTCCTCACATACACACCCAACAGTATCTAGAAAAGTCCTGGGATGCACCTGAATGTTCAACTAGGGCCAAGGGAAGGTTAACTCCACTGAACACGTGAAGGGGAGTGCTGTGATTTTATGATGGGTTGTGCTTGTTCAATATGCTTATTATACTTGAAATTTCAAAAATCCTGCTCCAACGAGAAGTGTCAAATGGCATGTCAAGGAAATAACTTGTCGATTCCTCTACTTTGTAAGGATTATGCACTTTCCATGGACTGTTTAAAATTCCTCAAATGATGAATTTAAGTTAAATTCACTCAGTCTCTAATGGCTATGAAACATCAAATACTTTCCTCTTCCCTAGGCTGGAGGCTTAAGGACTCCAGGAACTAAACATCAGATTTTCCACAGAGAATTGTGGGTTGATTTATTCTTTGGTCCTGGCCCTCATGAAGTGCCCCTTTCACAGACACTGGCTTGTCAGTGCTGCTACTTATTTCTACCCAGCCCTGTGCCATCCATAACGGGCACCCAGTCCCAAGAGCTGACACTGATTCTTTGGTCTCTTTGGACCAATCCATTAGATGCTTCTGACTCAGTTGCCCAGGATTTCTGTGTTAGGAAGAAACTGCCTGGGAACTGCTTCTTGATTTTTCTGGATCAGGCTTCTAGTCTTAACTCTGTTAAAACTCTTGGTATAATCTTAGACAGTTGTTTTAACCTCTGCAAGCCTCAACTGAGATAACAATAGTTGTGTTGCCTAGGGATACAGTGAAGAAATCAATTAGTAGACGTGACAATACCTCGTAAAAGCTAGGGAGCAAATATATGCATGGTAGTGCATATATATGCATTAGTACAATCTGGTTACCATGCTGGAATTGGGATTTCTGATATTATTACCCTTAACTTTACCCTTCCCTGTCACTATGGCATCTCTTGGCTTTTTGCTTAGATCCTTGATCTTCAGGACCTGATGTGCTGAATGTCGATATCCATCTGCTCACCAAGATGATCTTACCAGGCTTGATGTCTTCCTGTTGCATCGTGCAAAGGTCATTTTCTTGCTCTCTTTCAATTCCAGGTGAGCCACCTGAGCCTTCTCTCTTTATTTTTCTTTCTGACCTAATCTCCTATGGAGATCTGTGCAATTCCAGTTCAACCAACACTCTGCTCTTTTCTTCCTTCACAACTATCACTCAGAGGAAACCAAAGATGTTCCAACATGCTCTGGAAGTGGTGAGGAGAGTTTTTTAAGAGGGAGAGGGTGAAAAGTTCTGTCAAATGTCAAACTCTTTTCAAGGAAGATGAAACCTGAGAATTGACCATTGGATTTAGCAATGTGGAAGTTACTGGTGAGCTCGAAAAGAGCAAATTTGGGGAAAAAAATAAAATAAATTCAATTCAAGTAGGTTCAATGGAGAGCAGGAAGAACTAGATTAAGAGGCAATTTTTTTTTTGAGATGAAGTCTCACTCTGTTGCCCAGGCTGGAGTGCAGTGGTGCAATCTCAGATCACCACAACCTCCACCTCCTAGGTTCAAGTGATTCTTCTGCCTCAGCCTCCCAATTAGCTGGCACGGCAGGCACATGCCACCATGCTAGGCTAATTTTTTTGTATATTTTAGTAGAAATGGGGTTTCACTGTGTTGGCCAGACTGGTCTTGAACTCCTGACCTCATGATCTGCCCTCCTCTGACTCCCAAAGTTTTGGGATTACGCGTGAGCCACCATGTCCAGCCTGTTGTTTTTGTTTTATTTTCATTACTTTTTTTTTCTTAAGGTAAGGAAAAGAATGGGCAATAGCTGGAAAGACAATAAGATGATGAAAGGTTTACCAGGCAATACAGACAAAAAAGAGAGGCTACATTGATAAGACAGGAGAGAGGAAAATTGCTGGAACAATGACTTGATTAGGTTAGAGCAGATGAGACCTAGTGCCGTACTGGAGGCGCTGGCCTTCAGAAATTCGGATGGCTCAACTATGTCGCAAGAAGAAAGGTGGAACATGTGTACACACATGCATAAAGGGAGGATATGGAGGATTTATTCTGATTGCTTCAGTTTTCTCAGTTACACAGGAAGCAAGGCCATCAGCTGGGCATGAGGATGGAGGAGGAGGTGTTGGAATCTGAGAAGAGAGAAGTTAAGAAATTGCCACATTGGAGAGTAAAACAGTAAATTATCTAGGGAAATACAGTATAATTGTTAGGCAGTGTTAATCACCCTCACAATGTTAATGATCATGAATCTATATTGATGTTACTAGTGGAATTTTCTCTAGATATATTCATTTGTGTGAGTGTAGTTACAATGTAGGCAGAATGCCAAATTTAACTAAGGTTTGGCTTTATTCAAGGGAGTTTGATGAACAAGAGTAAGGCAGAGAAGATGGGGGCACATTTAAGGGAGTGATTATAATGAGTGACCATGAAATTGAAGCAAGGTAATGAAAGTGTGAGTGAGGCTGCAAGAAAAACCAGCAGGATCAACAGATTGAAGATGGCAGGATGGATTTAGCCAAGTGGCTAATTAGCGAAGAGAGGTCCAGGCAGATCGTAGATGTTGGTGAGGTTGGGATGGGGGACTATTGGAAATGAGTTGAAAAAATAGCAGTTATTGACCAGAAAATTAAGCCACTTAAAATGGATGTTATGGAGGGTTTGCAGTTATGGTAAAGGTACAAGCGTTTATCCATGGGAACGTGTGGCCAAGGTAAAGAGGAGGACAGGATCTCTAGAGGTGGGGAGGCCAAGGAACTGAGAGAGCATCATCCATAGGAATATTGAACTCACTAATAGGTAGGAGAGAAGTAGAGGTAGACAGAGTGAAAGATTAGCAAGAAGTAACCAGGCAGTGCTGGTGACAGTGGAGTCCTGGGGGTATAGATGACCTCAGCAGACCCAGTCACTTCCAGAGTGCATGCACATCTGGCTTAAAATTTTCCGGTCATTCCACACAAGCAAGTGGATAATGAGGGACCATTGTTTCATGCTCACGTTCTTATTCTCACCATTATTCTTTTTCAGTTGTAGTTCAGCTCATGAATATTAGAGAAGAAAAAAAAAGGAAAGGATATGAAGTGATGATAATTCAGTTAGTTTAGTCTGGCTGTGTAATTAATTTCAAAGTGGGGTTTTGGAACCCCTGGGGTTCCCTAAGACCTTTTTCAGGTCATAACTATTCGCCTAATGATACTAAGATGTCATTGGCTGTTTTTGCTCTTTTTGTCGTGTGAGTGTTTTCCAGAAGCTAGAGAACATACAATGGCAAAATATGATCATAAAAACTGAGTGCAGAAGCAAACATGAGAATCTACCTGTCTTCTGTTAAGTCAGCAATTAGAGATTTCAAAACATGTAAAACAATGCCATGTTTCTTGTTATTTTTTGCTTTGGAAAATACAATCTTTTTCATAAAAATCATTATTTATATTAACTTGTAATGGGACTATTCTTTTAACTTAAATGGGTAAAACAAATATTTAGGACCTTCTGTTTAATTTTGGGTATGCTAAATGTTAACAGGTATAGCCCGCATAAACAAAAGTCCTTTGGGGATAGTCAATTTTTAAGAGAGGTCCGGAGACCAGAAAGTTTAAGAAGCTCTGATTTTTGTCACTCACTAGAAGGTGAAGACTGGGAAGGCTGAGAGTAGTTGGGGCGAAGAGTCCTGCATGAGCACTTCTAACCACTGTGACCTGCAACATGTGGTAACATCAGCTCCCTGAGCCTCTAGCAGGGGACATGTGCAGGAAAGTGTCATAAAGTTTCTCTCCTAGTTATGAAAGTTCTCCTTACTTTGACTCTCACTAGACGTATTTATTGAATTAGTGATTATTATGAAAAATTGAGCAATAAATCAATCTGTATAAGAAAACGGCATATCTTTGCAGCTTTTCTTTTTTATTTATTTATTTATTTTTTGAGACGTTGCTCTTGTTGCCCAGGTTGGAGTGCAGTGGCGCCTTCTTGGCTTACTGCAACCTCTGCCTCCTGGGTTTAAGGGATCCTCCTGCCTCAGCCTCCTGAGTAGCTGGTACTACAGGTGCGTGCCACCACACCTGGCTAATTTTTTGTATTTTTAGTAGAGATAGGGTTTCACTGTCTTAGCCAGGATGGTCTCGATCTCCTGACCTGTTGTCTGCCTGCCTCCACCTCCAAAAGTGCTAGGATTACAGGCATGAGCCATTGCACCTGGCCTGCTTTTCTTTTTTGATTATGAAAGCAATACATGTCACTGTAGAAAATTCTGAAAAGCATTGAGAGAAGAGGAGTTATTTATAATTTTACTTCCCAAAGAGAATGAGTTAGCTTACTACCTGTTTTCTTCTGTCTCTATTTTTAAAAACAAATATGTTATCATGCTGTATATATCATTTGAAATTATGTTTAATGGAGCAAAATATCCCGTTTGAATTATGCAATAATATATTTAGCCAATCTGCCTATAGTTAGTTAGATGTGAAAAGATTTCCCCCTATTTTTTTCCTCTTTTATAATGAATGTTTGAATATGCTTCTTTCTCTATCTCTCTGTATTACTTTATTCTGCACATGTACACACACTCACGCCAAGAACTATATATATGCAGTTGTCTACATCACTGGTTCAAAGCATTCATTTTGCTGAAGGAAATAAATAATGCAAAGTTGGAGCTTTCTTAAAAATTGATATATTTGTTGTTACTGATATTGTTAAATTTATTAGCAATTCCAATACAAGTGCCATTGTAGATTTTTAAAAAATTGATTAAATAAATCTAAATTTCATTTGGATAAATTAATGGATAAAAAGGATTTTGAAAACGAAGACATAATTGAAGATGAATAGTGGTGACAGCAGGTTTTAGAAGATATTGTAAAACAAGAATAATTAAAACAGCATGGTTTTATAGGAAGGATTGACAGATAAAGGAATGAAATTCCTAGGAAATACTGTCTAGCATATATAAAAATTTAGTATATGATTAAAAGGAATATCACAAATAAGTACTGTCACTAATGAATATTCAATAACTGTGTGAAAATATCATTAACTCTGTGGAAAGAAGTAAATAAAAACAAAAATGCAAATCCCATTTCTGAAGTTGTTGAGATAATTAGAATAAAAGATGTATGGTGCCATCTAGTGGTTAAATATGTAATTGCACACATATTGTTCTACGTAGCGTCTAATGGCAGAAATTTAAACCGGATGGAGACTTGAAGGGAGGTAAATTATTCATTAATAAAAAGGTTTACATCTCACACTTCAGCACTAATTTAAGAAAACATTTTTAAATACTGACTGTTTCAGAGAATACTATAAACTGTAGCCTATATAGTGATCCTGCATTAACATACAAGAAATTGCAGTTCCAGACATTCACATAAACAAGCATGCCAACCTGTCAGACTTTTTTTTTAGTAACACAATGAAACAAAAGAACAATTTGAGTAAAAGCATGCTGATTGAAAATTCATATATGAGAGCAGAGCCTGCCAGCAGTTATAGTTTTGAATAAAGAACACCAGGGGAGCAACCTGTCCTGTGTCCTGTGACCCATGGGGCCTACGGGAGGGCCGGAGCCTGCCCTGGGACAGAGGCCAGTGTAGGTGGGTAGTTCCTGGGCTCAGCAGAGACTGCACCTCTCCCCGCTGGCCTCAAGCACAAGGTGCACACATGCTGCCATCTCCGTACTGGGTCTGTGCCTTCAGTCTTCCCATCGATCAGTCCATGGAGGCTGCTGCAAGGACACATGGCTAATCTAGAAAGCAGTCCTGCCTTCCATCTCTGGGAACTCACCCTGTTTCCCATCCAGTGGCTGCAGCAGCAGCTGCCCTGTTGGAATGTACAGAGCTTCCTGGCCCCAGCTCCTCGGTCCAGAGATGAGCTCCTACACTAAAGCTGGGCCTGTAAGCCCTCTTCCTTGGAATTTTGAATTTGGAAACAAGAGAATTGGGCCAGTCTATCTCTGGATTGTCAAGACTGGGAGCTTAAAACTCAGAAGCTTTGGGTGTCCATTAGTGTAAGCTGGAGAAACAGAAAGAGCAAGCGGAGAGGATGAAGCCCAAAGAAGCAGCAGCGGGTGATGAATGAGGCAGCACCACTGTGTTCCCCCTCCTTAGCTCTGCTGCTTCGCTCCATTTGGATGCTCAGTTACTCCTTGGATTCCTCGGATTCCCAGTATTCCTCAGATAAGCCTTTCCTTTTGCTAAAGCAAATGTAAATGTTTTTCTGTCCTCTACATTCAAAAGTGTGCTGATAAATCTTTTGAAAGGACAAACCTGATCTGTATCATTCAATGGCTGCTCATTACCTGCACATCAAGGGCAAATTCTTTAACATGACTTTTGAGGCCTCTTCTGACCTCTGAAGCCTCATCTCTGACTTGCTCTTGCTGTCCCCCTCCTCCCAGCCCCCTCTCTCCTTCCCGTCTGTTCTCCATGCTCCAGCCATATCCTAATGCCTCTCACTCCCATGCTGCTGCATTCTACCAGCTTCTCACCACACTGTTCCCTCTCCATGAAATACTTTTCCACCAGTCCTCCCCCAGAAGTACTGATTCATCCTTCAGATCCCAGCTCGGGCATTATTTCCTCCAAAAATCCTCTTAGGTTCCCTAAGACTGGGTTGGTCGCTCTTCATATGCTATCCCACAGCACCTTGTTTGCGACTGTGTTGTAGCTTTTATTGCTTGGCATCAAAATGGCCTGTTTATTTGGAGGAGACACTAAGCTCTGAGGAGTAAGGACAGTATTGGCCTCACTGTTACACCCCCGATGCTTTGTACTTTACCTAGAATACAGTTTGTACCCAAATATTTGTTCAATAAACAAATGAATATATACAGAGAATCATGTCTGTTATCTAAGTGAAAAACACTGAGGCCCAAATGGGCTGTAAATCTTTTCACAGGAAAGTGTCCAATTAGCCTCATTTCTGCTTAAACTAGGGTCTGTCAATTTCTAATAACATTTCAAGAGCTGTTGTCTCAGGCTTCACAACCAGACAAATGCTTTTAATGTATGCAACTTTCTCTTATGCTAAATCAGAGCGAAATGCACATGAATCGATATAAGGATTATCTGCATTTTGTGGACATGGGTGGTCCAGACACCCACAAGGAGATAAATAAATGTTTGAGGTGGGTCCTTCAATGATTTTTACAACGGATGCCAATTTGGCAAGCTTGACTGGGCCCTACCAGTGTGAGGAACCATGATTTTGGTATGATGTTGGGGAATTTGTGGCTTCCATCTGCTGGTTATCTCACAAAATGTAGAGCTGAGAAAAATCACATACTGATTAAATCATAGAATCCCACACTTGGAAGGGACTTCATGAGATGATCTGGGCCCGCCTCCTGAAGGTCAATGCATAAATCATCTTGTGCAGATGGCTGTTTATACTATTTTTAAAGCTCTTTAAGGATGGAGATTACACAGCTTCCCTTGGTAGTCTGATCTTCATGGTCAAGAACTTCCTTTTTTAAAAGCCCAGCTCCTTACTGCAGTTTGGCTCCTTTCCTCTATTTTTCAGCTCTCTGTGAACATGGAGAGCACATGATCAACCTTTCCTGGTAATTATCTCTGGCCCACACCCATACCCTTGCGATTAATTATTAGGATTTATGCTACTTTCCCCCTCCCAAGCTATGTAGTTACAATTCCTTTATTTTTTCAGAAGACTTATTTTTCCCTCTTCAATTACTTTTGTAATTTATACTTTTTCTCCTTAGAGTCTGTCCCATAGCTCATTATATATAACTCGTAATAGCAGCTCTCCTCAAGTCGTAATCAGCTGTAAATAAACAGAAAACTTTGTGTCTTATCTTATTCCAGTATCATATTTGCTGTTTAGATCACAGCATTTCCTTTTTGTTTGTGGTGTAGATTAGGTTCCACAATAAACCTCAAGCCTTTTACTGTCAAACTGCTACTTTGTACATGTCATGTCTGTGTAATTTGTCTTTGGTTTTTTGATAGACTGAGCAATGCCTCCTTACACCAAAGATGTCCATGTCTGGTCCCCAGGACTGTGAATATGTTACCTTGCCTGGCAAAAGGGACTTTGCACATGTGAGTAAGGGTCTTGAGAAGGGGAGAGTATCCAAAATTATCCAGGTGGGTCCAGTGTAATCACAGGGGTCCTTATAAAATGGAGGCCAGGGCCAGGCGCAGTGGCTTATGCCTGTAATCCCAGAACTTTGGGAGGTGAAGGCCGGGAGATCACAAGGTCAGGAGTTCGAGACCAGCCTGATCAACATGGTGAAACCTCGTCTCTATTAAAAAAACAATGCAAAAATTAGCCATACGTCGTGAGGTGCGTACCTGTAATGCCAGCTAGCTACTCTGGAGTCTAAGGCAAGAGAATTGCTTGAACCCGGGAGGCAGAGGTTGCAGTGAGCCAAGATCACGCCACTGCACTCCAGCCTGGGTGACAAAAAACAAAAACAAACACAAAACAAACAAATAAAAAAACACAGCGATCAGGAGGATCTAGGTAAAAGAGAAAAGATGGCAGTAGAGATGGGGTTTGAGGATGGAGAAAAATGCCACAAGCCAAGCAGTGCAGCTGCAGGAAAAGGCGAGGAAATGAATTTTACCCCTGACACTCCCATGGAGAAGCATGGCCCTGACCTGCCCACACCGTGATCACAGCCCACTGAAACCTGTTTGGGCTTCTGACTTGTGGAACCGTACAGTAATACATTTGTGTTGTTTTAAGCAGCTAAGTTTGTGGTGATTTGTTACAGCAGCAATAAGAAACATACACTTTACAAATGTAAATCTGTGCTTGTCTCAAACTTCATGGTCTTATTCAACAGAGCACTTTTTGATTTATAGAGTTTTCTTGATACTATGTTTTCATTATCCAAAGCCACATCAAAATGAGTGAGTATTTACTACGCTATTGATAACCTCAACTTCTTATCAACTGTTTTAAAGGAATTTATGTACTAGAGGATTCCATTTATTGAACAGGTACTAGGTACCGCGTAGTTGGGCTTGGAATCTGCTATCTCACTTAAGCGTGACAACAAAACCACAAGGCAGAGATTATTATCCAAGCCGCCTGGAGCAGTGCAGAAGTGCAGCTAGTTGCTAACAGTGCTGACAGTTAAGCTCCAGCCTGCTTGATTGTAAAGTCTATCTTCTCTTCCATGATGACCTGCCACTGTGCTGTGCTCAGTTTCTCTAGTGGAGTGCAAAATTGTGAAGAATCTGAAGCATTGAATTTTCAAGGAAGATGTGTTACTATGTATGTAATTTTCTTGGGAAAAAAAAAAAGCTGGTTTCCTAGAAATGCTATGTAATTATTCCAGATGTCAGATTGAAATGATTCCAAATATCAAAAACAAAATTATAATTGTTGAAAAGTGAGAGAGATCACTCAAAAACATTAGTTGGGAAAGCAAAAGCTCTCTCCGTCTTGGCAGAAACCTATAATTTCCGTGGGGGAAATATCATTTCTAAGAAGCAAAACTTCTGAATTAGTTTTCAGCAAAGTATGCTTTAAATACTTCTGTCCTATGAAAGTTTCTGACATTGTGTCATTCTTCTGTTGGATTTTGTTGCCTACATAATTTGACATGTGAGACAAGGAGGGATGCTATTTTACTTCCATGATCCTCTTCCTTTTCTCGTTCTCTCTGTTTGGAAGAGAGGAGAGTGCAACTTTATTTTTAATACTAACCTTTCCCAACTACGCTTTCCATGTGGTCTGCTGAGGCTGGGAGGATATATACGTTTGTTTTCAAGTTATCTCATTTTAAACTGACCAGCAAATATTTAATCAGCCAACAACTACCCTTTGGTTCTGCTAATTAGCCCTCTCCCTGAACAATTAGTGAATTTTCTTAATGTCATAGTAAATACTATGCAGATACAGCTTCAGTTTCCACCTGTCTTCCACACACGCTGCTGTGCCTATGTCCCTGATACATAAATCTGACAGCTTCCCTCCCTCCTGTACCTCCTGGCAAATCTTAAAAGACCACAATGATCTACACTGTTATCTGCATCCCTCACTTCCTCGTCTCTTCTTAATGCACTTTAATTCCATCTGCTCCATCATTCCTTTGTAAGATCATGACACTTGTCTCACAAAAATTTGAGTTCTTGTGGGGTAGGAGTGGGAGTAGATGTCAACTTCGTATCTTTTATGTGTCCCAAGCTAAACCTCCTGTTTCCCCTCCAACCTCTAAAACCCACTCTTTGACCAGTTTTTACCCTTCCACGAATGGCACAATTTAGATGTCAAGCCACAAATCTAGGATGTAACTCTATATATGCTGCTTGCTTTTATCCATGTCATCTTCATTACCTTAAAAGGAGTAATTCTGGGTCAGGTGCAGGGGCTTACACCTGTAGTCCCAGCACTTTGGGAGGCTGAGATAGGAGGATCGCTTGAGCACGAGAGTTCAAGAACAGCCTAGGCAACATAGTCAGATCTTATTTCTACATTAAATAGAAAAATTAGCTGAGCATGGTGGCATGAGCCTATATTCCCAGCTACTTGGGATGCTGAGGTAGGAGGATGGCTTGAGACAAAGAGGCAGAGGTTGCAGTGAACCAAGACTGTGCTAACGGCACTCCAGACTGGGCAACAACAGAGCGAGACCCTTTCTCAAAAAAAGTAATTTCACTCACCTCCTCCTGCTCACTCTTGGTTTCTTAATTGAAATTTTCATCTTTAAAAAAAAATTTAATTTTGTGTTTACATTATAGGTGTGTATGTTTATGGGATATGTGAGATATTTTGATACAGGCATACAATGTGTAATAATCGCATTAGGAGGATATGTTACTATATATGTAACTTTCTTGGGGAAAAAAAATGCTGGTTTCTTAGAAATGCAATGTAATTGTTCCAGATGTCAGATTGAAATGATTCCAAACATCATAAACAAAATTATAATCATTGAAAAGTGATCTATCACCTCAAGCATTTATCCTTTGTACTACAAACAATTCAATTATACTCTTTTAGCTATTTTATAATGTACAGTTAAATTATTTTTGATTATAGTAACTCTGTTGCACTCTCAACTGCTAGGTCTTACTCATTCTTTCCATTGTTTTTTTTTTTTTTTGCACCCATTAACCCACTTTCCTTCTCATTCCCCCACTGCCCTTCCCAGCTGCTGGGAACCTTTCTTTTACTCCCTATCTCCATGAGTTCAATCGTTTTAATTTTTAACACCCACAAATAAGAAGATGTGAAGTTTGTCTTTCTCTGCCTGATTTATTTCACTTAACATAATGACCTCCAGTTCTATCCATATTGATGCAAATGGCAGGATCTCATTTTTCTTTATGGCTGAATAGTACTCCATGTATATGTACCACATTTCCTTTATCCATTCATCTGTTGATGGACACTTAGGTTGCTTCAAAATCTTGACTATTGTAAACAGTGCTGCAATAAACATGGGAGTGCTAATTTCTTTGATATGCTCACTTCCTTTCTTTTGAGTGTGCACCCATCAGTGGGATTGCTGGATCATATGGTTGCTCTCTTTTTAGTTTTTTGAGGAACCTCCAAACTGTTCTCCACAGTACTTATACTAATTTACATTCCTACCAACAGTGTGCAAGGGTCTCTTTTCTCTATGTCCTCTCCAGCATTTGTTATTATCTGTCCTTTGGATAAAAGCCATTTTAACTGGGGTGAGATGGTATCTCTTCGTAGTTTTGATCTGCATTTCTCTGATGATCAATGATGTTGAGCACCTTTTCATATACTTTTTTGATGTTTGTACGTCTTCTTTTGAGAAATATCTATTCAGATCTTTTGCCCATTTGGGCAAAATCAGATTACTAGACTTTTTTGCTAGGGAGTTGTTTAGGCTCCTCATATTTTGGCTATTAATCCCCTGTCAGATGGGATTAATATTTGCAAATATTTTCTCTCATTCTGTGGGTTGTCTCTAAACTTTGCTGATTGTTTCTTTTGCTGTGAAGAAGCTTTTTAACTTAATATGATCTCATTTGTCCATTTTGCTTTGGTCGCCTGTGCTTGTGGGGTTTCCTGAGTAATAACTCAGAAAATCATTGTCCAGATCAATGTTTTAAAGAGTTTCTCCAACATTTTCTTTTAGTAGTTTCATAGTTTCTGGTCTTGATTTAAGTCCTTAATTCATTTTGATTTAATATTTGTGTATGGTGGGAGATAGATATCTAGATT
Organism: Sapajus apella; assembly: GCF_009761245.1. Classification (NCBI taxonomy): domain Eukaryota; kingdom Metazoa; phylum Chordata; class Mammalia; order Primates; family Cebidae; genus Sapajus; species Sapajus apella. Next base: position 25,655,276 of record NW_022436958.1, read on the forward strand.
CATTCTTCTATATACAGATGTATAGTTTTTCCAGCACCATTTATTAAAAAGACTACCTTTTTCCAAATACATGTTCTTGGCACCCTTGCTAAAAGTGAGTACACTGTAGATGTATAACTTTGTTTTTGGATTCTCTATTCTGTTCCATTGGTTTATGTATCTATTTCATGCCACTACCATGCTGTTTTGGTTACTCCAGCTCTGCAGTATAATTTGAAGTCAGATAATGTGATTATTCTAGTTTTTCTCTTTTTGCTTATTATAGTTTTGGCTGTTCTGGGTCTTTCACAGTTCATATAAATTTTAGATTTTTTTTCTTGTTCTGTGAAGAATGTCATTGGTATTTTGAGAGATTTTATTCAATTTGTAGATTGCTTTGGATAGTGTGGAAATTTTAACAATGTTTATTCTTCCAATCCGTAAGCATGGAATATCTTTCCACTTTTTTGTGTCCTGTTCCATAGTCTTTATTATTTTTTAGCTGACTTACTGAAGCACTTCCAAACTGCTACTTTCCTTTAATTTTTAAGTTTGTATTGTTGTTGCTGTTTTTATGAAACCAATGGGGACTTCTTAGGTGGAGGTGACATACATATATATGTCCAAAGCAAAAGATACCTGTGGTATTAGGTTAAAGGAAGAATTTTATTATTATTATTTATTTTTATTTTTATTTTTATTTGAGTCAGATTTTCACTCTTGCTGCTCAGGCTGGAGAGCAATGCAACCTCTGCCTCAGCTCACTGCAACCTCTGCCTCCAGGGTTCAAGTGATTCTCCTGCCTCAGCCTCCTGAGTAGCTGGGATTACAGGTGCCTGCCACAATGCCCAACTAATTTTTTTTTGTATTTTTAGTAGAGATGGGGTTTCACCATGTTGACCTGGCTGGTCTCGAACTCCTGACCTCAGGTGATCCACATGCCTCGGCCTCCCAAAATGCTGGGATTACAGGTGTGAGTCACCATGCCCAACCAAGAATTTTATTTTTAATGATGAGAGAAATTGAAATGATACTGAAGACATGGAGATATAGGGGTCAGCTTTGAAACATATGTGGACTAGTGGACTCCTAAACACTCATCTCTCAGAATATTATGCTATAATTGAACACCAATAGGTAAAATGTAGTCTATGTGAGCATATATTATTCCATGAGTGTTTGTGGTGGTAAGAGGAGCTGAGGTTTTAGAACTATAACCAGAATCACCGGCTATGGCTTCAAAATAATAAGTTATTATTACTCAATATTATCATTATCTTGTCTTCATGGTTATTTTATTACAAACTTGAAACATGATAGCTTTTTTACTTTTTCTTTTCCTTTTTATTTCATTTGTCATTTATTATGATACACTTGTGACATTCAAAAATGTGTAAAGAATGATTAAGCCAGGCACCATGGCTCACGCCTTTAATCCCAGCACTTTGGGAGGCCAAGGTGGGCAGATCACTTTAAGTCAGGAGCTCAAGACCAGCCTGGACAACATGGTGAAAACTTATCTCTACCAAAAATACAAAAATTAGCCGGGCATGATGGCGCATGCCTGCCTGTAGTCCCAGCTACTTGGGAGGCTGAGTTGGGAGAATCTCTTGAACCTGGAAGGTGTAGGTGGCAGTGAGCTGAGATCACACCACTGCACTTTAGCCTGGGCATCAGAGTAACAGAGTGAGACCGCGTTTCAAAAAAATAAAAATAAAAATAAAATAAAAAGAATTATTAAATGAATACCCATATACTCACCACCAACCTTAAAATATATTCCAAATACGGTAATGATCAGAGCACCTGTGCCCCAGTGCCCCCTTCTCCCCTGCACTCCCAACCACAGATAACCCACTATTCTAAAATTTGACTTCTCTCTTTCTCATGTATATTTACTTTTAACACTTAAATTACAAGGACTCTCACTTACCTAATGTAGGATCTCAGCTACTCTACCCAACTGTCGAAACCAAAAACTTAGGCCTAATCCTTGTTTCATCACTTTTCTTATCATGGGGTGTTTGGCCCTGGTCTCACCTACTGAGAAGAGGCAGTTGTGCACATCTCTTCCCAAATCCATGTTCAATTTGAGATTGTCATGGTGGGAGTAGTTACATGATGGGAATTGGCAAATACTACAAATCAGGGATCTTCCCTGACCCTCCCAGATTGGTCTGTTAAATGCTTACCTACACAATACTGCCCACCACTCATCTTCCACATCCAACTAGTTCTGTTAGTTATCCTCCAGATTGTATTTCAAGTCTGCCCATTGATGTCAGATCTATTGCTACATCCTTGACCAAACAATTATTAGCTTTTTCTTTTTCTGTTTTTCTTTAATTAAGGAAAGTTTCAAACACAGACAAAAGTAGAGAGGATAGCCTAATAAACTCCTGTATGTCACCTAACTTAATAATTATCAACATTTTGCCAGTATTGTTTTATTTATTCCCGCTCCCTGCTTTTTATTGTTGTTATTAGAGAGAAAGAAACTAGAGTAATTGAAAAAAAAATTCCATATTATTTCACTCAAATTCTTAATATTCATATCTGAGTTGTCTATATCAGGATATTATTACTCTTTAATAAATTAATGGTCATTTCTTAATATTATTAACACCCAAATTATTTTTAGATTTCCCTAATTTTAACACAATGCCTTTCTGCAGCCTTTGGTTGCTATATTTTTACTGTCTCTTTTATTCTGTAACAGATTCTTTCCTTTTTTTCTTTTTTTAAAATTATTTGATAAACTTGATAATTTGTCCTGTAGAGTATTACACATTTTGCATTTAGTTCACACATTCCCTAATATTCTTTATTAACTAATATTCAGATTAAGAGTTTCCATTAGATGCAAGTTCAAGTTTTTAGGCAGCACTAGCTCGGGGTGGTGGGTTCTATCACACCACATCGTGATTAGTATGTTCACATATTGCTAGTCTGATCCATGCATAACCCAGTTTCACATCAGTTTTTCACCTACTAGTTTTAGTATCTTTTGATGATAATTGACTGGATTCAGTTTTTTCTGTGAGATTGCAAAATGGTGATTTTTCTCATTCTATAATTTTATTTTCTATTTTTTAGCTAGGTTTCTATAGAAAAATCTCTCATCAAGTATTTAGTTACTCTGAATAATAATTGGTGCAGAAAAGGAATAACAAATGCCTCTCTCTTTTTCTATATCTGTCATTTTTTAGAGCAACGAGTTGGTATCTCAGCAATCATCAATGGTAATAAATACTTTTTTTAAAAAGAAAAGCTTTTCTAGACCAGTCACAGTGGCTCAGACCTGTCATCCCAGCATGTTGGGAGGCCCAGGCGGGTGGATCACCTGAGGTCAGGAGTCTGATACCAGCCTGGCCAACCTGATGAAACCTAGTCTCTACTAAAAAACACAAAAATTAGCTGGGTGTGGTGGTGGGCACCTACAATCCCAACTCAGGAGGCTGAGGCAGGAGAATCATTTGAAATCAGGAAGTGACAGTTACAGTGAGCCAAGATTGTGCCACTGCACTCCAGCCTGGGTGACAAGAGTGAAACTCTGTCTCAAAAATAAATAAATAAGCTTTTATAGAAACATATTAAACCTGAAGGGAAGTTGAAAAGATAGTATAATGAACACTTATGTGCTATTCACATTCTAGGTACACCAGTTGGTAGCACTGTCACATTTGTACATGCTCCTTCACTGGGCTTTAAGCACCTCCATGTTTTCTGGCACTACAAGATATTCCAAACTCACCTTGTACTTTACATGTCTTGGAAGATTCAAGCATTTTTCCAAGATGCCTTTGATTTTTTACAGGGATTTTTAAACCAAAAATAGTATGTGTGTGTGTGTGTGTGTGTGTGTGTGTGTGTGTGTGTATGTACACACACACTTACATATTTATACATACACATCTACAGACATATATTCATGTATATGTATGTATACAAAAAAGCATATATTCATGAATATACATTTATACTAATATCACCAATTCAAATCCACATAGCACTTACTCTCACCTTTCCTATTCCATGTGTGTTTCTCCCTCCTCCCTTTCTAACAAACTCAATATATTTACTCGTTTGTTCTCTCCTTCACCACACATGAAGGAGTTTCAGAATTAGTATATCAATAATATTAGTAAAAACAAAACTTATCTTTATGAACTGATACTCATTCTTGTTTTTTAATGGCTACATAGTTCCCCATTTCATAAACATATCTTGATTTGTTCAATCAGTATCCTATGGATGGTGATTTTGATTGTTTCTCATTTTTCACAATGAATGATCAATATCTGCAAAGAATAACCTTGTGCATATGTAGCTTTGAATACTTGGATGTGTATCTTTAGGTGAATTTCTAGAATTGAGGCTACTGAGTAGTTTTGGCAGACACTGTCAAATTCCCCTCCCTGAGCAGTTATTACATTTTGTATGGTCATCTGCACTGTTTAGAAGGATCTGTGTACTGACAGGCTTGTCAACCGAAGGTATTGTTAGGTTTTTAAATTAGAAATACTATCTCATTGTAGTTTTATTTATTTATATAGGCCTATATAGTTTTATTTGTATATCTAAATGTATTTATTAAGGCATAATTTAGTTTACCTATCATGAAGTACAGAAGTCTTAAGTGTTAATTTTGTTATCTTTTGATAAATGGATGGACTTGCCCAGGTTATCCACACCCCAATCAAGATACAGAACATTTCCATCACTCCAGAAAACTCTTTTATTCTCATTTCTACTCAGTTCCACACTTCCTTCTCCCAGAGGCAACCATTAAACTATTCTATTACCATTGCTTAGTCTTTCCTGTTCTTAAATTTTATATGCATATAATAATATAGTATGTAAAATAATATGTAATATTTTGTATCTGGCTTCTTTTCTGCAACTTGTTATTTGTGAGATTTATCCCTGTTGTTGCATGTCTTATTGCAGTACAATAGTCTATTGCATGAATATACAATTTTTTCTACCCATTCTTCTATTGATGAACATTAGGGTTGTTTCTAATTTTTTGGCTGTTATGAAGGCCACTGAGAACATTCTTGGTTCAATCAATTAATCATTTAGTTTTATTGATGTAACTTGATTTATTCAACAAGTATCTTACAGATGGCAATCTAGAATGTTTACATATTTCTATTAGTATATATATATATATATATATATATATATATATATATAAGATAGATGTATATTTAACTGTATGAGAAATTGCCAATTGTCCTAAGCAGGTGTCCAATTTTATACCATCACCAGGAGTATATGAGACTTCCAGTTATTCCACATTTTTAACATCATTTAGTCTGCTGCCTTATGCAGATTTAATATGAGTATATAATGCATTAATTCCATTTTACTGACACTTTTTAATGAAGAATAGGTCTTGATTTTTGTCAAAGGTCTATGCAATATGGATGAAGTTAATAAAAAGTTTCTGTTTAGATCTCTTAATATGGTAGATTACATTAATGGATCTTCTAATATTGAAACACCCCTGACAATTTTAGAATACATTACCTTTGGTCATAGTGGATTATTAAAAATTTTAATAGCTATTAAATTATAGTTTCTGGATTTAAGAATCAATATTCATAAGTGAAATTAATCCATTTATCTTTATCAAGTTTAGGTATCAATGTTATACTCAGTTTATAAAAAGAGAATGTTTTTTGTTCTGACCTCTGGAACAGTTTATACAGCATAATTACCCATTCTTTAAAAGTTTGGTAGAGGTTACATAGCAAACTATCTGGACCTGGTACCTATTTATGAGGTAACTCTTTTCTCCATTTCTTCTATGTAAATTGGTTTATTTAAGCTTATACTCTCCACTGGTATCAATTTTTTAAAGTTACATTTTATAAAAACTTCTACCCATTTCTTCTAGATTTTCAAATACATTTGTTCAGCATTTTCAATAGTCTACTTGTTTTGATTTTGTCTGTTTCAATGGTTGTTTCCCAGTTCATTTTATTTTAAGTATTGTTGGGTTATTTTTTTTCCTTGCTTAGGCTGGCTAGTAATTTTCTCTTTTGTTGTTTCTTTTCAGAGAATAATTTTGATTTATTAGTGCTGTTGTTTTTATTTTGTTTTCTACCCATTTTTACTTTTATTATTTCCTTCTGAGAGTTTAAAAAATCATAAATAGGTTTTGAATTTCAACAAATGTGTTTGCTTCACTTATTAAGACAATCATATAATTTTATTCTTTTTATTTTTGTCAATTGCATCAATTGTTTTGCAAATCACAAATCAGCTCAGAATTTCTGGAATACACCTTGTTTGCTTTACTGTATTATTCCTTTTATATATTACTGGATTTGATTCTTTGATGTTTATATAGGATTTTTCATCTATGTTCATGAGTTAGATTGGCCTGTTGTTTTCCTTTCCTGTAAAAACTGTCAGATTTTTATATTACAGTTATCTTGGTTTTACAAGCTGAGAAGCATTCCCTTTCTTTCTCCCATGTCTTGAAGAGTTTATGTACTATTGGTATATTTTCTTCCTAAGATGTTTAGAAGAATTCACCTGGAAAACCATCTGGGCTGGAGCTCTTTTTGCAGAGAGATGTTTAAAATAACAGATCCAATTTCCATAATATATAAAGGACTATTAAAATTTTTCTATTTTTTCATCTGTTTTAGTAACATTTAAAAAAATTTTTTTCATTTCATCTAACTGTCAAATTTATCAGGCATATAATTGGTATGTAATATATTTTTATTACCCTTTTATTGTCCATAAGATTTTTAGAGATGTCACCTTAATTATTGATATTAATATTTTTCTTATTTTTCTTGACTAGTCTTGCTAGGAATTTATTAATTTGTTTATTCAAAGAACTAACTTACATTTTTTTAAAAAAATTTTATGATAGATTTTTCCCTATCTTATTATTTCCTCCTCTTTTTTATTTCCTTTCATTTACTTTATGAGATTTGCTGTCCCATTTTTCCCACCTTTTGAGGTAGAAGTTTTGCTATTGATTTTTCAAACCTTTTTCTTTCTTATCATTGCATATAAAGCAATACTTTTCCTTTAAAAACTGTACTAGTTGGATTTCAAGTTTGAATTTTATTGCATCGCCATTATTACAGGGTACAAAAGTATTTTTTTAAAATTCCTTTATGATATCTTCTTTGACCCGTGGGTTATTTAGAAGTGATTGTATAACTTTAAGCAGCTGTGAATTTTAAGATATCTTATGTTATTGATTTCTAGGTTAATCCCATGGTGGTTAGAGAGCATAGTATGAATGATTTCAATCTTTGAAATTTGTTGAAATTTTAAAATCCAGCATAAACTCAATCTTGGTAAATATTATTTGTGCACATTGAAAAAATGTTCATTTTGTTGTTATTGGGTATGATTTTATAAATATTGTTTATCTTGTTGATTGTGTTTATTGAATCCTACAGACTTTTCTGTTTTCTCCACCAGATATTAAACAAGTTGTTTAAATCTTCCACTATGATCACAGATTTGTCAACTTTAAAAAATTCAGCCATTTTAAACCTCATCTACTTTTAAAGCTATGTTATTTGTTGCATAAATATTTAGAATGATTATATATTACTAGTGAATTTATTCTTCTATCATTTTTAAATATTCTTCTTTATCTGTAGAATGTTAATTTTTAATTAGTCTACTTTCTGATATTAATATAGCCACATAAGCTTTCTTGTGTTAGTGTTTGCATGTTATAAATTCTAGAGTCTTTTTATTTTAATGAATCTTAATTTTAATAAAGACATACAAGCATTTTTATGTCTTTATATACATACTTCTTATAATTGTTGGTTGAATATTTGTACTCGGTTGGATGACCTGAGTCTTCAATTTGAATATTTAGTCCACTTATCTTTAGTTTACAACAAAATATGTTTAGTTTTATTATATTTTGAATTATATCTGCCACCTTACTCTGGTTTCTGTTTGAACTACAGTTGATCCTCATTATTTACAGATTCCATATTTGCAAACTCCCCTGCTCACTAAAACTTATTTATAACCTCAAGTCAATACTCAGAGCGCTTTCATGGTTACTCACAGACATGTAGAGTGCTGAAAAACTTAAGTCCCCCAATGCACACAATTCCAGCTGAGATAGAAAAAAGGTGTCACTGTGCCTTATTGTTTCAGCTCTCATACAATAAATAAGTGCCCTTTAAGCAGTCAGCTCAGTACCCCTTTTTCACATTTTTGTACTTTGGTGATTTCTGTTTAAAAATGGCTCCTGGCTGGTTGCATTGGCTTTTGCCTGTAATCCCAACACTTTGGAAGGATGAGGCAGGCAGATCGCTTGAACCCAGAGTTCAAGACCAGCCAGGGCAACATGGGGAAATACAAAAGTTATCTGGGTAAGGTGCTGCACACCTGTAGTCCCAGTTACTTGAGAAGCTAAGGTGAGAGGATCACTTGGGGCCAGGAAGTTAAGGCTGCAGTGAGCCATGATTATGCCACTGCACTCCAGCCAGGTCTTGCCTGGGTCACAGAGCAAGACCCTGTCTCAAGAAAAAAAATAAAAAGGCTCCCAAGTGTAGTGCTGAAGTGCTGTCTAGTGTCTGTAAGTGCAAGAAGCAGCTACATTTGTGGCTTCATGAGATGACTACTGATTTCTAAAAGCATAGTGGACAGCACTGTTTTGAGGTTGAAAGCCGAAGAACGGCATACATTACCCAAGGTCAAGCAAATGTTAAACCCTTTGCAGCTAGTACTGACTTCTGTATTTCAAAAGGCGATACAGCATGAAAAGTGTTAAACTTGCAGGTAAATGAGGCAGCTTCTGCATATTAGGAGGCTGCAGAAGAATTTTTAAAATATCTGTTAATGCAAAATTTTAAAACTTCTGCATCATGTAGGGAAAAGGTTATGTGGAAGAGCAGATTTTCTTTTTTTTTTAGTGAAAAATCTCGAATTCTTTATTTGAAACAATGCAATAAAAATAAAAACACTCAGACTCTAGAACATAAAAGCAACAACTTGCAAAATTTGCAATAGAGAAAGTAAAGGATAACAAACCAGCAAATACTGTATACTCAGTCTCAGCAGAAAGGGAATAATTGCAATGTAAAACTCTTGAGTATTCCTAATTTTACCTATCAAATAATATTTTTTTCATGTGATTGTGACAAATAATCCAGGGATGCTGACCAATAGCCTGCAACGAACAGGTCACCCCACAGCACAAAAACTATGTAGCAAAAATGTTAACACTGGGGAGTTTGACAAGCTTTCTGTCCAGAATGTGTCCAATCTCAACGCATATATGATTCAACTGGGGAATTTCATTCAAATGTAGATTCTGATGTGGGACTTTTAGGATGGGTCCAGACATTCTGTATTTTGTAACTGTGTCCCTGTGGATATTGATGCTACTTGATCTGTTGTGTGGTCCACTCTTTGAAGATGGAGGCTGTGGTCTCGTATTAGAGTCACATAGAAATACTTTGAGGACTTCTCCAGCAAGAATCCTATGATATTTCATATTCAAAAATATATTTTGAATATTTTTAAATGTCTACCTCATTTTCTATTAACAAAATATTATACGTTTATTCAACTTGATTACTCTTTCATGTTCATTATTTAATCTTAGCCTACGATTAAGGATATAAAATGTCATACAAGTTTTATGCTGAATGCTCTTCAATAATTCTTTTTTGTTTGTTTGTTTAAACAGAGTTTCTCTCTTGTCACCGAGGCTGGAGTGCAATAGGGCAATCTCAGCTCACTGCAACCTTTGCCTCCCAGGTTCAAACAATTCTCCTGACTCAGCCTCCTGAGTAGCTGGGATTACCAACGCCCAGCACCACACCCAGCTAACTTTTGTATTGTTAGTAGAGACAGGGTTTCACCATGTTGGCCAGGCTGGTCTCAAACTCCTGACCTCAAATGATCCATTTGCCTTTGCCTCCTAAAGTTCTGGGATTACAGGCATGAGTCACTGCACCCGGTCTCTTCTTTGTTGGATGCTTTACTTATATTCCATTCTGAGGGAATCCAAGGTTCTGGAAACCTGCTTGAACTTAAATCAGGCTAACACATCCCCATACTACAAACATGACACTCAGAGAAATTAGCCCTGGGTATTTCAACTCTGACTGTGGAAATATGCCTTTTAATTGTCTATACAATATTCATTATTTCCCTCATTCTTACAATAGGATCCTGAATTTTCTATGGGATCCAATATATCCAGCTGAGAGACATTTCCTAGCCTCCCTTGTAGCCAGGATGGGTCATGGAACACATCTTTGGCCAATAAGACATAATTGAAAATCTACTCAGTATTTTTGGGGAATGTTTTGCTTTCTCTAAATTGGTACATCCCCTTGCTGTTTGTCAGTTCTCCTTTCCTACATTTCTTCTTCTTGTTTTTGTCTTTATCTTCTTCTTCTTTCTCCTTCTTCTCCTTCTCCTTTTCCTTTTGCATCTTCCCTGGAAAGCAGAGCTAGAGATGGAGCAGCCACATTTCAATCTGGAGTTACCATGGGAGGAAAGCCATTTTTTAGTGATGGCAGAGCAGAAAGAAAAAGACTAGGAGCTATCCCTGACATGTTTACCTTTGGTCTTCTTGCCTCTGGGCTTCTGATTTTGTGAAACATATTACCCTTTTATTAGTTTAGTCTTTGTGGTGGGGTTTATATTACACACAGTCAAACACAACACCTAACTGAGATAGTCTACTTAATTTCTACACTTGAATGAATCCTCACTCACTTCCTTTCTCAATGACATCTCTTTGTTTGCATCTTGAACCTCAGGATAGATTTATCTAGTTCTGTTTTTGACCTTTGGTACTCTTCTGAGCTTGATTCACATCCACTGTCTTATGCTTCTCCCTTCCATTTACCTCTGCTATGTGCCAGTTTTCTTAGTGGACTACTTTCTCTCCTTTGTATGACTGCACCCTGGATTTCTGAGTGCTGGTGCTTCACTGTGTATGTTCTGAGATGTTCTCAAGGTTTTGACTTTGGTTTCCTGAAAACACACACACACCCCGCCCCTGCCCCATGCATGCATGCACACGGAGGTATATATTGTTACCCTATCAAATTTTAGTTATAAATAGGACATTTTAGGCCACCTGTGGATAATTGCTGTAGGGGTGGTAAAGGCAACACTGCACAAAAGAAAACATAGTGAACATCTGAAAGTTACCTTGAACTCCTTCAGTGAGAACTGTGAAAAGTATTGTGCTTTGATCTTACCAGTTGAATACTTTAACGATCAACATAGCCATCTTCTGCATTAAAAAACTAAGAAAATGAACAAACAAAAACCCTCCTGTGAGAATATACTTGTGGGGCCTGTGAGCCTCCGTCACTGAGATATTTTGGAGGAAGATATGATGGTTTTGGTTCTGGAGAAGCTGACAGACATAATTTTGATACTTACATTGGTCACTCTGCCTTGAGCTGCCCCGTGACAACCATTTTAGGATGAATACTTCAGGCCGCTATTTTTACTGAAATCTCATTATCACAAAAATACAGTTATAATCAAAGACTTCTTTAAGAAATGATGGTGATTGGACAATTTTAACTTTATATTTTCACATGAGGAACTTAGTTCCAGAAAGCATATTTGACCTGCTCAAAATCCTATAGTTAGCAGTAGCCTTAGTTAGACAATTGTGGTCTTAAGATATCTATCCATTTCAGGAAAAGCTCATCACTCGGTAAACAAGTGAAAGTGATTATTACAGGTATTAGTTCAAATTCGCTACTGCTGATCAAAGTATATAAGTAATTTGCTAATGTTAGAATCTTACTGGTGGGTATGTCTACCCTATGGGAGCGCTATAGAGATAGAGATAGAGAGTTGGCAATGCTGAATATAGCAAAGAAATGTCTCAGGCTTGGCAATCACCATCAGACCGTCCCAAGATATTGGCCATTGCAGGACAAAGATAACAGGGTAAAAGGCATGATGGGAAAACTCAAATGCCTGTAGGTTTGGTCTGCAAGTAAAGTGGGCCAGAGGTAAGTTCCTTGCTGTCTGCCTGCATTATGTAGGTGGGGTGTGTGAGCATGCATGGGTGTGTGCTGGGGCACTACATGAGCCGGGAACACCTGATCCTTTAGTTGGAGGCAGCTGCTACTTAGCTACAGGATAGACTTGCCTTTTGGGTCTGATATTGCCTGATGGCTGACTTTTTCAAGAGATGCTAAAAATCAATAGTTTTATATGAAAGACCCTGGTTTTTCAATGTTGGCTCAAAATGTTAAAAGTTCTGTGCAGTCATTTGAAGCATGAAGTCATCATGTCTGTGCACCAGATTTGACTTGTGGACTTCAGCTTAGCAAGCAGGGGTGCATGGAAGGAGTGAGACATGAAAAAGGGGGGAAATAAAGAGAAAACAGACAATGATAAAGAAATTTGAAAATTTTATTTCATTGTGTCTTGCTTGGATACATTGAAAGCTGATTATTTTTAAGACAAAGGTTTCAAAAAGAAAGTTATCTTTCCAGTTTCACCAATGTGGCTATCAGTTCTTCTCTTCTCCTATTAGTATAATTCAAATATGTCATGATTGGAATAATTTACATTTACAAATTATATCATAGAAAAATAATTTCATTGCTAAAGGTAAATGGGTTGGGGTACTTTATCCAAAATAAGAAGAAAACAGAATCTAGCACTTTTATATTTTAAAGCTGATATCTTAGCAATATGTTGACAAAAGCTTATTCCATTTATAATTTTTGGCTACACAACACTGGAAGAAAATTTATTTATTGGCATGCAAAGCAATATGGCCTTAGAATACATCTCTTAAATTTACAGGACTTAATATTTCAAACATCCCAAGTGGTTAGCAGGTGATATTGTGAAGGTGATCTTGAATAGTTTATTTCCTAGAGATTAAAAAAAAGGAAATTATTTAACATAATTATAATAAGATGATATAGTTAACTTATCCAGAAAATATTTCAATGATTAAGTTGCTTATTAATCCCTTTGTCTATAAATCCCTCTGTCCTACGGACTCTTAAAATATTTTAATTTAAAGATTATTTATCCTAAATTCTGCCCATCAAAGCAATTAAAGATTTATGAATAATTATTTTACAAAATCAAAATTCATCAAGATAAGTATTTCTGGTTTCCAGTTTTTACTACTCCTCTTATAAAGTATGTAATATTGTATATACTTCATTTTACCTCTGTGCTAAAATTTCAGCATACATAGCAATTTTTAATGTGACAATATGTGAATGATGTAACATTTCCAATGTTTCCTTTCTATCTGTGTTTCTAGCTTCTTGATTCTAATAGACAGTAAATGTTTCTGGAATAAATGAATAAATGGATAAAAACTATAATGATACAAAACAAACATAATGATGTACTCTTACAGGACTTAAACATGCATGATTATTTCTTATATAATGAGATAGTACAGACTTTTCCCCTACATGGAGAACAATTTGTAGCAGTATGACAGTCAGCATTTGTGAAAGCTTGATGGTTTTCAGAAGTAACTAAAAAGCAGTCACCTGTCAGTGATTTTGGTCTGAATCAACCAGTTTATAAAGTCCCTGGTAGCAAGATTATCAAGGATCGTGTTCATCTCATCAGAGAAAGAACCATCAGCATGTCTGCGGCCAAGTTCTTCAACAATAGCGACCTCCTCTGGGAAACTAAGAAAATAAGGGTTAAAATAAGGGTTAAAATAAGGGTTAAATTTGATTAGACATTTTAAATAAACTATCACAGATTTTCTACCACGGATAACATGCACAAGTGTCTTGAGGAAACAGTAAAGGATTATGTTTATAGAGGGCATGTTATCAAACACCTGATGAAAACCCTTGTGAACTGGTGATTGCCGGAAAGAGAAAGTAGCAGAGCTAAGATCTAATACCAAACCTGCATAATTTCATGCCCTTTTCAATCTTCTAGGTTGTTTCAAAAATTTTAGTATATTGATAATACAGAAACTATTATTGAGATTATTAATTTGTCTATAATTTAACAAAATGTATCATATCCTACAAAACCAGAGATTGTTGGAACAGCCTTGCAAAATGCAATAAGGGGTTAAAGCTTCGTCGGTTTTAGATTTTCTTTCACTGGTTTACCATTGTAGAATTTTTGGTATCCCTTTAAAACACTACAAAATATCATCAAAAGTAAGAAATTATTTTACCATTGGTTTTACAAGTTTGATTGTTAATGTTTTAAAAAAACAACTATTATGCTAGTTCCCTTTCATCTTGAGATCTCTTTAAGTTTCAGTAAGCTTGTTTTAAATCAAATTTAAAAATCAGAGTTGAACATAAATTCTCTGTCTCTCATATTTCAAATGCCAATAAAATAAATCAGGAGAAAATGAGAAGGTTTAGGAGTCCGTTTGGTTGTTTTAAGATCCAAGCAAGCAATTAATGGTCTTGGATGCATTTTCAACTTTGATTATTTAACAAATATCTATCTGACAACCCCATACGGAATTAGATATGTAGTTAAATATGTGGATGCCTTTACCTATCTGTACTTTGAGTATCATTTTATCAATGTCTTATGTTCGGTCACTTTCAGTCTTCATCACATTTTTATCTGAATATTTATCAACACATAAATATATGTTGATCACACATGTAAATATTTAAAGTTAAGCTTGAAATATTACATGTTTTCTTGAAATATTTGAAGTTTTCAGCACTGTTCCTCAGTAAACAGTCCTAGTTTAAACTTGTTTCAGTGTAGTTATTAAAAACACCCCTTTTACTCTCAGAGGTGGCCTGGTTTGGCTAAATATTTAATACCTCATTATAATGCAACTATAAGGGGGTTAAAAATGTAACCTCTTTGGCTCTATTATTAATACTACCCAAAACAAAACGGACTTGACTTTTGTATTCTGTTTCTCATCAATAGAAGTTATTTCCTTACTTTGCAAGACTATACTAATTGCTTCTATAATTCAACTCCATATATAGATAACTGTAGTCTTAAATTTTCTGCATCAAGGCAAAAAATGTCAAATAAGAATGTACAGACTTACTCTCGCCTTCCTCGGCCTTTCACCAGCCAAGCAATGAATTCCTTGGCAGCTTGGCCTTCCAAATAAGAACTTACATCACTGGTAAAGGTCCCTTCAGCATGTCTCTCAAATTCATCGTGACGTTTGGCAATGTTATTCCTGAAAGAAATGTGAAAGTTAAATTGAAGATCTGTCTCTTTGGCAATATGGTTCTCACCTATAAGCAGTGGCAACTTTGGGTTCAGGATTCTATGTAGATGGGGTTAGGGAGTTTAGGAGATGAAGTTTGCTAGCGGATTTGTCGTGAAGCTACGTTAATGTTCTGGATTGAAGACTGGTGGAAGAGGGCAAATAACAATCAGTGGGCTAAAGCTCCCCTTCCCTTCCCAGCATATCCATCTGCAATCCCCGGCTTATGTATGCCATTGGTTATTAAAACTGCCTTACCTTTGACTTTAGTCTCAATGGATACAGGCTATGCATTGTGCTATGTTACTTGCAAGCAAGGCAGCTGTTTGTTATTAGTATAATATGGGGTCAGCATTAGTTAATTGATTTGAGGGAAAGCAAAGGACCATCTTGAATTGGTCCAAAAGGACCACATGATAATGAATTAAAGAAAATGTGTGATCTGCTAGTAACAAGGAGAGCAAAGAAGATGACCCCATATCAACATCAAGGGTATGCAGAGCGCCGTGGAGGTGAGCCGTCAGCTGCTGTCAGTGTTCCTGGCACATATTACCCCGTATCACCTCATCTTAAATGCATAGCCAACACTGCCTGAGTGTGAGGATTGCTTTACATCAGTTTACCAAGTTGTGGCATTCCCATTCTAGAAAATGAGGACAGTTGTTTTCATTTTTATAAATTTGTGATTTCTCACTTTTCACTATAGTCCTTAACAGGGACCTCTCCCGTTGTCTGCTTTGACCGTGATAGCCATCTTCCTGTGCTTGTACCCTTTACTTCAGGAACCTTTGGTTGGCAACTCTATTTCTCCTATTCCTCCTGCTTGCTCCTTCTCTCTATCTCTGTCTCTCTCTTTTCCTCCCCCCGTTTCTTACTCTTGCTCTCTCTCTTCTCCATTCTATCCAGACAAATCTATGTCCTTTTCCTGATTTTTAGATATCGTCAGCTACTTTCTATGCATAACTCCCTTCCCCTTGTGGGCCACCCTCCAAAAAAATTGTGAAATTCCACCATCTCTGTGAAACCCTTGCGGTTAATTTCCTCCAGTAGCCTAGATGCAGCAAAAAACCCAACACTCGTCAAAGAAAATCCAACATTAAAATGTATGCCTCACGATAGGCTTGTGTTCTTATTTGCTGCCTTCTCTCTCTATGCTGTGCAGCTAGGCTGTAATTTTAAATGCATGTCTTGGATTTTATTCTACAAGAAAAGGAATGCATCTGTTTCCATTCCTTACCCTTGGCTAGGGGATAATTTTAATGTTGGGTTTGAACCCCACAAGAGAATGTTATATTTGCTCGATCTTTCGGTAAAAATTAGATTGGTAACCTCGTAGGTCCACAAAAGTAAATTTTCACTTTAAGGGAAATGAGTAAGCAAGTAAATATCGCTAGGACTACCATTGGGAAAATAATTTAAAGTCTATGTTACACTAGAGATTGAGTAAGTGGTTTAGAGGGGTGCGGGTCAAGACATTCAGAGGCATAATACAAAGGAGAGCATCCCCAACCCTGAAAATCTTCAAAATTATAAGAACTTATGGGCACTATCTGATGAACATAAGAACTTAATAATGTCAAGAGAAATTTTAGACCTATTTAATACATTTATGTGCAAGTTTTGGACCAGGTTTAGACTCCTACCTGTTTCTCTTGGTATTCATCAGCCACTGCACAAAATCTTGGGCACGCCTGGAGTCCAGATACTTGCTGTAGTCGCTGGTGAATGTGCCCTGTGAGTGGCGCTTGTCCTCATTCATCTGATCAGGATCACTAAGCGGGCCTGTCTGGGAAGCTGAGAATGATCTGTGAAGAACAGTCATGGGTACAACGTAAATCTCTCTTCAAGAGTAGACTCACTTGAGAAGCATCTTCACTACAAAATACAAGACCACATAAAACAATAAGGCCCAGCTACTCGGGAGGCTGAGGCAGGAGAATTGCTTGAACCCAGGAGGCAGAGATTGCAGTGAGCCGACATCGTGCCACTGCACTACAGCTTGGGCGACAGTGCGAGCAGGACTCTGTCTCAAAACAACAACAACAACAACAACAACAACAACAAAACAAAACAACAAGGCAGGCATCCAGAGTATTTCAGTAGGTAGTTTAGACAGATCTTCCTTTGCTTGTCATGAGAATCCCATTGTTTTAGTATAGTTGCATACACTATTATTCTGAATTCTAGTAACATGTTTCTCAACTGGCTTCTTTTTTTCTGAAATAAGATTAAATAAATATTTTTCTGCTAATTAATCTACTCATGATTATGCTAATAGTGACAGAAGAGACTAGTGATTTGAATATTTTAGAAGAGTGAAGAATCCCAAATCATTTCTTTGGGCAGTAGATTTATGTTCCCAATTTTGTTTTGCCTATATTAATATGAAAACAGCACAATTATCTAGTTATATGGTGGCTAATAGTGGAAGGAAGACAATTAAAAGTTCAAAGAAAGGCAAGAAAAAGGACACTTGCTAATTTGAAACTGTATTATGAATAATCCATATGCCAGCAATCAACAGTTGGTTGGCATGGTAAATACATGGGAAAATAGTCAATGTAATTAATACTTAGAAATGAGATACTATTTTTACCTATGAAATTAGCGAAGATTGAATACTGAGGAGGGTATTATGATTCTATACTGCTGATGAGAGTGTGCATGTGTATGAACTTTCTGGAAAGCAAGTTGGCCAGATATTATACAAAGTTTAAACTCATTCAGACCCTTGACACAATATTTCTACAACTAGAAACCTATGTGCAAAAAATAGTAAGAAATGTAGGGAAACTGTGTATATAAAATGTTGTTTGCAACATTCTTTGTGGAAGAAATGTGAAGACCTCTTAAGCATCCAGAAGACATAGTTAAATAAATATATTGTATGTTTATGAGATGAAATAGTATGCAGCTATTAAATACCATATATTTAACATATTTTTAAATAATATAATAAAATTTTATCATCAAACAATGTTAATATATTAAGAATGATACAAAGCCGTATAATGAGCCAAGAGACATTTATGTACAATTTACATAAAACACAGGAAAGTAATATACCAAATTTTTTTACTTTGCATAACTGTCTTTGGACAGTGGAATTTCGAGTTCTTAACATTTTTTGCATATGTTTTATAATTTCTGTCAGGAACATGTATGGCTTTTACATTTAGCAAGAAATAATGTTATTTTTAAAAGGAAGAAAAAAGAGAAAATGGTTCATGTGAATAATTGAAATAATCTATTATGCAGTGTGTGAGTAATGAATTGATAGATAGGATCATCTGAAGATTTCAAACAGCCATAATTTCCCATGTAACATGTTTTTCAACATCTCGCACCCCTTTGGTTATGAAAAACACATACTCCGATCTACACTCCAACAAAGTCTGCTTTTATCACAAGGATACTTTAAACATGTGATCATTGTGCAGAACATTTACTGAGACCCTATTCACTAATCATAGTTTTCACAGGCTTTATTTTAACCATATCACTTTGTTAGTTCAAGACTATGAATTTAATACCTGGATTTCTCCTCTGTGTCTTGAAGGGAACGTTGCCAGCTGCCTTGTACCAGCATTACAAACAATCCAGCCACGAAGTAAATGCTTTTCATTTCTGCTGTCTGTCAGAACACAGAGTAGGGGTAACATGAGGGGGACAAGCAAACATTTTTTAAACATGTCAGTCTAAATTAGTTAGATTTCATTAGATAAATATCATAAGTAGAAAGAAAAAGCCAGTGTTATCAGTTTTATTCTGTTTATATTTCCAGCTTAATTTTAAAGAGTGGATTATATTTTTCTCCCTAGATTTTTTTGGAGGCAAGAAAAGGATACAAAAGATGTGTTCCACCATTAAGCTTTTTCATTAATGTAGGGACACTTCTGTTTAATAATTAGAAGGCTCATTTCCAGACTGGAAATTAAAATGTCCACAATCAACATTTCAAATACCCACTGTAGATGATACGCTACATATGGTTAGCCTGAATGGCACCTTATCCATCATGCCACCCCCCTCACTATCAGTCTGGCTTTCAATTAATAGTCCTTCACTTCCAAGCATTTACATTATACTGCATTTCAACCATCTTAAAGCAGCCTCAGGCTACAACTTGGCATACCAGCTGTCGGTTCAGATGTATTATTCATTTATATTTTAAATAGTGTAACTTGGTCTAGACTTTGTAATTATAAAGCGGCCAACAGATTTGAGGTATTTTAGGGTGCTTTGACCTGTTCTAAATTAAAGGGAAAAAATCATTTTAAAGACAAGTAATTTGCAACAAGAACTAATGCTTCTGGCAACCTGAACAATCACAACTAAAAATCTAAGAGATTACTATCTAAAAGAAAATGAGAGCTTTCTTCTAAAGTCATAGAAGTCTCCAGGTTGTTTTCTAATTGGACTTAGATGAGAACATGTAATTCACTGCTGGTGACACTATAGACTTGGTTATAGGGTACACCTGATGGCTTGTCCTTGTGTCACAAGCAGGTGCCATAGTATGTTAAGGACATGACGATGCAGTGTGGATGGGGATGGGGACCAATATGAATGTGGGACAAAACGTCCCCACAGAGCAAACTCTTCTGTTTTCTGAATGGGAGCCTCAAGTCCAGTATTTGTTATGGATCTCTGCTACTTTGAAACCCAATAGTGTTTCCTTTGAGAAGTGGGCATTTCAATTCAAGTTTGATTGTGTTTATCCATAAATAATTTGAATAAGTATTTTTAGCAAATGACATTTGGTTTGGAATAAGGATTTTACAAATACCATCATTTTAAACTATCAATCTTTTCCTTAACATCTTAGCTGTATTTACTATCTATCTCTGGCACCAAAACATAGAGACTGGAATACCTGCAGCAGTAACATCTTTTTTTGAAATATTAAGGTTTTTTGTAGACTGAATGGATGTTTAGACAAAGGAACATAATGGGAATTACATATTTACCCTTTTTCATTCATCAGCTTTAAATTACCAATTTGACATTTTGCTATGCTTCAGTTTAACCAGTTGGCAGATTTTGGAAATCTTGCCATGTATTTAGCTGGTGTCTTCTGATTATAACTCTCAATTGTTATATCCATGCTTTCAGGAATATTTAAATATTAAGTAAGCACTTCTTTTTAAAATTATACCACTGTTGGAAAGTTCTTGTAAAAGACTGAGAGCCGTCAATTTACTCTTAAATAACTCATTTCACCCAAAGTCCTAAGCATTTTGTAGTATCTCCTATTATGTTCCATTAAGGTAGACTTAGAGCAGGAGGTATTCTGACACTTCAGGAGCTGATGGAAGTAAGAACAGCCATAAACAACATAAATAAGTCAGAGTTTTGTATCTAATAATATTACCAGCAATAAATGACTTCTTCTGAAGAAAGAACTGACTTTAAAAATCTCACTTATTTGTTTTTGAAAGTCTACCAAATTGTGAAAAAAAAGAATAGAGTTAATCAAATGTTTGAATACAATGGCTGAGAAAGTAAATATTTATGTTATTTTAGTATCAAAATCCTATTCAATAAGAAAATAATTTCCACTTAATTTTTCCCCATTAGGTTTAAAGAGAGGCTGCAGTTTTGTAAGAACTACAAATTTCCACTTAAATTTAAAGGAAAATATAGTAACAATAATAAGTAGGAAGTCTTACAGAAAGATTAATCTTAGATCTAAAAAAGAAGATATATATTCTATCCCCAAATATATTGGCATTGTAGTCCACATAAATACTTTTTTAAACTGGTTAGCTTATTTTATCTAATAGGTCTTCAGTATGTATGGAAAAATATACGACTTAATCATTTACTCCATTGAAGATCTTTGTAAATTTGTTTTTTGTCTTTGGGAGCTTAATCTAAAAAGACAAACTAAAATTTTATTCCAGAGAGTAGCTATTTTAGATTTTATTACTATTTTTCCTTAATACACAGTAAATAGTTATTAATCTAGGGCTTCACTCAGATCCATCCAAAGAAAACTCCAAAATAGAAGATACTTGTTCTCCGCACCAAGTATGCTATGTTTTATTTATGAAGAGTTGCTTTCATGGACTTTGATTTTTTGATAGATGTCTGAAATTTGAATATTTGAAAGATGATATTGATTTTGCTCTTTTGGAAAACCAGAGATTTTAATTGGTAAAGAGCAATTTCTGTTATAGCCTCCCTAATGGACACATTTCTGCTTACTTTAAAAGGCGCCTTCTGTTCAAAGTAGTATACACATCTATCAAATCCAAGAAAAATATTTATTCTTCAAAATATTACCAATTATTTTAAAATACAATTCTCATAACAGTTAAGTCTTATAACAAGTGCATTGATTTGAATCTTTGTTTTTCTATTTTATATTTTTGCATGGAATTATTTTTCCAACTCGCTTTGTGGCTTCGCTGTATTAAAGTACACGTAAATTCATTTGATATAACTTTTTCATCTCAGTTCCTCTCTGTGTACTATTAGTAATAAAATCTAAGATGAAAGAACAATATTTTAATTTATAATACTTTTATCCTTTAAAAATACTTAACTGTCCTCAAAACAGGCTTTACAATTTTATAATCATCTTACCTTCCAGTAGTGTGCTGTGGAACAGAGCAGGTGAAGAGAGAGCAAGCCCTCTTTGGGAACTTTTGATGTGCTCTGTTTCCTGAGCTCTGCACTTCTGCATCAAGGCACACTGCTTTTATATACTCTCCAGCTCTGATTAGCCTCACAGATATTATGCTGACAATATAAATTTCTCATCTGTAAATAATGAGTTTTTGTTACAAATGATTTCCCTCGCCCACTCACTTTACTCATCTGGATTCTAGGCTTGTATTGGGTGAGAGACCTCAGAGACCTGGAAACTTTTTAGATATTCTTGTGTCTTTTTTTTTTTTTTTTTTGGTTGGGAATGGAAAGAGCAGTTTGAAAATTCACCTTCCACTTTCAGTCACGCATGAAAATCACTTAAGTTCTCTAAAGTGAATTTTGATGTTGAAGACAAAAGACCTTGAAATTACATAGCCCATGGCCAGCCTCGGTTTGTGCATGGCCTCATTCGATGTTCTTACAAGTCTTCTAGTTTACTACCTAGCCATGATGAATTTACGTGAATATAACAATAACTTTAGTCATTCATCTATCTAAATAAAGATCATTAATTCAATACATACTTATTAAAAATCCTCTCTTCCTCACTACATGGAATTTATTTATATTATGTTTGTGGGAAGTTTAAGGATGTTGATTAAGCCCCAATGTATCCTGTTTTAATAAATTGAATCAAGGTGAAAGGATGGAGCAAAATGAAGATTGAACATCCAAGATAGCTGATGTTAATAGGAAACAATCTGGTATTTTTTCCTTCTAATGTATATTTAAAATCTGATTTTACTGATAAGAAAGTGAAGTACTGAGTTACAAAAGAATGATATGTGAAGAAAACTGTTGTGATGAGATACATGTTGTCATGTTTCCTGAGTTTTATGACTGGCCACATAGACCTTTAATGATCTATAAGATCCAGCAGAAATGATTCTGGTCACTGCAGAGAAATAGAAAAATGGTAAATAATCTGGACAGATGGCATAAGAAGTAGTGTCAGCATAATTTGATTTTAGTTTTGCTGCTATTGATCATCTGTGTGACCTTGGTCAAGTCACACACTCTCTTTGTGCTTCTGCCTTCTTATTTGTAAATTGAGAGGGGTTGGTAAATGTCTCTTCTAAAATAAAAATTTTATTTCATATTGCAAACTCATCACAACATTTCCTAACTAGATTCTAATATTCTGATAATATAATCAACCACATGACGTAACTGATGACTTGTATGGAGGTAAATCACTGAGGCACCTGCAGAAATATTCCAAATGAACTTAGCTGTTCAATTTGTGCATGAGTCCAATGTTTGAATGTAGAGCTACTTAAAGGCCATAGAGATCAGTTCCAGATCAGACTAGGAGATCTCAATGAGGCGTTTTTGTGCTGGTAATTATTGATGCTAGAAAGCCTTGCTATAAACAAAGTGTGGTCCAAGGACCAGCATCATCTTGGAGCTTGCTAGAAATGCAGAATCTCATGCCCATCGGAATCTGTATTTTAACAAAATCCTCAGGAAATCTGTGTTCATATTAGTTTGAGAAGCACAGCTGCATAAAATATCCATCTCACTGTACCTCCTCATTGTTACTGCTGGTGTCTTGATCTGCGGCCTGCTTCTTGGCATTACCAGCAGAGGGGGTGAAAGAGCAGAGAAAGGTGTTACGCCTCAGGTCAGTCTAGAGATGAACACTTAGAAATACTCTAATATCTTGAAAGAGTGGATTGATTTAATATATGATTACATTGTCTTTCTGGCTACAATCTTCATGTGACTATTAGCTGTATTTTTTAATTGTTTTGGCAGATTCCGTTCAATTTTTCCCGTTGTTTATTTGAGCAGATGTTTCTGTCTGTCTGTCTCTGTGCCTCTGTCTCTCTTTTTCCTTTTCAGACTCTTCTTGTTTGTGAAGCAGCCCTAAGAAAGAAGATCTGCAGATGATGTATATAAAACCCTCAACATAGCACTGGCCTCTCAGTAATTATCCTCTCCCAATATTTAACTACCAAACATTTTTCTTCCCTTCCACTCAACCTGCTTCCATCATTCTAGAAGTGACATCCCAAGTTGTTTCAGAAAATTTCCTGTGACTTTACTTCCAGCCCACTGACACTAATTCCTAGGTCCCCTAGTGCCATAAGGATAAGTATCCTGAAGTTGTATAAGCAATAAGAACCCCATTGAACCGTGCACTGTTCTCCTTTCTAGGAGGGGCAAGTCAGGCTTCTTCATGGACACTGAATTGTCAGAAATTAAGACAAAAGTCAAGAGCAATTTGGACTTGCAGATCTTCTTCCAATGACTGTTCCAGCATGAGCCTCTACTTGGCCTGTTCCCATCAATACAGTTATTCAGTGATTTACATATGAGGCAAGGAGAGGGGTAGCCCTATATTTATATGATTAGTGTCATATATGATTGCTTTATGATGTTTACTACTAAGGACAATTTCCACAGATTTACAATCTGTGCAGTTGCATGAGGCTGCATGCTTGCCTTAATGCTTTTACCATCTTGAAATACTTAATAATTCATACAAAACTATGTCTTGTGGGTTTATTACATGTTTATTTTCTGTAGCTGCTCAGAATACTTAGGTAGGAATATTTGAGAATGGCAAAAATCCAGGTTCACAGTGTGCTGTGGTGGGAAGTCTATCGGCAGGGAGAACTATCAGGCATTGCTGGTGGGAGTACAAAATATTAGCTACTTTGAAAAGAAATTTGGTAATATTTATCAATGTGACAAATACCTACCGTTTTTGGCCCAATAAGGCTAAAGCACTATTCTGAACATTTATTCCACATATATTGCTATGTAGCTATGTAATGGTATAGGCACAAGGTTGCATATAATAGTAACAGGCTGGAATTAATCCAAGGGGCCAGCAATAGAACACTGTTTAGGAAAAAAAAAAAAAAAAAAAAAAAAAGGAAACTCTCAATTTACGGATATGGAAAGACTCCAAGATATGTTGTTCGTTGAAAACAGGAAAGTGCAGAATGGGTATGTAGTAGGCTACCTTTTGTTTTAGAAGGGAGAGGGGCAGAAATACATGTATATTTTTCATAATTGCATGAAAACATTGGAATAGACAAAAAACTGATGAAAGTGATTACCTGTAGGGTGTAATGTAAATTAGTGGGGTGCGTGTGGACAGGGACAGGATACAAAAAATACTTCTTTGTATGTACCTGCTATATGGTTTGGATTGTTTGACCATTTGAATTACCCATTCAAAACAAACAAAAAATGTAATTTAAAAAGGAATGACAGTACAACTACTTTGGAAAAAGGTAAAATTTCAGAGCTAAATGTACCATTACTCTTTGACCTAGCAATCCGCTTCTGGGTATTTTGTCCAAGAGAAATGAAAACATATATTCACAAAATGACTTGTAAAAATGTGTTCAAAGAAGCTTTACTTACAATACTTAAAAACTGAAAACAACTGAACTATCTATCACCAAGAGAAAGAATAAACAAATTGTCATATGGAATTCATACAGCAACAGCTGACTTGGGCAGCAACGTGAATGCATTTTGCAGACATTTTGCTGCGTAAAAGAAGATGGACATGAACTATATACTGTATGAATCCATTTATAGAAGTTCAAGAACAGGCAAAACTGATGTCAAAAAAAAACTCAGAATTGTGGTTGTGTCTTGGAAGAGGATGGGAGAGGATTGCCTAAGAGAGAATTTTCTGGGAGTTAGAAATATTCTATGCTATGACAAGGGTATGTTTTACCAGGTTTATCCAATTATCAAAATAGTACAGCTAAGATTCGTGATTTTTAATTTATGTAAATTTTACCTAAAAGGAAAAAAAGAATAGTTAAAATAAAAGAAGTCTGAGGTGTGGGTGGAGGTACAGATGAGACAACCATGGCAAAATACTGATAATTGTTGAAGTTGGCTGGTGAATAAACAGGGTTTATTGTGCAATTCTGCTTATTTTATTTATATTTGAAATTTCCCATATTTAAAAGTTAAAGCCATAATCAAATGATGGTGGGGATGGGGTATTAGCACCAACTGGTCAGTTACCGCTTTGGAAACTAGAGAGACTTTTCAGTGACTTAGGATTAGCTAGGTAAAATAAGTGAACTTCATTGACACATGGTAGCAACAGAGCCTGGATGAAAAATGGTGGCATAGGCCAGAGCCAAGGCAATGAAAAAACAACTGCAATGAAGGCAGAGAGAGGGAGCCACCACGCAGAGGTAATGGAATCAAAATCACTGCTCCCTTCTTCTCAATGTTATTCAATACCCGTCCCTAGGATTTGCCTCAGCTCTGTTTGACAAAACTGCAGTAGTGACCAGCCAAGCTTTACTGATATGCCTGAGGTCCATTTTTGATTCTTGGACAGTATTTGAATACGCTGTGCTATAGCCTAGGAAGAGCACACTGTATTAAGATACCATCCAAGGGCTGCAATGAGGGTCTTCTGAAAACAGGTGTGAACCTTCAAAAGAGCAAAGAAAAGTTATGTATGGCATTTGAGGAAAAAATTGTTATTGATTAGTTTTAGCTTTGAAGATAAAAGGATCAAGAGCCACTTAACAAGACCATTTGAAAAGTTAAAAATTGAGTACATACAATATAATAATCAGATATCCTTCACATCTCTATGGGTGACTTAATGGGCTCAGGGATCCAGGGATAATAAAAGAAGAACTTCCAGGGGAAGTTCTGAGTTTGCCAGAGGATGTGAGAAATACCCTTCCTGAGAGATATTTAAAAATCGGTTCATGACCCCATCCATCTGGAAGGATTCTGAGGAAGCCTGCTGGGGTGGGGGAAAGATTCAGTAGTAAGATCAGTGGACAGTCTTCCTGCCCTGAGGCTCCGAGACCCTGCAGACAGCCTGCTCACAAGTCTGTGCAGGGGACTGTGTGGCACCATGGCTTTGCATTCGTTGATTTTATCTTTTGCAAAATCCCTGGTATAATGAGATGTTTAAAATTGTTCTAAGTTTCAGTTGTTATTTTTATTCCTAAAGGGAACAAGAAGGAGAAAGAAAACAAAATCATATTTGTACAAAAGAATCTTATCTCATAATTTACAAGCAGAATATATATTTATATGTATAAATACATATATATCATTGAATACATGTGTTATGCTACTATTTTTCGCATATTGTAGCTATAAAAAACAAACCATATGTCATTACATTTATCCAACCTCTTGCTCATCTGGAAAGACTTTTTTTCTTCAAGCTTCTAAGAGTCTTTAATGTGAACCAATTAAAACATTGCAATTTTTTAAAGTCTTCTGTAAAAGGAAGTAACTTCAGCCATTAGAAAATTTAAAATTTGAAGTCTGAACACTAAAAAAATGCAGAGAATGCAAAACTGAGTGATAAAGACTTTTTCCTGTTCATTATACCTTGTAATAATACTTGCCTCTGCCTGAAACTTACTCAGTATTGCCAAATTGTATTTTGTCAGATGTATTATCAAGGTATGCCCAGTTTTCTGGTAAAATTAAAATGCTATAACCATAGAAGGGAGGATAATTCATAAAGCCATCTAGGCTATTACCCTGTTTTTAAGCAGAACTTTATTTAATTTATTACAATTCATTGTTTGACTATTTTATTTTACAAACCTGGAGAATAAATTTCTACATTTCCATTTTATAATAAATTATCAAAATAATTTATTTCTGAGATCAGAAACATTTCTATGAGCAGAAGTATTCCATATCTGTGTCCTAATCCTGGCTCTTACTGAAAAGTAAATCATTTCTTTGTTGCCTGGTTGTCAGAAGATGAAAAAACTGACTTTTCACTTCCATTTTAATAAAAATTCTTTTCTCCTCAAAAAGCACAGTTGACTAACTATAAACCCTTTCTAAGACTGAAGAAAGATGAGCCTCCCTTTGTTTCTTATATGTCTAGTCCATGATAAGCAGCATTCTTCTCCATAAATACTTATCAACAAAACTCTATAGAGGTCAAAGACCATGGCTTTTACACCTTTGTTTGTGGTTTTTTCCCCCCAGAAATAATGGGCAAAACTTACAGCAGAAAAAAAGGTGATACAAATAATATATTAAAAATGGTTTTAATTAATTAAGCATCAATTTGCCTCTAATGTTTTTATGGACACTTGTCCTAAATAAATGTATTGTTTAAGACAGCTGACACTGATGCAAAGAATCAAGTAAAAATTATAAATTCAGAGCCACATTTGACTAAACACATGGGGTAAAGTGTAGAAGTCATTCCTTCCATTGGTTAGCACATAGCTTCAATCAGCTGACTATTAATTTTTAAATTTCTCACCTGGAATTCATATAGAGATTTAATTGTAGGCAACAGATTTAAAAATAGTAAGATGAACAGAATAGAAAAATATTTGTTTTGTTTGGAGCCAGCATTTTTTACAATTCAGAGATGAATGTCAAGCCCTCTAAGAATAGAAATAACTTCTATTTCCTGAGTATGTACCAAAGGCAAAGCTCTCTGAGTATATTATTGTCTAGTCCTCAAAATACATAGCTAGTTTAATATTTTTGTCTTCATTTTACGAATAACAAGACACAGGCAACCAAGTTGCTTAAAGCCATATCTGGGTCTGAATATAAGATCCCACTACTTTGCAACTTTTCTAGAGCAAGGCTTTGCAAAGTAGCCCTGGGAGGCCATGCAAAATCTCCTTAGCTCCTCAAATCAGCTTTGACTGCTGTCTGAATCTATTCAGAACTTCCAGGTAGCTAAGATAGCAATACATCTAAATGCTAAACAATTGGTGATTGAGGTATTTTTGGGCTTAGTTTTTAAAGCATGTATGATTCAGTGGTTTTTAGTATGTTCAGACTGTTCTGTCACCATTACCATTATCTAATTTCAGAACTTTTTCATCAACCATAAAAGAAACCCCGTACTCACCAACAGTCACTCCCCCTTGCCCTCTTTCCCAGCTCTTGACCACTGATCTACTTTCTCTGTACACACATTTGCCTGTTCTGTGTATTTATATAAATGGAATCACTCAACATATAATCTTTTTTTGTCTGATGTCTTTTATTTAGCATAATATTCTCAAGGTTCATCCATGTTGTAGAAGGAATCAGCACTTCATTCCTTTTTATGGCTGAAAATGATTCCATGGTATGTATTTACCACATCTAGTTTACCCATCTATCAGTGATGGACATCTGGGTGGTTCCCACTTTGGGTCTACTATGAATAATGCTGCTCTGAAGACTCATGCACAAATTTTTGTCTGGACTATGTTTTTAATTCTCTTGGGTAAATACCTAGGAGTAGAATCACTGGCTTATATGCTAACTCTATGTTTAACTTTTTGAGGAACTGCCAACTGCTTTCCAAAGCGACAGTGGAGATTCTGTTTTTTAAGAATCAGATCCACGAATTTTGGATATGTCACACGATTGACTTTTTCGCCCTTTTCAACAGCTACAGATTTCAATGAGGATAATAAAAGAGCATAAGATTGAGAGCTCAGTGGTGCGGCAGGTCTTGGCACGGAGGAGAGACCATGCCTTTTGCTTTCTCTAGACTGAATTGGAGCGTCAGTGAGAAGGAGGCAAGATGAGGCTGGATGTTGGAAAAAGTCTCCTTGGAAGAGCTGCTCTACTGAGTGCAGTTTAGCAGAAAGCTGAAAGTCGAAAATGTAGGGGTCAGAAAAGGGATTTTCTTACATGACAGGTTTAAGCACTTTGAGTGCTCATGGGGTGTAAGATATGAATCTGGAATAGTGGCAGGGGTGGGGTAAATCCTATGGTTTCCTTTGTGCTTTGTACAGAGACATAGTGGTATGAGTGGCAATTGGGTAAAATAAGTATAACTTAAATTTTATTTTTTTCTTTCAATGAGAATAAAAATATTCCTCTTATTGGCAAAAACAATGGATCAAAATTTTTCTAAAGCACCTAAGAGCCTAATTTCCTGGGATAGTCTATTATATCAGAAGCTTTAAACTACAATTTAGAAATAATGCGACAATTATTATAGATTACTTATACTGAAAATTATTACAAATAAAATTGTCAAAAGCAGTTTTTGAAAAATTATTGAAGTGACATTTACATAACAAAATCAATGCTTTAAAAGTGAACAATTAAGTGGCATTTAGTACATTTGTAATGTTGTGCAATCACCACCTCTATTAGATACCGAAACAATTCCATAATTCTAAAATAAGAACCCATGTTCAATAAGAAGTTTCTCCTCATATCCGTCTCCTCACATCTTTTGGCAGCCACCACTTTGAATTCTTTATGGATTTACGTATTCTGAACATGTCATATAAATTAAATCATACAATAGCTTTTGTGTGAACGCATTAGAGATTCATCCATGTGGTAGTATATGTTAGTACTTCCTTACCTCCATAGTGCAATAATATTCCACTGTATGTATATACTACAATTTGTTCATCCATTCACCCGTTGATGGGCATTTGGACTATTTCTGCTCTTTGACTATGGTGAATAATACTGCTGTTAACATGCTTGTACATGCCTTTGTTTGAGTACCTCTTTTAATTCTTTTGAGTGCATATATATGTGTGTGTGTGTGTGTTATGTGTGTGTAGGAGTGGAATTGCTGAGTTATATGGTAATTCTACGTTTAACTTTTTAAGGAGCTGCTAAAGTGTTTTCCTCAGTGGCTGAGGCATTTCACATTCCCACCTGTGATGCACAAGAGTTCTGATTTCTTCATGTTCTTGCCAATATTTATTTTATTTTATTTTCTGGAATTGTAATAGCCGTTTTTGTTGGCATAGTGTTATACTTCATTGTGGTTTTGATTTGTGTTATACTAATGGATAAGGATGCTGAGCATCTTTTCATGTGCTTGTTGGACATTTTTTGTGTTTTCTTTGGAGAAAAGTCTCTTCTAATCCTTTGCCCATTTTAAAATTATGTTGTCTGTTTTCTTATGGTCGAATTGTGTTTTTAATATATTCTGGATACTGAACCCTACAAATAAAGTTATATAGGTATATGTGTAAATATGTATGTGTATATAGCTATGAGACATATATACAAATATGTATATAATATATATTATTTATCAAAAATGAATGAAATGTTAATGGTAAAAATTATGCATTTTAATAAATTATACATCTTAATAATTACATTCATAGTTTCCATTACTTATTTTCTGGAAAATATGACACAAGGATGATACTAGGATTTCCTTTAGGTTTCACTGAGCATGGCTTTTTCATCAAAGAAGATTATGTCAACAATATTTTATGGCTCCTGATACTGTAACTTGAAAAAGTAAATAGTAAAAGTACTCCGGATATGTTGGAAGTGCTTTTGCAACCTGGAGGTAGATGCGTGACTCTTCGAAAGCGTGAATTGATATCCGCTAACTAAAAATGGGGAGAGACATAAAGGACTTTTTCTTTGAGACAGAGTATCACTCTGTGGCCCAGCCTGGAGTGCAATGGCACAATCTCAGCTCACCACAACCTCCGCCTCCCAGGTTCAAGCAATTCTCCTGCTTCAGACTCCCGAGTTGCTGGGATGACAGGAACACACCACTATGCCCGGCTAATTTTTATATTTTTAGTAGAGATGGTGTTTCGCCATGTTGGCCAGGCTGGTCTCGAACTCCTGACCTCAAGTGATCCAACAACCTCAGCCTCACAAAGTGCTGGGATTACAACCATTAATCACAACGCCTGGTCATAAAAAACATTTTACCTGTAATCTTCTAAATTGTACTTTTTTGTTCTTCTAAAAACCTAATCTAGAGGAATAAAGCCTCAGGTTTATACACTCATTGTTCCTTATTTCTGGAGCCTCTGCATTGGCAGCCTGGGTGCAGTTGGCAGGACACAGTTGATGACAATTTGAGGACCATCCTTGTGTGGTATCTTGCAAGTGTCCCCACCACCCTGCTCCCATCTGTAGTTCCATGGTCATGGTATGGAATTTGGCAAGAGAGCAAGTGTAGGAAGACGCAGTGCAGGGGTGATATGAGAGAGAAGACATCAAGAGGCAGCAGCAACAAGTGGAGGAGAGTGATGGGAAGATTGGAAAGCCAATGCCATTTTGAGTCCAGTCATGAATTGGATTTGCATATTGATTGGTGTGTCTAGACAGACACACAATTTTGCTGGGGCCAGAAACAAGATGTAGACCCTATAGAAGTTACCAAGTTACAGAGGGAGGCACAAAACTTCAGTTTCAAAAGCAGCTGTCAAATATTTATTTAGCAGTCACTTAATGGCAACTTCATTATGTGTACTTACATTCTAATAATGGCTTATAAGGGCCTGCTATTAGGTTTGTGTTTATTTATACTCCCTTATGTATTCAATATTTGATTAGTGACATTAATAGGTAACAAAGCCATCTGAAAAGGCATTCCACATATTTCTTCTAGAATACCTGAGAAGAGGCCCTGCCAGTGTTATACAGTGGTACATAAACTGTGGTCCAGGGGGCCTGGCTCTATGAAATCTTAGGTGAGTACTGTAACTTACACCTCATTTTCGTAGTCAGAAATACATATATTTTAATTTCTAATTTACAGAGTTTCAAAAATTAAATGGAAGAATATATACGGAGCACCTGGTATACAATTCACATCCAAAGGAAAGCAATCAAATTATTCCTTAAAATAGAAATTGATACCCACAGCCCAAATCTGGCACACAGATGAGTTTCTTTTACTCATAAATTAGTTGTCAAGGGTTCAAAATTGAGAGAGAGTTTACATGTAAAACTCCAGTTTTCCAGTTACTTTTGACAAATCAGAATATCTAGCAACAATAATCCCGTATTTCCAATGGCAGCAGTTTGAGCCAGTAGTTGTTATCCCTTCAGTGCAGTTGCCAGCTCGTCAGAGTCTCAGCCTCAGTTTACCAGGAATCTCCTTGACCCCTTTCTTGGGATGCTTTATGCATTCTGGTCACTTGCCTGGACTCAGTGGTTCTTGAGATTGGGAACTCTACTCCATGACACCTGTTACATTTTTCCAATACAAGATTTTCAGCTATCGATTTAACTCACATAAACTCAGTCTTATGAAAGAAGATGTTGGATGGTGATGGTGATGGTAGTCCTTTTGAAAATGTTATCACCAGGTGTGGTGGCTCATGCCTGCAAACCCAGCACTTTGGGAGGCCTAGGTGGATGGATCACTTGAAGTCAGGAGTTCGAAATCAGCCTGGACAACATGGTGAAACCCTGTCTCTACTAAAAACACAAAAATTAGCTGGGCTTGTTGATGGGTACCTGTAATCCCAGCTACTGGGGAGGCTGAGGCAGGAGCATCAATTGAACCTGGGAGGCAGAGGTTGCAGTGAGCAGAGATTGTGCCACTGCATTCCAGGCTGGGTGACGAGCAAAACTCTGTCAAAAACAAAAACAAAAACAAAAAAAAACAGAAGGAAGGAAAGAAAGAAGGAAGGAGGGAAAGAGGGAAGGAAGGAAAAGAAAGAAAGAGGGAAAGAAAGAAAGAGAAAGAAAAAGAAAAGGAAAGAAAGAAAATGTTATTATATAATCATATAACCATCAGGCAAGTCGCCATGGTGGGTCGCTGCCCTCACTTTTACTGCCTAAGTCAGAGAGAACACTTCAACCTCAGTGTTTCTAAGGGATCTACAGTTGCCATCCAACCAAATATTTCCAACTCCAACCCTGTAAATATGGCCTCAAAAGGGACTCTTGAGAGCTTCATATTGAGAGAAACCACTATAATCCCAGCAGATGTTGAGATCCAGGGGAGACAACAGTAAATGAAAACACAGAATTGACTCCTATTATTTAAACTACAGGCCTCAGATTGTGGAAGATGATTTAGGGATCAGGAATTGCTTTGCACTAATTCCTAAAGGGACACCAAAGAATTCTTAAGGCTTTCCAAATGTGATTTGGAAGCCATGGATCTAGCCCAGTACCTGTGGCATATAGTGAGTATCTGAATCTCAGAAAGAGAAGGAGATTGCCCAAATGACAAGAATTAGTATTCTTTTCTCTTGAATTTGTTTGCCAATTTTGCAGGTACACAGGACTACACTTGATTGTGTCAGTGGGATACTAGGAAGTTCAATTTACCCCTGTTGAATGATCAACAACAACAACAAAAGATCTAAAATGCAAAACCTTTGCAAGAGATATTTCACTGATTTATTTTTAGTGATTCCAAATTTATAATGAATTTAAAATTAAAATTTTAAAATTAAAATTTAAAACAACCAACCAAACCAACCGGACTTTCAAGTTTTGAACATGTAATTTGATCCGGGAGACAGAAACAGAATAAGCACGGGTATCCTTGTTTTATAATGTAAAAGAAACCACTAGTACTTGAAATATACTTATTAAGTAAAATATATTTTTTAAAAACTAGTGTTCTTTTTAAAATAAAAGCTGCTAGAGTAATCAATCACATTCCAGATATTTATTTGTCATTTTCCAGCCTGAACATTTGTGCCAAACTTCCTCAGCCTGCAGTGTCCCAGTGGTGATTCATCTAGAGGCAGCAAGTATCTAAGTTAGGACAGTGAAGTAGGCTGTGTTTCCATTTCCTAATCCAAATTATTTTTGTTTCAAAGCCTAACTTCTTTTAGATCTCTGGCTAAAATTCATGTCCTGCCTAACCTTATTCTCCTGACCGGGACACCCGCTGCTCAGGGATTTTTCTTTCTCTTTGCTTTGAAGAGGACAACAGCAAGTTCCTATTATATACTAAGTTCTAGAAAGGGCATGAACTGTACCTACTGTCAGATTGCACATTAGGATTCCAGTTTCATGGGCTCTCTCATCCACAGAATGTGAGGATACATTCAGCAAATACTGTTTGAGGTCCTCCTACATTATTCCAGGTACTGTCTAGATCCTGGAGACAGAGAAGTGAAAAAAAAAAAAAGCAAAAAGACAAGCTCTCTGCTCAGAGGGAGCTTGTACTTGAATGGGAGAAGTAGGGAACAACCAGCATAAAAAATAAATCAAATTCTTTAATTTACATCAAAGAATTTCTGATGTTTCTAGTGCCATCAAGGAATCAAGATTAAATAATGTGGTTGGAAGTCTCTGGCTGTGGCAGAAGCAATATGAAATCCAATGATCAGGGAAATTCTCTCTGAGGCAATGACATCTGAGCTGAGACCTAGATGAGAAGGAGACAGCCAAGTGAAAAGCTGAGAAAAGATGTTCCAGACCTTGGCACAGAAATAAGTTTGGCCTACACAAAATCCACAGAGGAGACCAGGGTGGCCACATTGTGGTAGGTGATGAGAGAGCGGTGGAGACAGGACCAGAGAGGAGGGCCACGGTGGTGCTTTGCAGGTTGCACAGGAAGCTGGGTAAATGTACTGCCCGTGTCCTTCAACTACACATTGCGCAGGCAGTTTGTCTTTCTCAAAGGTGTTTCACTGCTGTCAAATATTAGACTCCTTAGACAGGTATTGAGTGAGATACAAGGATGAACAACTCATTTAAGGTAAGTACCAAGGAAGATGAGCTTCCTTGGATATGCATGACTTCAATACTGGTTATTCCTAGAAGGCCATCTTGTTTTAGAAATAAAGACTCGTGTATAAGTGATCGAAGACACTTATACTACGTTCTCCAGCATGGGAAAGAAACTATTGGCTTCCAACTGAGACTATTAATTTCCTGAGAATTAGTTTATTGAAAATGACCATTAAAAAGTGGTTCATTTTATGCATCTAACAAACACCTACAAAATACTTACCATGTGTAAGACACTGCTCTACAAATGATAACTGTTTTAAAACAACAATCAATTCCATGGGGGTAACAACTATTATTACTTCAATTTCACATATAAGAAAACTGAAACAGAAAGAACGTATGAAAATTTGTCAACGTTGTGTAGCTTATATATTACTGAACTGGGATTCAAACCAGGTAGATTCACTTTAGCCTCCATTCCCTTACCCACTACAGTGCTGCCCCTAAAATGAGCTGTGATAAACATGCTCTGTTTACAAAATTGACAAGTGAGCTATGTTGTATTTCATTTGAAAGAAAGAAATTTATAACATTGAAAAATACTGCTTTAATCTTCTGAAGGAAATTAGAGAACAGCGTTGTTTCCTGTGGATGTACAAAGCACTTGTATATTTTAAAGCATCATCACTTTTTAATGATCATTTCTCAAAGTTGGAAATTTCGTGTAGTACCAGTGGGATATAAGGAAATTTTATCACATATCTAAAATGTTCTGTTGTGTTCATAGATATCTAAAATGGTGTTTCAATAACAAGCCTAATTTTGAAAATGGATAGTAGTTTTTAAACATACAAGTCACTTTTTAATATTCTACTGTTTCATTATGACACTTACTTTGAATATTCACCTTCTGTAGCAGTGAGAACAATTCCTGGCCATAAAAATAATGGCTGTCAAAGATGTTCCTATCTTTGCTTGTCAACAAACAGTAAATATGAAAGAAGGAAGATGAGTTGTCAAGCCATTGTGGCATGGCCGTACCTTGACTGCACAAGGTACAATCTTATTCACACAATACTGGTTCTCTATAACCACAGAGCAAAGGATGGAATGCTATCCCAACGAGTATCTGTTAAAACATATACTGTCAATACAATGTTTTAAGTACGTAATAAATGAAGTATTAATTAGAAACCAATGGAATAAAAGCAGACCGCTCTAGCTTGCCAAAGATGTTACCTGTGTGTCAAAAGAAGTGTATTTATGACCAGCATGTTAGTATTGCATGACAGTAATCTGAGCAGGTGGTCATTCGAGGTTTATGCTAGAAGCCAGGTCGTTTTCCCCATGAATATCTTGGTAAGGTCTGAGCTTATTTCTCCCTGAATTAAAAATTATTCCACTTCAAATTGCCAAGGTACCTGTCCATAATGCCAAGGAAGTGTTTTAGCAGTTCTCTTTCACAGGCTGAGAATGATTTACTGCGTTCAGAATTTTTCAATCTGTTTTATTGGATAAACTCAAAATATCTGCTTTATTGGATAAATTCAAAATCTCTGTTAGGTGCCTTCTTTCTTCTTTACAAACAGCATAATTGAAAGCATTGTTTTGGTAGAATCTTCTCAGAAGACCACATTATCACCATTTAAATTAGCCCCAATTCATTTTACATTTGCTTATTTTACTGTTAACTTTCCCAGAACTATTTTTTTTTTCACAATTAGAACATCTGAATTTTAATTACATTACCATCAAGAAGCTCATTAAAGTCACTTAATTGGCAACATTTCCAAAAAAACCTTAGCTGGGTTTAATATATTTTAAAGAGTTACTGTCAAAGTATAATTTCACCATTACAAACAGCTTGGCAACAACATTTGCATAAAGATCTGTCAGTTTCTGAAAAATGCTCAAATGTTGGGAAAATCAGATTCGTTAAGTCGCCTTTACTGAAACAGTCTAGAAATGGAGAAATTGTCATATATATTCATCTTTGTAACCCCTGCAGTACCCAGAATACTACTACACACAGCATAAGTATTCAATAAATGTTTCCTTAAGGAACTAAATAACACATTTCATAAATAAGCGTAGATTAAAAAAAAACATTAAAAACTCCAATAAAAGTTCTCTCATTTGTGTTACATTTAACCAAATACTCATTTGCTTGCTGCTTTTTTTTTTTTCTTACTTACTCTAAGAAATATTAGATGGTCATCTAGAATTTTGAAACCTTTAAAAATAGCTGTCAGGCCAGTCTTGTGGGACTAAAATTTGAAATAATTTTTAGAAATTAATTGTTTTATGGCTTCCCCCTTACACTAGATTTTTTTTTTAATCAGGGGGTTACCTACAGTACCTAAAATAGTAGCTTGCAATTTCAGTCACTGAACGAATGAATGAATGAATGAAAATCTCATTTGTCATATGTGAAGGATGATTATACTTTGCAGCTTTGATTAGGTTATTGGGAGTCCCCCTTTCCCGTGTCTCATATCCAAGAATAAAATGTGGTAAATTGTTATTATTATACTTCAGCTTCTTACAGATAAATGAGGCAAGATATTTTTAAAATTTTTCTTTTAGTTTGATATTTTCTACTTAAAATGCCTCCCTTTTGTACTTAATGTACATTTTATCTTCCTAGCTAAAATAAGAATCTAATAGAGCTGTATGAAAATGTGAACACTTAAAAAACTGCCACACAAGTTGCTACCTTGATCTCACTACATCCTTAAAGTCTTGCACAGTGTTTGATATACAATCCGACTCAGTAAATGTTTGTTGGATAAATGAATGAATAAATAACTGAAAATATATGGAGAGTTTTGAGGAAGACCTAGGCGATTCTACCTGAGGCAATCAGGGAAGGTTTCATCAACAGTAATATAGAAAACCTGAATCTTCCATGAATACAAAGGCATTCATTCATTCAACTATTAGTGAGTTTCTGTGATATGACACATTCTAAGACAAGGGCAGTGAAGATTTCTCTCTAGGGTACCACTGTTCAGCAGTACTTTCTGTGATAATGAAAATGTTCTACATCAACATTGTCCAATATGGTGCTAACCATGTGGCTACAGAGTAGGGAAATGTGGCAAGTGTGACTAAAAAGATTTATCTAATTTTAATCTAAGGGTCTACAGAAGCTGGTGTCAGGGGAATGGTTTGGAAAACATGCATGGGGACAGACTGTCAAGGACTTTCTGTGTCATGCTGATTTTGCGTGTTGTTTTGTAGACAATGGAGAATCATTGAAGGGTTCTAAGTGGGAAAATGACACTATTAGTTTTGTCTCAGCAGTTGCCTCTGTGGCAGTGGGAACAAAGGCTGAAGACCACTTACTGCACACTGATATTAGAATCCAGTTTTGCAACCGTCACAAAGGCAGAAAATCAGTTGGAGAAATAGCATTTTTCTTCTTCCTATTTGTAATGACCCTGTGGTCTCCCTAGATAGAGTATTAGAAAATGACTGATTATTAATCTCTTCCTAGATGGAGAGAATGAATAATGAGAAAAGCTCTTGGGCTTGCTTCAGATGCTGCTCTGTGTAGAACACAGAGAGAAGATGGTAGCTTCCTTTGATCCGCAGGGCATTAGTCATTGCATAAAGGAGGAGAAGAGGAGCTATGGCCAGTCCTGAATCTGGGGAGTTTTTATCCAGAATTCCTGACCACCACAAAACATACCTTCCTGATGTGTGAGGTGGAGCTATGTGGCCTGATTTAGGGGAAATGGTTTCAGAAAGCAGAAGTAGAAAGAACACTGGATTGGGAAAAGTCAGAAAACTCTAGTGAAGACTGCATGTCTGCTCTTTGTGGCTTTCCTGCTGTAATATTCCAGGCCAGGATTTGTTTTTTCTGGCTACAAAGCATGAGAGGATTTAACCTGCAACTGGAAAGAAAGTATTAGGCAAGGGATGGGGAGAAATTACCCAGGGCAATCTAGTGCTAGGGATTATACAATGAAGAGTCCCTTAGACAGCAGCATGGTGGATACTTCCAACATTCACTCAAGAAATATCTTCTGGTGACCTGATACAGATCTTTTATTCTGAGGCAATCACTGAGATGGCAGGTCACCAGTACTTTCTAATTGAAGGTGATAATAAATAGCAATGCATTGCTTTGAGAGTGTAGGCATTACAGCAATTTTTGTCCAATATGAACTTTATAATGTAGAACTAAAACCCCAGAAAAACCTCATAGATATAAAATTTTTCTTTCTAGCTATTGATGTCCATTTTATTTACTTACTTATTTATTTATTTTTGTTTGGTTTGGTTATAGGTTAGCTATCTGAAAGCAGTTACCATTACTAGCTCTAAAAATGGATTCAAAATAGGAACACTTCCAAATTAGAAGCATTTTTTAAAAGGAGCCTGAATTCAAAAGTCTGACTTTATCTTTATCGAAGGCTTTTGGCAATGTTGAAGAAATCTTCTGGGAGAAATGTAATAAACATTTCTTGGAGGGACAGCATAGAGTACAAACATCTCAAACGTGATTCACTTACATTTTCTGAACAATGCTTTTGCCTACTCTGAGCTATTGGTTCCAGTATTTGGAGTTCTCATGACAGAAAACCAAGACCGCTTCTAGATTCTTCTCCTCCATGACCACCCTAATATTATCTATGCACTTGCTTCTTCCTGTGATAGAACCCGGAACCTGAAATCAATGAATACAGACAACACAAAAGCACTTGAACTTTTGACTTTACTATTTTTCCTCAAACAAACAGGTGATAAAACACTGTGTTTAAAGAAAAATGCATGACTCCCTTTCGTCTTCTTTCACAGAGTACCAGAAAATGTAAACAATACTTAGCTTGAACTTCTGAGTCCTCATCATTTTTCTTTTACCAGGCTTTAGAACAATATTCGTTTGTTAATGCCAGCATTTTACAACATAAAAAATAAAACAAGCAAACGGTCTGAAGCATTTATATAAAGTTTTCAGATTCTGATACAGGCTTGCATCTGCATCGTTTTTAGTCCAACAAAGAGAAACACTGCTTTAGGAAGTGGGTCATGTGGGTGTATAAGTGGTTCGTGGACTGGCCGGATAACCCGTGGTTCTGGTCAGAGTACCACTGAAACACAAAGAAAGAAGATTGTTTTATTCCTGTAGCCACAAAATGCAATTAGCTTGGACTTTTTTTTGTGCTCTCAGGACCTGATAATATTTCTATTATGGGGAAATTCTATCTAAGAACACTCCAATAAATAAAATAGCTTACATGTAAATGTTTACAGCAGGAAGATTTAAAGAGCTTTCATTAACCTCCACTACTGTTTCACACGATTTAAACATGTTTTAAACCTCAGTGGCTGAGCCCTCAAAGCATCCAGCATCCTGGCGGATCAGGATCAGGAATTAGAGTTTGCAGAAGTGATGCACTGGGTTTGTTACTTTGCTTCTTTGGAGCATGGTTTCTCATTTGAAAAAACAAAGGGGTTGGATTTGATTTTCCCTGAGAATCCTTGTAGCTCAAAAATTCCATGAGGCTTTCAGCCTGTGAATCTAATTCCTCCCTGTTGCAGAAAATCCACAATATAATGTATTCATATATAACCATAAATACCCTTTATAGGAGTTAAAAATAGCATTAAAAAAGTAAAAGATAGTATTATAATTTATTGTTGGAGAGATGCCACTAAGATTATTGCTTTCACTGAATAAAGGTAGCAGTGGTCATGATGTAACAGCATATATTTACTAAGTTGAATTTACTTTGGGGATCACAATAAAAAAAGGTCAGAGAAAGCTCATCTCACTCTGTACATTTTTAAAAAATTGATATATAATAGTTGTAGATCTTTTAGGGGTACAGGGATATTTTGATGGCTGAATCAATGTGTAATGATCAAATCAAAATAACTGAAATATCCATCACCTCAAACATCTTTCCTTTATGTTGGGAAAATTGTAATTCTTCTCTTCTAACTACTTTGAATTATATAATCAGTTATCATTGACCATAATTTCCCACTGAACTTATTTTTTCCTATCTAACTGTGTTTTTGTACCCTTTAACCAACTTCTTATACTGCCTCCCCATTTCCTTCCCAGCCAGTACATTTTTTTGAACAAATCTTGAAAAGATGGGGGTCACCTTTTCGGGGTTCTTGTTCAACATAAGCAATTGAGGGAGCATTTGTGAGAGGAAAAGGTAGCTACTGAGAATCTCCTCACCCCCCGCCCACTGGCTTTGGCTTTTACCTTATTTTCTTTTCTGGTTCCATTTCTCATTTCTTGTGCAACCTGGATTCTACATTTGGCTCATTCATTCATTCACTTAGTAAGAAGCTGAGCATCTGTGATAGGCCAGGTGTATGCCAGTGGATGAGAATACATAGGTGAAAAGTTCTCTAACCCCCAATAGAGCCATATGATTTCAGGGAGCCTTAGAGGGTTGTGATGACATTCTGGAACTGCTTCTTACTGAACAAACAGAATCTTCTAGCTGCATAAAGATGCTCAGGTTTTGCAGGGACTCTAAGCATGTAGCTACACTTATGTACACAGGATTTCAGAACTACTGGATGTTTGACCTAGAAGATCACTTAATCTTGTGAACTCCTTTATTTTATATGACTCAACTGGGAACATGAGAGGTGATGTGGTTTGTCTCGGGTCCTTCAGGAGTTAAAAAAAGATCCCAGATTCATTTGAGAATGTTCTGCCTACCCTATCCTGCAGCCTCTTTGTCAGATTTTACTTTAAAAGTTAAAAAACATAAAAATATGAACCCCTCCTTTTAGTTTGAGGGTCTAAGGCCATGAACATGAGTAAAACAAAATTATGTACCATTGCTTGGAAATCCACTTGTGCATTAACCAGAGCTTTAGCAATCTGTGCTGAGTTTTGAAAGTGCACATTATCTGCAACAAAGAGAGAGAGAGTTAAAGTGCTGCTAAATACCAGAAAGCATAGAGTGACAATGTACTGCCTGGAAATGAACACCAACGATTATCTAGTCATGCATTTGACATTGTCAGCAGTGAGTAATCACACTCAGATATGGAAATGTCCCTGACTCCTAGGTACTGACCCTGAGCACAGGCATAGGAGGATGCTGAATGTTTCTTAAACAAAGTGATGCTGGCTCAGTATTTTTATGTGTAAGAGTCTTGCTTAAACCTCACCATCTGCTGTTCCGTGGATGAGAAGATAGTCTACATTTCTGAAATATTCTGCTCTTGCCATCACAGTTGAATTCTGGAAAAGAGAAAAAAATTAACATTTTAGTTGCTGCAAGTTCTAATAGAGAACTAGCTAAATCATTGTGCAATGGACTTAGCACCAATACTGAAATTATGTATTGCTTTGGTTGATAAATATTTAAGAGTCAGAGCAACACATTTTCATCATCATTTGCATTACTTCCATCTGATTCTTAGTTTGAAAAACTGAAAGTTTATGTGTCATATGTTACATATGAGTGAGACCTTAGGCATAAATGATGCCCGCTCAAGCTGTGTAGGGGTTGGGGGTGGGGAGGAAGATTGGGAAAAGAGAGGTTAGGGAAGGGGAGGATGGGAAAAGAAAGAACAGAATCCAAAAGGAGTAAAATCCTTTCTAGTAATGCGTTTTGCAATTAACAAAAGATTGTATTTGTTTGGTGACCCAGAATTAAAACTATAAACTCTGAACTACTGCTTTAAAATTATTTAGCCTATTGGAAATTAATTAATAACCTAAATAAAATGGCAACACTTACTTTATAGTGCTTAAGATTATCATCCTTTGTTGGGAGACCCATGAATCTCTCTGTGTAGATAGACGCTGTAAAATACATAAGAATACATTGTTTGCATATGATGCATGTCATTTCATTAACCAACAAGATCTTCCAGTTTAATAACTGTTTCTCCATTTTCCCATCTTGAGCTCTTGAGGTATATTCTTGCTTTACTTTGCTATAATGATTGGCCTCAAAGAATATGTGTCATCTCTGCAATTTGCCTCAACGTCGTTAGAGAAGTACGAAGGAAGAGATTATGGAAACAGGAGCATCTAAACATTTTCTTTCTATGACTAGTCTTAATATTTTTCATTCCTACTCTATATGGGCAAATGCTGAAGTAGGAATGACCTGTAGAATGGTCTCAATATATTTTAAAGAAAATCACAAAACCAGCCACCTTTAAGACTTTTACTGATATTTCACCTGAGATGAAAATATGTTCCCCAGATCCATTCCCCCTACACACACACATAGATGCACACACTTTTTTTTCTTAATCAAGATCCCCTACAAGTCACAATTGGTTTATTTCTACCCCAATACGGAGGAGAGAATCTGATGAAGCTAATTTTTGTCTAATTATTAGAATTCTTTCCAAATAATCATCCTGCATTTATGTAATGATAAAAATAGGCACACACAGGAGTATTTCTCCAGTAAAGTTTTTGTGACTTCGATTTCTGGAGCAATGGAGCTGGCAATTGCTAACTGTGGCACGGAGGTGAATTGCTTGGCCTCTGGCCTGACCGTACAGAAGATGTGCTTAAAAGCCAATTATGCTGTAGCTGTGTGCCTGCAAAAACAGAGTTAGCTCTGATTTTAAAGACTTGGTTCGGCAGGGAGTCAAGGTTTCTGGGAGAAAATAAGATATAGTGAATTATGAAAGAGGCTTTCCCCACTCTTGAGATTTCTTTGATTGTTACAACATGTTTATAATGAATGATATAAACAACTTTGTTTATAGATTATATTTTCCCCAGTGATGTTGGGGTGAATTTTACTGCACAATCCATTTTCCTAGCAACATCAAATATAATTATGTGTTAAATGCTTTCACAGTAATATTTATGAATGTTTCCATACCATAATATTCCCAGCTGGAGACTGGAGCCACTGCTATCCCACATTTGAAAAGACCAGTTCCAGATGCAAGGGCCAGTGATGAAATGTATCCTCCATAGGACTGTAGAGACATTGTTATGAATCAGACCCAGATTTACTTTCATAAGCTTTCCTCCATATGTTTATAGAAACTCTACTTACAATCCAGACTGAAGGGAGCTGGAGAATATGGCTAGGGGTGAATTAAATGTCTATCTTGCATCCTCGGCAGCAAGCTCCAGAGAAATGACCAGACACATGGGTCATTTCATCCCTAATATATTAGAAATGCTTGGTGTGCTGATCAGAACAGACTCTTTTAAAACATGGTAGAAGCAGTTTAAGAGATAGATAGAATTGCAATTTCCTTTTGAAAAAAAAATTATCCTTTTTTCTTTATATCTTTCCAACTAGGACCTTGCTGGAACAAAAACTGGATTTTACTTGAAAGAAATGCAGGGAAAAAAATTTCCAAAATTCAAATGTAAGATACGTCCTCACAGTTTGCAAAAGTCCTGTGAAGCAGAACATGTATCTATGTATTTACTTATTTATTTTCACAACAGAATACCAAAGGATGGCCATGAGAACTTTTTGGATAATTTAAGACATGGCCATTGTTTGTGTATGATGTACTGGTACATATTCTGCTTTAAGGATTTCTGACATAGCAGCTCAAAGAAGGAAAAGTCATCGGTGTCTTTAAAAACGTTATATTTCTTCCGGCAAAT
Source organism: Sapajus apella (assembly GCF_009761245.1). NCBI lineage: Eukaryota > Metazoa > Chordata > Mammalia > Primates > Cebidae > Sapajus > Sapajus apella. Next base: position 25,700,080 of record NW_022436958.1, read on the forward strand.
TTAAGGAAAAGGAAATAAATACAAAACAGGATGCAAATTGCAGAGTCAGGAGTAGGTTTAGCTCTCATAGATTTCCTTCTCCAAGGAATAAAGAGGTGATTCAGAAATGGGATCCTGTTAACAGAAAGAGATCTCTGCCCATGTCACTTGGAAATTTGAACGTTTTCTTAAATATGAAGAAATGAACAGGGCATCCAAATAAGGTTGCATTGCCTCGTGAGAAGCAAATTTGGTCTGTACAAACACGCTGTAAGAGAGGTGCTTCTCCTGGGAACGTGGACTAAGCAGTTGTCTGGGACATGGACCAAAAAAAATGTGTGCACTAGATTAGGAAGTGATTCTCAGTGTTTATTCTTGCCCTGATGCAAGAACGTCTCTAAAAATCATAAGGGGACAGCGTGACTCTCCAACTAAAGCCATACCTTGTTTTAAGGACCTATGACCCTAGATTTCTGGGAGTCACCTCCCTCGGATCAGGACAGATCATATCTTCTTTCCAGAGAAAGTCACTCTTTAGAGAGGGAGAATGAGTGAGAGAGAGAGAGAGAGGTAGATAGACATGGTGCTGGTAATAGGTCAGTGGTAGGGGTCTATTTTTAATTCGGGAAACTCATGGAATGGGAGAATCAGCTAAACAATCTTGCTGAATCTAACAGTTAAATGAAGAATTCTCAAACTAATTTACGGTTTTATATTTCTAGCTCTGGGGAATTTTATTGAAGACCTTTAGCTATAAAACACAGAATAAAAGAGGGGGCTCCGATTGTACCATGGACTCTTTGTTACACTTGGAGGAGAACTGAACCATGTTTTAATAGGGGAAAAGTATATTTTAAAAACAGAAGATACACTTTGGGTTTGAAAATCCTTCTTGCAAGTGAAAATTCTCTGTCTGGTTTAAACTTTCACTTATAATTTAAAAAATGACTTGTTTTGATTAGCAGGTTTGCAGCAACTTCTGCTGAAATGGAAGGGCTTTCCTTCCTTCTTAATTTCAAGTTCAAGTGAGAGCAGAATAACCCTGAGACCTTTAGAAAAAAAATTATTATTGTTTGTGGTTTTATTGGCAAAGTGTGTTTACTACAAATAAAAATACCGGGTCCTGCTTCTCCTTTCCTATATCCCAGAGCAGGAAATAAAGTGAGACTTGAGATTAAAAGACTTTGCATATCGTGAAAAGGTTTTTGAACATTTCTGTTGAAAATCTTAGGAATTATTAATCTGTATCTATTCAGTGATTAGGTGATAGTGCTGTATTTAAATAAACTTTTCCTGTTTTCAGAATGAATACAAATTTTCTGTGGGAATTTGTAAGAGCAAAAGCGATAGTATCAGCAGCACAACAAAAGAAGGTGTACTTTAAATTCTCGGGCAGCTTGGAAAAGCTATTCCTATTGTAGAAATGAAGAGGGGGAAAAGAGAAAACCCGAGTTGACTTTTTCCTGCCCCCCCTCCATGAGTGGGGCTCCCAGGCAGAGTGGGTGGCTGTTGCAAGAAAAGAACCCACAGAGCAGATTGGCCATGAGAATTCTGGAATTTTGTCCTTTGCACTTAGACGCCTTGCCATTTTGTTTAAATGAAGGATATCTTTAAAAACATTCTTAGAAGGGCACAGGATTTTGAAGGAGGGTTTACGAAACACTCTTATTTGAGGCATAATGCACACTGGAACATTTTACCTATAGGCAATAATAATAACTAGCTAACATTTATGTGGTCAGGGTTATTGCAATGGCCTTTGTGGTCTCACACAATCTGTCTCCCTTCTCCCACCTCATTTCTCCCCTTCCTTTCTCTTCCCCTTCTTCACTGGCTTTCTTGATGTTCTTTGAACTCTCCAAACATGATCTGGCCTCAGGACGTTTGCAAATGCTGTGAACTTCTGCTCTTTCCGCAGACATTGTCATGCCTCACTTCCTCTCCTCTTCAAATGTCACCTCAAATGAGCCTTCTTTGCTGTTCTGATTTAAAATCGTACCAACCTGCACCACTCCTCTTTTTGTTTTGTCTTTTTCCACAGTGCTTAACGTCATTTAACATTTTACTATGTTTTACTAATTTATCTTGTTTATTGTCGTCCTCCCCAACCATTCCCAACTCCTTTAAGTGTAGATATTTTTTTCTGTCTTGTCAACGAATGTATACCTATCACTGAAAATAAGGCCTGAGACACATAGGAATGGAATAAATATTTGCTGAGTATGTGACTTTGCTATTACTTCATCTAATCCTCACAGTGTCTCGGTGAGGAAATTATTGCTGCATTTCACAATGAGGAAACTGAGGTTCAGAGTAAACTTATAGCGGCTGTGGGGTCGGTAAGCAGCAGAGCTGGGACTGAAACCCAGGATACTTGACTCAGTAACCCGGGCCCCTTCCTCTGTATCCCTATACTTAGGGCAACCTCTTTTGGGGAAACTATAAGTTTAGAGTCTAATATAGTCTCATTAGAGGTGCATTTGTCCTACTTTTACATCGTTGATCACACATAGCAATTCAAATTACTTATAATTAGTCACTGGGAGAGAAAGGAACTAAGATTAAATCATGAACTAATGCTTATTCAACACCACCTGGCTAGGCCTATATTAACAAAGCGAAGCCCAGAAATGAGGCTGTTATTCTAATAATTTAGGCAAAACCCTCGCTACTCTTCAATTGTCAGAATAATTGTGCTGAGTTTTCTTTGCATATCAGGGTTTTGCAACTCTGACACTATTGACAATTTGGGATGGATAATTCTTTGTTATGGGGGTTGCCCTGTGTATTATGGGATGTTTAACAGCATCCCTGGCCCCTACTCACTTGATGCCAGTAGCACTCCCCCAGTGTGACAATTAAAAATGCCTCCAGACATTGTCAAATGTCCCAAGGAGCAAAATCACCCTGGTTAACAACCACTGTTATAAACAAATACCTCTTAGGCACTGTGGTGGGCATGTAGTGAATATTTATCAAGCAGCTAAAACCAGGGTTAGTGGGCTTTGTTTTTTGTGAGCCAGAAAATGAAAGGAGAAGATAAAAGGGTTTCTTCTCCATTTCTTGAACTCAATGACGGAGGGTAATGTGGGATTTGGAGATTATTGACCAATTGACTCCAAAAAATTTTGTCTGGTTGGGTATGATGTATTTCCCTGACCACTATACTAAGAGTTCATGGAAACACATATATTTTTCTCTAATATGAAACACAATAAGAGCTAAGTAAACCTCATGGTAATTTTCAATGTCTTTCTCTTTTCCATCTCCAATTTGCCAGAGGTCCCTGCTTATTACATTGTATAAGAGCACACAGAGCTATGACCTCTTTTAACTGCTACTTCCCTGCCTAAATTCAGGCCTTTTATATCCGTTCCCAGTATTACTGCTCTCCTAGCCCCTTGTCCCATCCTCTCCCCACATGTCAGATTATCCTCCACTTTGCAGCCAAGATTATCTTTTTAAGACACCAAAACCATGCCCTATTGACGTCAAAAGCACCTTACAAAAGGGTGTCCATAGAAAACATTGCCAATATGTGTTCTGGGATGGTGGAGGAATAAGGAATTGGGGAATCGAATACTTTTTGGTAATACTGTGTTAAACAAAACTTGACAGTTTTCTTTATCAGTCTTTGTAGAGCCTATATTCACTATTACATAGAATTTGTGATTTGCCAAATTATTAGACCTTAGAACATTTTCCTGGTACTAGTGGGACACATTTGAGGGGAGACATGGATTTATAGGATTAAAGTCAGTTTAAACAGCATCATAGATGCGTGGTATGGCCAAGCATTGTGCTAAACAAACACAATTCTAGCTTTGTGCTCAGAAACAAAGCTAAAATGAGGCACAGTGCATTCCTTTGATGAACCTATCTTCTTATGGGAGAAACTAACTAGACAGATGAAGATAAAACATGATAATTACTATAAGAGAAATGCAAAGAGCTACTGGAGCACAAAGGAAATAATATCTGTGTTGACTCTTAAAGAGCAAGTGTGAGTTATCCATTTGAAAGTGAGGAAGAGGTGGGGAATGGAAGAATAGAATGGACATTGAAGATGTGAGAAACAACATGTACAGAACATGGGAACACGGAGGCATGGATATAATTTAAATTGCTCAAGGCACAGGGAGAAGTGGCAAGAAATGAGGGTGGAAAACTAAGCTGCAGTCAGATTGCCAAGGGCTTTGCATGCCAAGAAAGGTGTCTGGGCTTTATGTTGCAGGCAATGCAGAGTCCTATATAATACATAAGCAGAAAAGCCACACAGTAAAAATTGTTTTGGAATGATAACTTCATTAACCACATTGGACCTTGTGAGACCAAAGCAGGAGGATAGTTAAGAAGCAATTAGAATAGTTAAAAGATGCCACCCAACCTGTCCTCCACGGACCCAATCATCAGCATTACCTGTGGTCTTGTTGGAAATGAAGACTCTTGGGCCCCACCCCAGAAGCACAGACTCAGAATCTCTGGTGTCTTAACAAGCTCTCCAGGTGATGCTTGTGGAAGCTAAAGTTTGAGAATTTCTGGCTTAAATTATAAATGAAGGAACTCAAACTAAGGCAGTGTCAGTAGCAATGAGAACAGACTTTGAGGTTTAAGGGTAGAATTGACAGAACTTACTAATCAATGGAATTTTGAAATCAGGGACAGGATAGGTTGAAAACAGCTCTCAGCTTTCTAATTTGGGTGAATAAGTGTGTGGAGAAGCCTTAATAAAGATTAAGGCTTGTTTTAATATAGATTTTTAACAAGTTCACCTTAGGTGTAAGCTAAGTTTGAGGCCCACGTGAGACGTGGGAGAGATGACCAAAAGGCATTTGAAACATGGAGCACAGAAGAGTGTGCTGGTGGCAGTGATCTGGAAGTCATCACCATCTTTGATGCCACAAAGGTTTGCTGAAGGAAGGGAAGACTAATGACGGTCAAGGCGAGCTCCAGACCCAGAAAAACACCAATATTATAAATAATAAATTGAGGCCTGGTATGGTAGCTCATGCCTATAATCCAGTACTTTGGGAGGCTGAGGTGGGTGGATTGCTTGAGCGTAGGAGTTTGAGACCGGCCTGGGCAACATGGCAAAATCCTGTCTTGAAAACAAAAGAAGAAATATTAGCAGGGCTTGGTGGCATGTGCCTGTAATCCCAGATACTTGGGAGGCTGAGGCAGGAAAATTGCTTGAACCTGGGAGGTGGAGGTTGCAGTGAGCCAGGATTGTGCCACTGCACTCTAGCCTGGGGGACAGAGGGAGATTCCGCCAAAAAAAAAAAAAAAAAAAAAAGAAAGAAAAAGAAAAAAAAAGTATAATGATCACAGAGTCACAGAAGAATGAAGAGAAAGATGTCACAGTCATGCACAAAGCCCCTCCCCTTTAGGTGGACTAAAAGCCTGTCTATTATCTGTATACCTGTCTTTCTATTATCTGTATACTTACTTATTCAGACTCATTTCCTATACTTTCTTCAAGATACTTTAGAGTTTTCAAGTTTCAGGCATCCCTGGCCAGCTTAGTCTCCCTGTGTGCACCATGCTCTTTAACTCAGGTCCTGGGCAATGTGGTTTTCCCTCTGCCTGGAATGCTCTGTTCCTCAGCTATCTTCACCAATCTCAAATGCTAACTTATTTTGGAATCCTCCCTTAGCTCCACAGCCATAATTATCCACTCTTGTCCCCCTGTACACTACAGCAAGTTGCATCTCTCTTAACACTTGGAACATTGCTGAGCCATTGCTTATTTTGTTGTCTGTTCCGCTACAAGAGGTCTAGGGCTATGACTTACCCATCTTTTCATCCCCTAAGGAACCTAGTACAAGACCTTGTAGAAAATGTACTATGTGGATGAAAGAATGAACAAGTCAGTGATTAGACAGATGGATTCATAAACATGTTAAACCTGAAGAACTGATTTAAAAACCCTGTATAGTATTAAGGTCTTTATCTACATACCGGTTCCTTCTGCTCAGATGCTATATCACGTGGCAGCCCATTTCTTAGTTTCTTTGCTCAAATTTGCTCTCAGAGTTGACCTCACAGTTATCACCATGTTGGAAAGTAAGCAATTGAGGGGTGGGGGTTCTAATGTACTATTTCAGTTGCATTTGTCCAACTAGATGTGGTGTGAATCTATTATTGAAGAATTTCAGGCTGATAGGGATATATTTTTGGGTGATGAGTGGGTTTTTAGAAAATCATCCCACGTAGATGGTTTTCTACCAAACTAATACCTAGAATGCTATAAATAAAATGAAAAGTTCTACTTTATGGTTATTTCAAAGCCTGCAGCAAAAGCAAAGTCCAACTCTAAGAGAAATGTTAATGATTATATGTATATGTTCAACTTAAAATTAGAGTCTTTCAAGGATTTCAGAAAATTTTATAAAAATGGATGATAGGGAAGGTATTCTCTGAAATATTTCACTTAAAAATATTTCATTTATTCTACTCATTTGAATTTTATTCTGTTTAGATATTTAACATTTGATAGTTTTAAGAAGGACCAAATGGCTTGAAGTAACAACTTTCTTAAAATTCCTAACAGCTCTTCATCTGGACACTGAGCTGAGCGGAGCTGAATACTGCAGATTCCCTTCAATATTGGGTTTCATTCCCTTCTTCTCCTGGTGCAGGCCGCTCTCAGAGAAAACAGCCAAGAAAAACAACCCAGGCACAAATGGCTGCAAATTGACTTGCAAATGTACAAATTCAGACCAAAAAGTGAAACAGGAAATCTTCTTTGAAGAGTAATTATCATAATTTATAATGGGCAAATCTAAACTCTTTCCAGTATTTCTCTAAACTTTCCAGTGACTTCATTGCCCCTAACTGATAAGTTTTACCACTTCCTTTAAATGTGTATTTTCAAAATATGCACCGCTCCTCAAATGTGAGAAGTTTTCTCCATGGCCTATAATTAGGAAACTAAATAGTACTTCTCTCCAGTTAGACAAACGAACATTCCGTCTAGTAAAATAATTTGATTGCCAAATAAAAAGAAGCAAAATCAAACAGCTAAGATATGACTCCTAGGCTAGGTAGTAAGGAATATTGTGAAAGTTCCTGTGATTTCAAGTTGTAGCTCAGATTTTTGTAAAAGAATAAGAGATACATATTTAACTCTAAAATAACAAAGGAATTTAAACCTCTGATGGATATGGTTCCGTTTAGTATGCTATAATCTAGTAACAAAGGCTTAAGTAAAAATATGTCAATTATGAGTTAACTTACTGTACAGGGAAGAAAAGATTGAAAAAAAGAAACAAACACTTAAAACCACCACTTTGAAACCCAGATTATCCAAATTGACTGTTTCCATTGACAGATTAAATTATGTTGCAACATTAACATTTCATGAGAAACCTTCTAAACGAACACTTCAGAAAATGATGATTGCTGAACTGGATAACAGGCATAAAAAACATAAAACAACTCACCCAGCCCCATATGGCTATCCTTTTTTCATCAATGAAACCCATTTCTATGAATTTTCTAAAGTAAAAGAAACAAATTTTTAGAATGTTAAGTGTGTACACATGACATTTACTTCATTACACAAGCATACTTAATCCAAAAATTTAATAGAAGTGCTGCATTTTCTTTGTTTAAACACATGCATAATAAGGCTGCATTTACAAATAATTAAAATAATATTATCATGTTTTCCGCAAAGAGATAAAAGGATCCTCTTAGACTCTATTGTACAGTTATTGAGTGGTAAATTCAGAGCTGTAACGCCTTGTATCCCAATTGTGGGAGGGTACCTGAGACTCATAGAAGCCAAGATACCAGTTCATAGTAACACAGGAAGTAGCAGTACCATTGAGCAGAATCAAATTTCCAAATTCCCAGCTAGTGGAAAGAAGGAGTTTGTTCTTGCTGCTTTAAATTGCATTAATTTCTTATCACCTTGTTTGTTTAGTTGTTAATGATAATCACCATTTTATTTTGAGTGACATTTGAGAGAAATATACAACCCTCTTCCACTTTGTACTTAGGCATCCTCAATTCATCATATATGGGGCAATTACATGTATCTTTTAAAATACGGAAATAATCCCTTTTCAGCTCCATCGTAGAAGAGCCTCCATTTGAAAACTATTTTGAAAATAAATGTTTCCCTAGGAGCAAGGGGCTATGCTGAAGGACAACCTTTAAAAAGTCATGGGAAACCCTCGAAATTGAAGGTTTCAAGCTAATTTCTATCCTATTCCCCTGAGGGCTGGAGTTCTAGAGCAATTGTGATTTATCTGGGGATTGGTTTCATAAAAACTACAGAAAATTTCAGAGAAATAGAAGCCGGAGTAGAATGTAGCAAACTGGATCAGCCATTACAGAAGCCATTACAACAGTAACAGGAAGGAGGGGAGGAGACCAAAGGGAGACACACAGTCCCAGAAAAACACCACATTCTTGTTCCATTCAATTACTGTTAATGACCTTTCTCATCAGTTCTTCTCTGGAAGTAGAACTGAGTGATTTTCATTACTTGAATAATGTAGTTTCTTAAAGGGATTTCACAGCAACCATTTCACTCTTGCATTGATTCAACATGCACGTTTCCGATGCATAGAGGAGTTGGGCAAATGCCCGGGACAAACAGATGGGAAGAGGCCCCGTTAGTCACAGCTTACCCGACACTGATTCTGAAGGACACTGAGGAGTCTACAGAGAAGAAATGCAGTAGCAAACGGAAAGTTGCTACCTGTGTGGATGCTGCTCATGGTATAGCAGAGAAAATGTGCAGCAAATTGTGGCACTTGAGCAATTCTTGCACAAACTTCAAAAACCAAATGAAAGAAGAGAAGGTTCACTTTCTTGTTAAAAAAATAATCTTGCTACTAGTGCTTGAAGACAGTTCTAAGTCATAAAATCAATTGTGATTTTATGATTTCCCAGAAGCTAGCAATCATCTGGGGTAAAAAGCAAATAACAGGTGATACATGGGAACAGGAAACTCTTAACAGCTCTCTTCCTAGGTTTATTCTGAAAGGATGACATTTACAGGAAATGATAGTGCAGTAGTTAACATGGAAATGAAACATTAACACTGAATGTGGCAGGGCTAGGTTAAAGGTTAGCTAGATAAGCTCAGCACTTCGAGACCAAAGAGGCACTATAAAATTCACCTTCAAATTCTGAAGAGTTTCCCAGAGTGTTGTAAATACTGTTGATAATGCGGTTATATCAACAAAATGTCAGTAATAAATAAAAAGGATGTTTTTCTAATTTTGGAGGCTGGATTGAACTTTGTAATTTTTCTCTCATAAAAATGGCCCAAAGCAAAGGTAAACTTGGAATCCTAGTGATCAATTATTATCCTATTTTTGAAATATTCTTATTGATACCATCTATAAAAGCATGATAGAATATTTCATCTCATATAATTCTTCCCCACCACTAACCCTCCAGTTATATAAAATTTTAAAGTTGTGGGAATATTAAAAAATGCCAAATATACTCCAAATGAGCAAAGTTGCCCTTATAACCACCAAAGTTTTAAGGGTCTCACGTATGTACCATTTGGAGAGAAGCCTAAGAAAGCAGGTTTCAGTCTCCTTTGTTTGTGGCTTCACAAGCAACTCTTCTGAAGTATTTTCTTTCATATAGACAAAAGTTATAAGATAATATAACTTCTTTTTTCCCCTACTTTGCTTTGCTTAAATCTATTTGTTGGCCTTGAGTAGAATTTACTGTTGTTTCCAAATATGTACGTACAATTTTCTTTTGGTATGTCAAAACCTTAGCCAGATTGCATTTTATAAAAGTTTCAGGGGACAAATTTTATTCTCTGAGAGGAAATTTGGGTAGAAGTATTATAATCTCAGTTCCCCAGGTCAGGTACTCGTTGTCTGATTCCTAAAACACTTCCTTAGGAGGTATATTGATTAATTCCCAGGACTATCATTCTACGTCTATCCTGTTTAGCTTTTGTTTTCTCAAAGCATTGGATCATAAAGTTTCCTTTTCACTGTTGCATAAGAATGATTTCAAGCAAAAACCAAGGCCAGCTCATCATCTGTCATCACTATTGTTGTTTATAGACTTTGCATGGGACCACACAGTGCCCATGTTCTCTGGGGTGTTTAATAAGAGTTTGATCTAACAACAATGTTTTCAGAGTGTAGGTGGCTTATTCACTTTTATCAGATTATAAGCACTCTGAAAACAGAGATTATAAATTGCACAATTTTATAAAGGGTGTATTGCAATGGCATATATTAATACTAATATTAGATATGTTGTTGAATGGCTGAGTAAACGGGTGAACATATGTTTTCCCTACAGCAGGAAGACTTTCTTCAAATTGCATCCTAAAAATGGCTCAGAGAAAGTAAAGGTATCTGATTACCATCTCTAGTCCATCTTTAGTTCTAAATGCCAAGACAAACTAGTATTGCTGTGAAAATCAGTAGAAGCTAGAGTTTACGGCTTTGTGTCCTGTATGTTGAACATCATGGCTCAGGTTTAATATTTCATTTCAGCCAAGCAAAATATTGAGAAGGTATTTCTTCTTAGGTTCAAATGGTGCATTTGTGGTGGTAAACAAATGCATAAAAGTGTAATGATATATTTTGTTGTTACTAGTAGGTTTTGATGAGGATGATGATGAAGACAATGATTTTTTAACCAATGCCAAAAGAAACCATTTTTTAGTTTTTTCAACTTTGGAAAAGATCTAATTAAATTACCAATGAGGCATAATTGTCATTTCTGTTTTCATATAGTTCCAGGATTACATGTCATTGATGTTTATTGTGTGGTTTAAATGCAAATATATGTGAGACATGGTGCTAAAAAAAGTCCCTCATGGAATTAGGCTATAATTCTGAGAATTGTGTTAATATTCTCATTAAGACACACAACAGCCTTTAAATGAGAAACTGATATCTCAATGAGGTTTTGCTATGAATTATCTTCTTCAAACAAGTTAATAGTTGAAAGGCCAAAAGTCTAAATCCATAAGAAAGAGGGAGATTCCAGAAATTGAGTTATAGCTACAGATTTTAGTATTAGTAACCTACTTACTGATTTGTCATACTGTACTCAGATAGACTTTATTTTTTATTAAACCTTTTGTGTGCTCATAGCATGAAAGAAACACTTGAAAATGTATGAATTATGGATACCTTTATATTTTTAAAGACAATTACTTGTGAGTCTGATCTCTTCTGCTTGGATTAGAGACAAAAATATAGAAAAATGTTGTCTAGGCCTGGCTCCTGGTTGTTAAATATAATCTTAGTTCTGCATGTTGTAGTGAAATAATTATTAGTGACATTAAGGAGATAAAAAAATGTACTAAAGAAATTTCCAAATTGCTGTGTGCCTGTGAAACAGTGTTTGACCTTTAGCTCTGCACATGCATGTATATTCATGACTAGAGAGTGCAATTAGCCTACCTTTTAGATTTATGAACTATTATTCTCTAGCTTCACCTACTCATAACATAATAACAGAAACCCAACAACTATAGAGACATTGCAAGAAATATTTGCACTGTGTTTCTAAAGAAGTCACAATTTTGATACCTATATAGTCCTGTTTCAGAAAAAAATGATTGAACCATAAACCATGTTTGAAAATATAGTTGGGAAGAAGAAATCAGATTATGAATCTGTCTCTCCCCTAAATGTTTTCATAATATGATTTCTGTTGCGTAAAATGACTAAGATTTGTCAAATGAAAATAGGCAAACACTTTTATGCTGCCATGGCTGACTGATAGCTAGTTTAACCACAAATGAATGCCTAACATCTAAAAGTCTGCAGAGGTGATAAAATCTGGAGCTGTTTCTAAACTTATGAGGTAGAATCCACCATGCTTGAACAAATTCAGATATTTGTTTTCCTGAAGATCATCATTAGAGTTAAAATTTTTCTATCAATTGTTAAGTAATGGAACTAAATTAAAAGATATTAGAATGAATGATAACACATCAAAAGAGGTTGTTATTTAGCACTTGAAATCATTTTTCTACACATTTATTAGCTCTCTTCCATGAATACTTTTATTCCATATTTGGCAAAAATACCCCTTTAAGATTAGTGATAGTTTTAGACCAAGTTAGAAAAAGAGAGAGAGAAAAAAGAATGAAGTCATTAAGAATGGAGAAACACAATAGTGATTGCATGACTTTTGTTGAATGTTGACATCTGCTTGAATGAGAAGGTGCTCACCTGACAGCTGTAATCTGGTCTTCAACTTCATAAACACCCAGCTTTCGATACACTGCATACAGAAATTTGTCACCTTGGAAAGCTGTTCCTCGACCATCCACCAAGGCAATGACCATCCCTTCCTTACTTGCAAGATAAGATATCCAATTAACAGCAAATACAGACCTTACACTCTGACTGCAGGGACCACCATACCTAAAGGAAAAAAAAATCTTTGATTCTTTTATAAAACTAAATTTCCCATCCTTGTCAAGCATTGCTTCTAGTAATTCCCAGTACAATTATGTGATAAAATAACAATGGCGTTAGAACTGGCTCAAAATCAAGAGGAGTCCAGGCTTTTCCCAGAGGTTTGCTACAAGGAAGTTGTTTTGGGACACAGCCTCTCCTATTCCCCAAAACGGATACATCTAGGGTTGGCATTTCAAGGAATATGTGTGGGTTTTTCGTCATTTCTGCCACCTGCCACTTGCTAAAAGCAGACATAAGATATACTAAAAAAAATGCTTGGTGTTTTAAGCAAATTGTGTGTAGGTCAGCACTGATTTTGGGTGTGATTCCACTAAATGTATTCTATTCCTTTATTTCATTTCTAACTCAATTACATAAGACGTGAAGATGATTTACAATATTTTTTTGGCTGCAATGTCTCTATTTCAAAGGTATTCTGACACATTCGGCAAATTGCCATACAAAGGAAATTTGACACAGCAAATGCAAGCAAGTCCAGCTAAAATCTCAAAACTTCCTCAATCTATTTTAAATAGCCATATTTTATTTACTCTGATTAGTTGAGGAATATACAAAAACAGCATCAATAGGAACTGTTACCAAGGAGAATGGTTCATTCTATTTCATAAATGCGTATTTCATCTAACATATTTTCAGTAAATAGTTTTTACACCAAAGAAAATATTACATACACTTGAATTAGCAAGGGATACTTCTTTGATCTGTCAAATTGAGGAGGAAGAATCATCTTGTACCATAAAGCTTTGAGGAAAAAAAAAAGGAGAAAAATCTATATTCCACAGTACTCATAGCATCATTTATTGTCTTTAATAACAATATATACCATAAAATCAATTTACAACTACTGAATTGTTAAGAATTGAGGATATATTTAAAAGTAACTTTCATTAAATTTTTGTGTTTAATGTATAAATGACTAGAAATCTTGAATTACTGTTTGTTCTAGAAAGACACACTTTAAAATTAAAATTAGATAAGTTCTTTTTAAAAAATGTCAATGTGGAAAGGAAGCTATTGAAAAGGTATAAGATCAACCATATTCACAAATGTATTGAAGATATTTAATAAAACTAAATATTGTTAGAATAAGATTATTTTAAATGAAATCCTGTAAGATTAATAGATCACAGAATTTGCACTCTAATGTTTACCCTATACTTTTTTAAAAGCAAGAAAATTGCTCAGCTTCATATCTATAAATGAAAAGTTTTTAAAAGATCTTACTAATTTCATCTACTTCAAGCTTCTTAATTTCCTCTTTAGGCAGCTGGATATTTTTCAGAGCATCTTCCAATTCCTTGTTTTCTTCTAGGATTTTAATTTCTGAAAAAAGTTAAATGTTCATTTTTAATCAATAGTATTTCCATGAACAATTTTTTCCTTAAAATTCCTTTGACTTCAATATGGGTGAAACTGAAACTGTGAAATGCTTGCTTAAGAAGTTTCATATTGACAAATGTATTTATAATCCAGGCTTTAGAGCAGATACAAGCTTGTGAAGGACATCATATTTTAATCACTATCTCCTTATTTAATCCTAATGGCATCAAAACACATTTTGAGCAAAATCACAGGAGCAACAATCATTATTCAACCATGTTTTTCCATCTAAAACTGTTTTGTTTTTAAGTTTAAAGCCATGACCTAAGTAGGTGACATTTCTTTTGTCATATACTAAAAAAAAATGTAGTGGAAATATAATCCGGATTCCTAAGTCTTCAAATTTAAAATAATTAATTGTGTAATTACAAAATTTGTTTTTTAATTTTCAATGTATAAAGTTGAATATTATTTCTGTGATTTTTGAAATGTTTTTTTCTTATCCTTTTCCTGTTGTACTTGATTAATATAGGATATTCTCCCTTTTTTGGAAATTGAATTACTGTGTATGCTATTCTTTCAAATCCTTTCTCTCAAGATAGTTATATTTCTGAGTAAGGCAACAATACACATATACACACAATATGCTCTTTCTCTGTCTTAAACCTTTAAAAATCTAAAAACTACTATTTATGCTTGAACACAGTTATATTTCACACCTTAATATTTGAAAAGGAACAAATCCATTGATCTTCTTAATCTGTAGATTGGTAATAGATGCAAATAGGTTTCTAGCATTAGAGGGTTTTTATAGACTTTATTTTGAACCTGGGATTGACATCAGCATATTCTCTAGAAAAGTTAATCTTTCAAATATGTGAAGTTCTAGATTTATCTTTTAAAAGAGGGGCTGGATGACTTGTGAGATATGTTTATTGCTGCAAAAGATGTCCATGGATTTCTTGTTTTTATGCCTTTTTGAAAGAGTGGTCTCTGAAGAGAGGGAACTGGAGGAGTGCTTGTAACTATACTAAATTTGCCAAACCACTTCTCTTGTAACTCTCAGTTTTCATATACTCATGGCATTTTGCTCCAACATGTTATATTTAATCTTAGCACAAGTATAGATGTTTTGGGTATGATTTGTATAAGATACATAATGAATTTCACATTAACTTTGGGTAATCCATCAGGGAAGAGATACTTATGACACCTTAAAAATTAAAACCAAAAAAGTAAAATGAATACATAATTCTAAGTACAGTAGAGCCAACCCCTTCATTCTTGCGTGTATTCTGTGTGTGGAGCTGCCATGGATAAAGAGACTCCTGTGTGGACCAAGCACACATGGTGGCTGTTTGATTGACTGATTACTATTTGTATTATTTTACCACAAGCACTAGAAGTAGGAGACAATATCTGGGTGTTGTCATGTTCTTATGGCTTTGACTCCTTCTCCATTCTGTTCTTAGCTGTTGAACTGTTCTGATACATGACTTAATGAAATGCCAAATTTAATCTAAATGCTTTTATGGTTCAGAGTTGCATTTTTATGGATAGTGAGTGGGCAATTTTTTCATCTTTTGGAGCACAAACACTCTCACAGGGCTGTGGGGGAAGTGAGAGGTGGCAGCTGGCTTCTCAATAAAGCTGTGCGTTAAAAACCTATAACCTAGCAAGGGGAGTACAGGTCAAACTGTACATTTTACTCTTTCACCCATCACTGTATACTCAGTACCCTGCACACACAGTACCTAGTATCTGGCATGAAGTATATGCTCCATATGTATTTGTAGACTCTTCATTGTAATAAAATTGAGTTGTCAGAATGATGGATCTTATACTTGATTTCTTTTTGAATCGTTTTACTATCCCATATTGTTCATTAATTAAATTATGTAAAGAATCCATGGAAAGGCTGACTAATAGGGGCATGTCATGAATTGGTTAATTTTAATGAGCATTTTCTGTGCCCAAAGCAACTAACCTTTAACTAGGCCCTCCCTGTCAATTCCAGCTCTTCTGGATTCCCATAGAATCTGGTTCAAGTATTACTTGCTATTTTCAGATAACCTTCCCCCTCTTTGCAGGGAAAATAAAACCATTTCATTCTGTTCCAACTTTCATACAACTATACTAACAATTTCTTTATTCTCTCCCATCCCATCACAAGATGTTAATCTCCTCACCTCTCTGCGAATTGCATCCTCTCTCAACTTCTTAGGAACCTCCCTCCTCTAAGTTTTCAATCCATTTTTTTCTCCCGATTTCCTCTATCAACATTTACTCATACTCAAATGTTTATCCTCTTTCAAAAACAGAATTAAACCTACAACAATCTTTTACAGCTTCCATCCCACCAATCCCCTCTTCTCATCACAGACCAACTGGAAATACTGCCTTTTTTAAACTTACTTATGCAGACCTAATTTTGCTTTAATCTGGCTTCCACCTCCACTGCTCCACTGAAACGGCTCAGACCAAGCTAATGTCAATCTCCCTCTTGCTGAGTCCATTAATTTAGAGCAAGTCTTCCTTCACTCTCTGCAGCATCTGACACAGCTGCTTATTTCCTCCTCCTTGAGCTCTTCTCCTCCCCTGCTTTCCACAATACCATACTCTCAAGTTTATCCCTCTCCTTCTGTTCCCTCTTGGTCTCCTCTCCAGGCTCATTTTTCTCCTTCCATTTCTCCAGTGTTGATGTTCCATACAGTTGTGTTGTAGGCTCACTCTCTACTAACTCTGTCCACTCTTGTTTTGTCCATTCAGGATATGAGTATCATCCACTTCCAAGGCCTTAGTAACCATGTGCTCCATAAACTAATGATTTTCATCATTATCTCAGTCCAAACTGATCTTCTGGCATCCAGATGCAAAATGATGTCACTACAGAGCAGCTCCATTTAGATATCCCATCGGCCTCTCAAACTCAACATTGAAAACAAAATTCATCATCATCCCAAAGGCTGGTCTCCACAATGAGTCCTCTATTTCAATAAAAAAACATTAATATCAAGCCAGTTATCCAAACAGCATCAACACCTACGCCATATTCATGAGTTTCAGGTTTGTGGTAGCTATCATTAGGAAACATTTCCTAACCCCTCAACTCAGATGAGCTGCTCTTCCTGTGTGCTTCCAGGCTTTCTGTAGCTCTCCTATCTTAGAACTTACCCCGCTGTATTGTAACTGCCCATTTCCATGTTCATATTCCCCACTCATTTATAACCTCATTGAGGACAAGGACATTGTCTAACCTGGAATCTCTTTATTTTATAGATAGACCCAGGACCTAGTGCAGTGTCTGGCTTAATGTGGTAGAAGTTCCATAAATATTTGTTGAATGGAGATTGCTGACACCAAATTCAATGTAAATAAGAGACACAGTGTCTGCTGCAAATCAGCAGCTGAACATTTACTGTTAAAAATACAAATTTTCAAGCATAATTTAAGATGTACCATATTAAAATCTTTGGGGAAGGCCTGCGAATCTGTATTTATAATGAATACAGGAGAATAATTCACATTAGGCAAGTTGTGGAACTGTGCTCTGAAAGAATTTGAATTCTATTTTTTTCAGTTAGCACTTAATTATGTCAGACATATCTGAGGTTGACACGAACACTACCTATTTTGTAAATTGTCAGTAAAGTAATGGAGCTTCAAAATCAGTACAGAGATTTGCCAGGAATCTAATAAGGATCTCACGAAGGTAGAAATTTATGGTATGGAAAAAGAAAGGCTGGCCATTATTTTGTAGTCATCATAAAATTAGAATTATACGCTGATGGTGATTTCTATTAAAACAAATCCTTGTCGACTTGAAATCAATCTCACTGACTGAGGTGGTCAAATTAAGAAATAAAACCTGTTATTCTTAAAAGTATTTCCTTATTAGACACAAGGTTTTAAAAAAACCCTTAAAATGAAACTAAATTCACAGTCCCATAATTACAATGCCTGTCCTGTCCAGAGTTCCTGAATCAACTCTAGTTTTTTTCTCGTTATTTTCACCTATACTTGAGCCATTGAGCTGACAGCCAAACTAATCCCAAGGCAGTCTCCTGACTTGTCACCAAAGCTGTCCAGGGACAATCGCAGGCACGAGTGCTGAAGAAAATGGCATCTGCCTCATTGTCCCTGGCCTCAAACAACTCCAACCTATAATGCTGCTTAATAGTAAATCAAAATATAATAGACAGCCAGCAGGAAACGTATCAGAACAATTAGACACTTGGACAACTCTGTTGAGAGCAAAAACGGTCATCTTTGAGATGTGAACTATTTTGAACCCGTATCACAAATACAGGACACAGGAGGACTGCCTTAATAGCAGTTGAAAATGGAAAAAGCCTCTAAATTTCAGGGCATTCATACATGACAACAATGTGATGTAGCTGTTAAAGCAAAAAAAAGCTGGCATTCCAGTCACCCTCTGCTCTGAAATGAAGAAGTTACATGCAGAATTTGTTTCTGGTTTGGGATGTTACCCCTCCTCGCCACCCCCCCCACACACACAAACAATCCCCTACTCCCAACCCCCTGAGCAAAAAAAATCCTAGGAATTCTATTTTGGAAGGAAGATCGTACTGAATGTGCTAAGTTTTTTCCCAATTCTAATCTGTGCTTTTTATAAGGCTGATTGGAGAAGATAGAATTAAACTCTCTGATATAACTCATCTGTGTTATGCCAGGTTCTCACTGCAAATAATTATTAAATTTCATAGGATCTTGTTTGACCCAAATAATATCCAAATCTGTGCAGTAATAAGTTGTATGATAACAGGATTCCGTTGCAGTTACCCTTGGTGTGGGAAAACTGTCCTGCTTTCTCTAGCGGAGTATCACAGAGATTTCAGGATTTCTTGAGACAAGATAAATAGCATGCAAGAGAGAGTACCTTGATCAGTGCGTCCATCATGAAGGGTAGAAATGGGGATGCCCGGGCCTGTGTGCAGGATGAAAACAAAATCATGGCTTAGTGTTAAAATAACACTTTGTTTTCAAGATGGGCTGCTGGTTGTATTTATGATTAGTGTCAAGTGCCAGTACATCTTTTAATTCTGCAGCTATTTTTTCCCCATAAAAAAGAAAACATCACTTTTAAGTTAATTTAAACAAACATGAGATCAGAGCCCATTCAAAGAACAGCTGTGAGAGAAGCCTTGCCTGTGCACTTTTCCAAGACTAATCCTGAATTGTTAATATCTAATTACACAAATGCACCCCAGAAGCTGCAGTGACAAATGGCCTTCTGGGAAGATGTCATGCTGTATTGGGCCAGTTTTGGCTGTGTCTTTATTATCAAATAACCTTCACCAGTACCCAGATTGTATCTTCAATCTGGCTTCTTGGTTCAATATTCAGTTTATTTGGATGGGTAAAATCCAGTATTTTTTCCATGCAGTAATACATGGGATATACTTCCTTTATATGGGATATACTTCCTTTAAAAATATGCTGTGACAGGTCCCTGGGAAGCAGTTCTGGAAGGAAATTTTGGGGGTGGTATTGAGATGCACACTTGTGGGTGAAGGGGAGAAAGAATAGGGCAGGGAAGGAAGGTGGAGGTCAGCACTGTCACATAAAGACCCCTAGATGACTTGTACAGTTGTCTTCAGTTGGGCAACAAGGCTGGCCTTTAACCTCTAGCATGGAGCAATCATTGGATGTGGTCTGGGAGAAGAGACAACTCCAGTGTGTGGTGGGGGGAAGGTAGGAGTGGGGGTGGTCAGCTGCGAGTCATGAGCCACTAGCACTCTCAGCAGCTGGAGAAATGAGCAAGTCAGTCCTGAAGATGGGGATGAAGGGATCTGGCTGGCACACCAGTGTCCACTACATAGTCCAACATGCATTCAGCTTCTCTATGCAGAGACTGGCCATTTTAACAAGACCTACAAATAATTAAAAACTAATTATTCCTTACCTGAATTATAGAATCAAACAATGTCTGGAAGTATACCTTTTAAGAGTAAATTTCCTCGGGCACTCAATAGGTTAAAAGCAACAAATGTGGAGGTTGGGGGTAGATGTTCATTTGCTGTCCCCAGATACAGGTGAGGATGCTGCCTTCTGTGTGGTGGGAACCCATTAGAATAGCACGCCTGGCTCATGCAAAGCAGAGGAAAAATGAATTTTTTGTGGAGTTCTGAGAAGACTTGGGTATGAGTAGCTCCTTCTGTTTTGCTTTTGGCATCTTTCTGCCTGCAGAGAACACGCTTTTGATCTGTTCCTCAGTGCTATACTTGTGCCAGTGCCAGGCCCCATGGGGGAAGATTGTGGCTGCCCTGTTGTACCCATATTTGTGCAAGTATAATTCTGGGGTGCAATATTGGGTATTGGAAAGCCACACAGCTTTACCACATTTTACAACTAGCCTTTACAAATAATAAAGATAATATTTTGGTTTCCCATCTGAATCCTAGTCTAATTTGGAAATGAGAAAAAGGGAAAATATTTATTAGGCTCCCTCAAGACCCAAAGGTTCCTGTGTGGAATCTCAGAATTGTATAGAATGTTATTGCAGAGATTTTCATTTTGGTCAGTTTTTCATCAAAGTTATGAAAAAGGATAAACACACATATTACATTTTCGGTCAGCATATAAAGATGTGAGCATGAATCTAAATTTCTAGACTAAACAACTAGTATCTAACTTGTGGAATTTTCATGGGTACGTAGTTTCAATAATGGAAACTTGCATATCTTTTTCCTTTTTTTTCCTAAAAAAGGAGACAAATTAATGACTGACTGCATTTGACACTGGACGGAGGGTATGATCATAGCAGCCTAAACGTCAGTCCTTGAGAAACCTACCTTGTATGCTTTTGTTCCATCAGCATTATCAATATGATTTTACCTGTTTTTATCCTGTCATCTGGGACTTACTCACCATCCCTCGGGAGAGTTTGAAGTTACATAATGAGGCTTTACTCTTAGTCCTGAAGGGAAAGATTTCAAGGTTTTTCCTATGATGGCGCAGTGACTCATTTTACTGGAGCTTCAAAAACACCAGACGATGTGATGCTTCCCACACAGTATATTTTTTGCTAAATGGGAAATTACCATACTGCCGAGGAAGAGTGAGTGGTGGAAAAGTCAGGCGATTCAAGTTCTAGAAAGGACTCTTCCACCAACTTTTGATGAGAGCTTAGGCTTTTATTCTTCATCTCTTCAGTGGGCACATAGGCTCAAGTAGATATTAGGAAGACAAAGTAATATAAAATGTGTGATAATGTCTTCCCAAAACATTAAAGCATTATACAAATGCAGAACATATACATATATAAATACATGAAGGTAAATGTCGTGTCACTGATGCATTCATCAGCAAATACATCAGCATAAAACCAGTTTTTTTGGAAGACTTTGCAAGGGACAGCAATGCTTTGATATTACCTCATACCTATGTTAATTCCACAAATATTGAATGTCTGTTATATATTAGACATTCTTCTTGGTCTTAGGAATACAAAGATGAAAAGAAAGTAGCCCTTGCCTTTCAGGAGAAAAAGATAGATAAACAGATGACTCAGTATGGTTAGCTCAATGATACTATGTGCCTGGCATGTAAGCTTTCAATCTATGTTGCATAAATACATAGCTTGGGTTGAAAAATGTTGCATATAACTTGAGAGGGACATTTAATGTATACCTTTAAATGCCAGTAACCACAATCAGCGCATATGGTCATGAACAACAATCTCTTGACATTTCAAAGATGCCACTGACCAAACATTTTATGAAAGTGTTATTTCAAACTGACATCTTTGTGCTATCTTGAAGAGAGCATTTGGGTTAAAATGCTTATTCATGTCCACATAGTCAAAGGAGCTGCAGCTCAGGTTCAGGGGCCAGGTGGCTGGACTGAGGGAAGTGGCATGTTAGGGTAGCCTTCATTCTGGTTTCCTTTATGGGATCTTCAGGGCCTCTGCAACTGAGCAGGGATATCAAGTAGTCAAAGATTCCGTTTGTTCTTTTTAAGCCACATACCCCTACCAGGGGAGCTGATACCAAAATAGGAGGGTAGCACACATTTTGTGATACCTTTTCCAAGTACTCTATCTCCCAGCTCCCAAACAGGAATAAGCTGGGGGGAAGTGACAGAGATTGGAGAATTAGCGATTCCCAAGTCCCCATAATGACTACTTAGACCCCAATATATTTCACTGATCTATATTGGCCTCTTAACCTAACCTGTTTTATTGTTTGCCAGATGCTCAAGATATAGATAAAAGGTTGTGCATAAAATAAAATTATATGGGTAGAAATTATTCATTAAATGTACATATAACCTAAACAATCAGGAAATGTTTTCTGTGTTTTATTACCTATGGGTTTTTATATTTGAATCCATTGCTAACAATGTTTTCCAAATTTAGAATGGGCAAACTGAGTGACAAACGTTCATTTTCTATCCCTACTGAAACTACAGTTTAAGACTGACTGACCTCTGAGGTGGGGATCTCAGGTTTCTAAGCCATTGTTCATTCCCGGGGTTGTGAGGGTTTGACGTTTCTCTGGGCAAGTGGGGCCGAAAGTCCAGCCACCATTTTATCAGAGAACACTTGTTTTTCTGCTGTTGCTCAAATCCTGCCAAGGCTAGCTGGTAGGTTGCCTCTGCATGCAATCTTAGTGCTGCAGAATGTGGTGGTTAAGAGCATGGGACTTAGAGGCAACAGACCCTTGCTTTAATCCTGGCTGGTGCTTAGCAGCAGTGTGGACATTTGGCACATTGCTCTGTTCCCCCAAGCTCTGTTTCCCCAGTTGCAAAAAAGTGAAGATAATAATGCCTTCCTATCATCCCTTCATTTTTTTTTCCCCGAGCACAAGATAAGATTGTTACATATAACAGGTGCTCGTTAACTGTAGCTAAGAATTGATCAGATAGAGGTGATGAGGATGACAACAGTGGCCATGGGGATGGTACGCTTATGCGAGGTCCGTTACCTACCATAGCAGATAAGTGCATAGTACTTGGCGTAGTCGCTGAAACTTGCTGTGTAATATTGGCACCTTTCTTTCCTTAGATGGCAAGTAACACACTTCTTGCTTGGAGGATAGCTTCCAATGCTAATTCTAGAGGGAAATGAAAATAAAACTAAGCTGAAATTTTGAGATTGTATTTATCAAAATGTACTACTCCATGTAAAGTGACTAATTTACATATTGACATCAAACCCACTCTATTTTTCTGTTGCCAATATCATTTAAAGTAAAGGGGAATTACAGTATTTTGATGTAGCTTGATTTTTGATCCATCTTTGCCTTAATAGGCACAAACCTTGAGGAAGAAGCCCTATGTGGTTTCCCTGGAGTGGGAGAAATACCTAACACCTCAAATGGCAGTGAGGTATTCACTTCCCATAACCATTCAAGTCTTACTCTTCACAAAGTGCTTGGGAATGCATAGTTCTTCATCTTCCTATCTCTCTTTTCCCACCCCATGGCAAAACATACAAGGAAAAACTGGCAGTATTACCAAGAAAGAGTCCCTGTTCTTACCATACATCAGGAAGGGGAAATTAATAATAAGCAAATTGGAAACAAGAAATCACAGTTCTAAGTGCCTTCTGTGCCTTCATTCCTTTCAGCAGGAAATTTGGGCTCATGGAAGCTGAGACTGGGAATGCCCCCTCCACACAGTCTACACAAGCCAATCTGCATGGCCCACATTGGCCCCACATTCACCCTGCAGAGCCATCTGTGTGGTTTCTGAACAGGGTGATTGATTGGCTTTAATACACAGACTCAGGGACCTTATCCCATTCCCTCAGAATCAGAATTCCATGTGGAGGAGTTTAGATGATGTCATGCCAGGGTCTGGGCAGGTCAGGACCTCTGGTAGCTGTCAGGGTTTCTTGTGCCACCTCTGAGCTTCTTTTGCTGTTGTCCCTGACTTTGCCTTGGGCATGGCAGAGGGTGGCCAGGCCAGACACATTGCTGGACCCAGAGAGTGACTCCTCTTAACACATAAAGTAAGATCACGATCCAGGAGGGAACGAAGAAATATGACAGAGGGAAAATTTCTTATTTTCTCATTTCGCATTTCCTCTGTTAGGGTTAGTATGCTGGCATATGTCCTCATTTGGGTGCGACCTTGGAAACTTCAGGGAGGTAGTTAAGTGCAAGGGCTCAGAGATCAGCATGCCCAGGTACAAATCCTAGCTTCAACAGCATTACCTGCCTCCTAGTGCTGTAGGAATTAAATGAAGTTACATAGGTAAGTCAGATTAAAAGGTGCCTGGCATATAATAGACTATCAGCATGTAGTAACTATTGTTTTTCTTTCCACATCCACAAAGGGCTGTCGAGGGCACCATTTCAATCATCAAGGGGACAGCTGGACTAAACTTAAACCCTAATAAAGGAATGGAGATGAGTTATGCCAAAGTGAGCCACAGTAAAGGAAATCACATATTGTAAGAACAAAAACAATGCCTGGTTCATACTAGGTATTCAATAAATGTGTGTTCAATAAAGAAATGCCCTCAATTACCTCTACATGTAGTTAAAGTGTTTAGTACCAAAATAGTATTTAGCATGTAGATGAGCATTCGAATTCCTTGTTTTATCCATTTGAAAACAAATATTTTGAATTGGCTAACATTTTGAGAGTGTGTTTTTAATACTGATGTAGTATACAACATTCTCCAAATGTTTCCTCTCAGTTCATAAATGATTTTTATTACATCCCACACTTTAAAAATATTTTCCATCTCCTGGAGATGATGACTTTTAATATTAAAATATAAATATATAGAAATATCAGAATGAATGGATATAAATTACCTATAGATATTTCTTCTTCCAGGGTAATCTTCAAATTCATTGCTGGAATAAAACCTGAAAATATATTCAGAAATTATTAAGTGTTGATAAATAAGTGATAATATGATTGTTACTAATATATTAACATAGATAAGCATTCATCTAATTAAGCTATTTGTTAATTGGTGCTTAGGTACACAAATAACTGCCATTCATAACTAAACTTTGGGTACTTATTCTGACTTCCAAATCATCAGCAGAGGATCAAATTATGCTGATATTCTTTTTATTATAGGTATATTATATTCTGATTCATTATGAGACATGCAAAATAAACTAAGAAATTTGATTAATATCGCACCTTGTCTTTTCCATGATTAAGAACAGTTTAATTAACTAGTTTAATTAATTAACAATTTACTTGTTAATCTGTACTATATTATTTAATTTTATCTGTGATTCTGAGTGCACCTGGAATTCATTTTATAGAAGCCCTGTCAATAGACAGGTTGGCTACTAATCGAGGATATCACACTGGATACCACACACAGGGCATGTACATTTAGCCAGATGCAAAACAAGTCATGGGAGAACACGTTTGCTACTTAAGTATCCAGGTTCTGATTCTAATCTGTCTTAAAATAGCTGTGAAGTGGGAAATACAGTTTCATGACACGTTTTTCACTCTGCTGTGTGTACATCTGAGTATCAGAAACAGTCATTTCGCCCCCAGGAATGTGAAAAGTTTGGAATAACCGAAGTTTGGTTTAAATCTCAGGACAATTAGGCAGTCCAGTTCTCATTGCATCCTAGATACCATGAAAATCTTATTAGCACCAAGTAAAAGAAAAAAGCAATGGAATAAAACTCATTTATAGTACCAAATGTATCTCCTAAACTAACATCTTTCTACGCATCTTTACTAACTTCGCATGACTCCCATCATCACTTTCCCTTGCCTTCCCCACGTCATCTCAAACTACCTGTGAAAAAAGGACTCAGGATCTTTCTCCAATATCCCCCTGCTGCTTCCTTGTTATGTAGAAGCTTCCCTGATTGTCTCCCTTTCTAACCCTTGCAGTGGAGTCCAGTTTCCCTCTTTTCGCTCTCTTTTCCTTCACAGTCTTGCTTTGCCAGTCCTGTTTAGCCTCCATCTGTTTTTACCATCTACCCCATTCTCTCTTCCATTTCTATAGAGTATGTATTGAACTCCTCTGTGTCAGGTGCCGTGCTACGGATGCAAACAAAGAAGGAGGTGCAGTTTTGTCTTCAGAGCATCTACTGCATTGCCACTATTCTAGTTCACACCTCTTATGACCAGAACTGGGGCTCTCCACCTTCAGTTTTTCCCCACTTCCTCAGCACATTATGCCTGAGATGAATCTTCCTCCTGTTTTGAACATGTCACTCCCCTTTACTCTAGTGATTTTAATGGCTGCTCCAAAGAATGTCCAGACACCTTTGCCTTTCATTCAAAGAATTCCGAAGATTGGCAATAGACTTCTGAAAAGCTTTTATCCCATGAGTCTGGACTAATGGTCTTCACCTTTTGTTCCCAGAATTCCAGTTAATAGCTGGCAGATTTTGAACGCTAAGAGAGGACTCCTAGATGCAGGCGATTCGAAATGATAGAAAGTATACTTTGGGGATTAGAGAAGTTTCATCATAAATGATTATTTGAAGATGGTTTATTTAGATAGTATGCGGAATGGACTAAAGAGGAAAGAACTGTGAGAAAGCAGTCCCCTGTTGAGGTTAATAATAACAGCCTTAGATTTAATGCTTTAGAATTGAATCTTAGGCTGCTACTAACTAACTGTGGCCTTTGGCCAAGTTAATTAAATTTTATGAGTATCCCTTTTCTCATCTACAAACTTAGGATAATCATTTCTACTTTACAGTATCTGGTACACCGTAATTGCTCCATAAATGATAGCTGTTATAAATAATAATGTTAAACTTATATAACAATGAATCACTACAAAAGATGCTCCATATCTATGGGCTGCCCTCCAGGGAATTTTGAAATTTGCTCATTGCTTCAAGTGGTGAAGAGTAAAATTTGCCTTTAGAGCCAGTTATTATTTTAAAATGATATACTTTTTATATAATCACCTACCAAGTATCAGAGAAGAAATTATCACCTACTGAAGACTTTTTTCCAAAAGGAAATCATTTTGACTAGTTATTTTAAAATGTACAATCATAAATGAGCTCACAACTGTCTGAATTATAGAGTAACAAAAATCTTCTCAACTAAGAGAGTTGGTACAGTATCATTTACGTCCATCGGTGCCAATTAAAACCTGAATGGTGCATCGCGCTTCGTGCAATACTTACAGTGAATCCTGTGTTACTCTGAATATATTTATGGCCTCCCACTTGCCACTTGTAATTTGAATAGCATTTTCCTATAAAAAGACAAACATTATGTTGTGTGAAACTGAGCGTTATTTGAGCAACCTCAAGTGAATGATCTTTGAGGAGATAAATCTTGGAAGGAACGTACCACAGTGTCTTTGATATAGTGAATATGTTTGTAGCCATCCTTGTCGCTAAATATTTTGTAGTATGAAATGGCATCATAGCTGAAAACTGGTGTTGAAACAAAGAACTGAAAAAAATTAACAGAGGTTATATTCAAAAGACAAACCAAACTTAAACCGTAGATTTTTTTTTTTTAATATATAAAAGCGATGTATGGTCATAGTTATAGAAATCAGAATGTCTTGCTTCCCCTGTCTTCTGTCATTCACATCTGAAATCCCATTCTTTCAGATAAACAGCGTATGTAGTGATTCTAACAGGCACTTGAACATGCCAATCACTGCTTGGTCGCTACTGCATTCCCTTGGACTTATAATGTTTAATTTGATTAAATTTCGAAGTTGAAATTTATGTGGTTTGAAACAGAGGTAAAATAATCACAAATAAATGTTGATATTTAACCAAACCACACTTTAAAATGAGGTATTTGACCACAGCGTGATGCTCATTAAGACTTATACCTCTTTTAATCCTTGATTTGTCTGATGCCAAGCACCTAATGCCAATGATTCAATGAAGACATTTTAAAGATTAAAAGATCATGGCTTGCTAGCCACAGTTTTTAATGGTGAGGAGGGGCTTCTGGAGTTGAGAAAAAAAGGTTGCCTATGTTGGGGGAGGTTTACTCCTTGAGTACAGGTAGAAGACTGTGGACTGACCTCAATGCTCCAGTTTGACATCTTAACAGGTAACTCCATGCAGAGCTTGCTGGGAACCACTTAACTACCTAAGGCATGCTAGGCTCTAGTGTGCCTTAAAACAGAAAGAGTCACATCTTAACATTCTAAATAGTAAATATAACTTTAATTCTGCAAATGTTCTTACACCAAACTTCAGAAAATAGCTTCATATTTCTCCCATTAAAAAATTAATTGACTTGTCTTAGATTTGCTGACTTTTTTACCCCATTGGTCATTGTTTGGTGAAATGATGGCAAATCATTAAAAGAATTACATGAGGAAACAGCTACTCTACATCATGCAGAGGAGATTTAAAGCCAGCTCTTTCTAGTTGGTGTCCCTCCAGATGAGAACTGCATCAAGCACCACAACTAAAAGTTACCAGTATCTTTTAGCTACAAATACCTATCCTGCTGAGACATAGCGTGGGACCCATTTGGAGCAAGAAGAGAGTGGAGGAAGTCACTGATGACCCCATATTTGATGCCTTTTTGATACAATTGATCTTATTTTTCATGAAATAATTATAATTGTGTGACATTAAAATGCAACTAATTCGATGTGATATCTGTAATGGACTAAGTTCCCCCAAAATTCATGTCCACTTGGAGCCACGGAATGTGGCCCTATTTGGAAAAGGAATCTTTCCAGATGTATCAAAGTAGGAATCAAACATGTGCTGGTACTGGATTAGAGTGGGCCCTAAATCTAATGACTGGTGTCCTCATAGGAGGGGAGGACACGGAGAGATACAGGGAAGACTATTTGAAGACAGAAGCAGGGGTTAGAGTGATACAGCTATGAACCAGAGAATGCCAAGGGATTTCTAGGAGCCATCAGAAGCTGGAAGAGACAAGGAAGGATTCTTCTCTTGAGCCTTCATAGGGAGCAAAGCTCTGCTGACACCATGATTTCAGACTTCCAGCTTTCAGAATCGTGACAGAATAAATTTATATTGTTTTAAGCCACCAAATTTGCCATAACTTATAGCAGCCCAAGGAAACTAATACCGTGCCCCAAGTCTTACCACATTTACCTAGAATCCATAAATAAGTTAAATCAAATTAATAGGAGGGCATTTATCTGAGGCTGTTTTTATAATTTGAGTTCCTATATAATGAAACACAACGTTAGTATATACAAACCAAAACCTAACCACAAGTCCAGTAAACAGGGTTCCAGCCAATCATAGGCAGCCATCATCTCACACCACATCCAAATAAGGTAGATGCCTCATCACTCTATGACCCAATAAGGTGAGCCCCTAGCTATAATCAACCAGGGATTTATCTACCTTGCTTCTGTGTTTGGCCTATAAAAGCTGGCTGCTCACATTGCTGGGCAGAGCTCTCAGAACCTCTTCTGGTTCTGAGCGCTGCCTGATTTATGAGTTGTTTTTGTTCAAATAAACTCAACTACATTTAACTTGTCTAAAGTTTTTCTTTAAAATGAAACAAAAGGAATAATGAGAAACAGCTGCCTCCTTACATGATTCCTACATTAGCTTCATTAATAATAAGACCAACCTTGGTAGGATTTTGCATATTGAGACTAATACTTCCTAATGAAATTAATAACCAAGAGGCCCAGGAATAGGAAATTCTGATTAGCAATTTTGTGGGTAGAATTTTATTACTATAAGTCTTTAACAAAATCCTCTCATTTCAGAATGAAGTTTCACCCTCTTAGCTAAATGATAATATACATACTTATTAGTAACCTCTTATAATGTCTCCTTCTTTTTTTTTTAATGGAATTTCACTCTTGTTGCCCAGGCTGGAGTGCAAATGGCATGATCTCGGCTCATCACAACCTCCATCTCCCAGGTTCAAGAGATTCTCCTGACTCTGCCCCCCAAGTAGTTGGGTTACAGGCATGCACTACCAGACCCGGCTAATTTTATATTTTTAGTAGAGATGGGGTTTCACCATGTTGGTCAGGCTGGTCTTGAACTCCTGACCTCAGTTGATCCTCCCACCTTGGCCTCCCAAAGTGCTGGGATTTCAGGTGTGAGCCACCACACCCAGCCTATGTCTCCTTCTTATTCTTCACTGTGAAACACAAAACTTGGTTCTATATTGCCTTAATCACTAAAATAAAACCTGAATCACATAATTTTTCAAGGTATCACATTAAAAAAAATTGTATGCAAGCCTGCAGTCAGTTAAGTTAAGGGACTTTTAAAGGAGCTTTGTTCTAGATTAAAACTTAACATTTAATTTTTATTGAAAAGAAAAAAATACAGGGCAGAGTGTTATGTTTTAAGATATTAGGCAAACAGGAAGAATATTTCCGATAAGCAGACTGTTATCTTCTCCCCTTTCATTGCACACATTGAAGACAGCTGCTTTAGATGAACAGGTAGCTCGGGTGAAGTAAAGAGAGTGTGAAATATGTCCATATGCATTTTGCTAGAGCTAGGCCCATAATGTGTTCCAAGTTAAGTGCTTCTTGTAAGTCACACCTGGACCCTAGATAAGCACGCACACTAAGTTCTCCTCAGTTTTAACAAAGCCCATACACTGGTTTCTTTATCAAGCTTAGATTTCCTGATAGATTACTCATCTCTTTATGAAGTGCAAAGCCATTTAAAATACTTTACTTGGAAGATGAGATTATTTACCTCCATGGAATATCTTGCTATAACTGTTAAATGACCTAAAGCTGATTCCCTAAACCGAGTGAACACTTGGTCAAAAGCACAAGCTTTCAAGCATCAAGAAGAAAATTCATTTTTTTTTTTTTTAACCAAGGGATTTTTCCTGCCAACTAAAGAAGGTGTAGTGTATTGCTTAAATTATTTTAAAACAATTGGTGAGACTTTGCAGTCTAAGCATAACGCCTTCAGTGCCCATTTTTCAAATTTAAGAAATTAAGTAAAAGCTTCCTTTGATTAACTTTTCACTTTTCTGTCTGTTCTTTACAGGGCAAAAGAAAAAACAAAAACATGTTTTTTGTTTTATTGTTGTTGTTGTTTTGCTTTGAGATGGAGTCTTGCTCTGTCACCCAAGCTGGAGCGCAGTGGTGCGATCTTGGCTCACTGCAACCTCTGCCTCCTGGGTTTAAGCGATTCTCCTGCCTCAGCCTCCTGAGAACTGGGATTACAGGTGCACTCCACCATGCCTGGCTAATTTTTGTATTTTTAGTAGAGACAGGGTTTCAACGTGTTGGTCAGGCTGGTCTTGATCTCCAGGCCTTGTGATCCACCCACCTTGGCCTCCCAAAGTGTTGGGGTTACAGGCGGGAGCCACAGCACCAGGCCAAAAACAATGTTCTAAAAGCAAATTTGTTGTTATTTTTCCTGATTGAATACCAAAAAGAAGTTAGGTTATTAATCCTAAATTAAGAGACTGGATATGTCAGTATTGGAGGAAAAAAGTGGTAAGTTAAGCCCTCAGAAACCTATTTGCTAGTTCTATGCCTGCAACTAACAGATCAGTTACTTTTAACCAGTCATTTAATGTCCCTTTTATAATTCATAGGTGATTTCTGAGAGTCTTTTTTCATTTTAAATATCTTTCACAAATGCAAAAGAAACCACATATCAAAAATAGCTTTTCAAATTTATACTAATATGACTATCCTGTATGTTTTAACTAAAACCTTATAACTGTTACTTGAATGAATGTCTGAAATACATACACGTTTCTAGTTTTTTTTTCTGCTTAATTTTATTAAGTCACTAGTTTGATTATAGGTCAAAGGGAGCTATTCAATATACAATGTATTATGATATATGAGTTACGGCTATAAAAATTGTGGCCAGACTTTTTCAAAAGGCAAGTCAGAACTTACAAAAGTTAATTAATAATTCATTTAAAGATAATGTGTTGGGAGGATGTAAACTTACTCTTGACAATGATCATTGCAAATAATTTTTGATATTTCCTTTTCTGGAATTTAGAAGTTTTACTGACTACTGGATAGATGTTAAGAAATTGAGATTAGTACATTAAAATAAGTTGCTCCCAATAGAATTATAAAACTATGAATATTAAAATGATCTGGCACAAAATCACATGTCCCAGATAAATAACTCATTTACTCTCTAGATTTAGTTGGGAATGACTTTTGATTTAATGTAAGGACCTCATTTTCTTTTAAAGGAGACATATGTGCCTCCACTGAGGATAGGTATTTTTCTTAAAAGTTCTACAGCTCTGCAGGCAATTCATTCATTCATTCAGTTTAGTTTGATGAGAATGCAAGGTTGGTGCAATACAGATTTTTTAAATTATTAAGATATAATTGACCTCAAGATGATTATAAATAGGAGCTTTCAAAAGATGCATTCTAAAATGTTTTGGAGTGTTTTGAACACTGCAGCATTTTCAAAATAAATGTATATAGAGGCTCTAAATAATGTCTTTGAAAGGGTTTTTGGTATTATTGTTGATCTAATTGTAAAATTACATTATTCATGTAACTGTACAGTAAATCTAGTTATATTGTCATCTTGGAGAACATAACTAAAGAATATTTTCAAGCATTCTCCCTTCCCTTTATTCTTTACTAGAAATCTTTGTAGTGTAAGTGAACTGGTAGATTAATTTATTTTCTCAAAATTTCAAATACCAATCTAAGAATTATCTTTCTAAAAGATAAGATTCAGACTGATTAAGAATCCATAAAATTTAGAGAATACTTTTCTTTCACTGAACACTACTATTTTTTCCTGTGCTGTATAGGACAGTAGGAAAAGTGAATTTAAATAGGATAATTTTTTTTTTCTGAATTACATACTTATCTTTATTATCTTGTTACCTCAGAATGTAATTTACAT
The DNA here is from genome assembly GCF_009761245.1 of Sapajus apella. NCBI lineage: Eukaryota > Metazoa > Chordata > Mammalia > Primates > Cebidae > Sapajus > Sapajus apella. The sequence continues at coordinate 25,732,595 of NW_022436958.1, forward strand.
TTACTGTATACAATAAATAAAGTAACTATTCCCTAGTTAATGAATAAAACAGAGGTATTTTAATTAAAGACAAAGCATACATTCAATAGCATGTAAGCCAAAATCACTGGATACAAAAAAGTGTACAATGAAGAGTTTTTAATATTTGAAGATTGTCACTTTACAATTTATCTTCTTCCTAGCCAATTTAGGTGTAAATTTTTATATAATTTATCATCTTAGCATTGATTTCTGAATTTTTTATTGTCCTTGGATCAAGGGCTAATGTGTTAAAACAGATCCTAAGAGTTTCCTTTTTCATCACATAATGTGTACAAAACTTAGAGAAGTAGCCTTTCCTCTTCAAATGCTAATTGAATTGAATTACATGTTTGTGGAAAGTGGCAGCATCTACCAATCTTCACTCATTTTCTTGTCTTAATTTTTATTCTTTATATACTATGTAGAGTACAATTGCTATTACCTAAAGCATGATTTTACATTTAAAATCCCCATAAATTATTGGATAAACTTATCCTAAACTTCCAAACACAAATGATCACAAATAACAAAACACACATTTTCCCATTTGATACCAAATCATTATCTAAATACTGGAAAGAGTATACATATATGAACTTTGGTACATGTTATATGAAATTTGATAAGAGGTAGATTGTCTTTAAATTACAAGGATAACCAATGTGTTTATTTTTCTTGGATTCAAATGGCTAGTAAATATTTTACCATATCAGGGGTTGTGTTTCATTTTGAAAAATGATCTATATTGTATTACTTTAAAAAGTAATATTAGTTATAGATATCAAGGATTCAGCTGACAAACTTAAAATTGGGACATGAGGAATATGAGTTATTTTTGATAGAATTCTAAAAAGATGAATATTGAAATTGTCTAGCACAAAATCACTCAAGAGATCACTACCTATGTGTTTTTTATTTTGATATTTTTCTCTATGAAAACACATAGTGCCAGTTGGGCATATTGCAAATAGTCCTTTGATAGCTGAGAATGTGAAGTTCAAAGAAAAAGATAACAAAATCATACTCCACCAGCCCATCCAGTTCTGCTTTCTTCTATATGCTCTTGTGCCTAAAAGACAAAAGATCACATCAAACATAGTATTAGGAGAACATGTTTTTTTCCTAAATATAATCTGGACATTTGGAAACAGTTAAGCTGCCTGATCAAAGTGTACCATTACTAGTCAACTAACTTCAAATTTGAGTTTAAGAGGACAACATTAAAAATCTCATGTAACAGCACTGTTGTATACACATGGGTAATTTTCTTGCAGATCTTTAATATTTATGCTTAAATCTTCCATGAGGCAATGACTTGGAATTATCACATCTATGGAGGCCTGGCACAATCCACTTGATGTGGTGTAGGTAAAACAATGGAGTTTAGGTTAAATTCTTTCTGTTCTGGGTCTTATGAAGTAGCCAAAATTTAAAATTTGCACTGAATCTTAGTTTGAGTTATATTTTAGCATAATAAAACTGATTATTTACTAAATAAATATTTAGTAATCCTAAAAAAAATGAATAGACTTTTCTAGATAAATAATTAGAGAAGGAAGAACATTATAGGTAAAGTAAATAGCATAGAGACCAGACTAGCTTAGTCACCCAACAGATGGCTCAGTATGGCTAAGTGGAGAGTGACTACAGGAAAGAGTTAGAAGATGAAGAAGAATGCATATTTATCAGCAAGATCTTGGAGAAGCTTTATGGTAGCCTAAGAAGCTTCAATTTCTCCTACTTGGTAAATCTTTTGAAGGTCTTCCAATTCACAATTTGGAAAATGTGATTATGAACATGATACAGCGGATAAATTCAAAGTGGGTAAGATGGAAGTAGGCAGAGGGACCAACTGGAAGGCTATTGTAATGTTTGAGAAAAGAATGATTCTAATCAAGCTATAATCAAGACTCTAAGCAAGCTCATGGCAGTGAGAATGGAACAGAGAAAATGTAGCCACACATATTGAAAAGTTCAAATCCTCAGCAATAAGTCTGAGAGTTACTGGCAAGTATAATATAAAGCTCTGGTAAAGATTAAAATTACCCAAAGTGAATGAATACAGAGTTGAGACAGACAGCAGGATAATCAGCAGACCATTTCCTATTTTTGCTAGGGACACAGCTATGAAATGTATTTCCCAGCCTTCCTTCAGTTGACTGTGGTTATTTGATAAGTTCTAGTTAATGGTGTGTGAGCAGGAATACCTCATGCTACTTTTAGACCTACTCCATAAAAGCCTCACATACATTATTTTTCATTGTTTTCTCCATGCCTCAGCTGGATGTTGATGCTCAGGTTTGACAAACTTTGGAATAGTGTTAGAAGCCAGTTAGCAGAAATGTCATCACCTGGGTTCCTGAATGACTATATGGAGCAGAGTACCCCATTCCCCATCCCTCACCACACCCCACTTACCTGGACTCACTATTGGATGGTTACATGAATGTGCAACAAATTTCTACTGTATTAACCCACTGAATTATTGGAGGTTTTTTATAGTTGTTGTTATAGCAGTGAGCCTACCTTGCAAATACATTAACTTGGAGAATAATAAGATTTCTAGAGAAGTCAGAAGAAGAGCTGGAAAGGAAAAGAACAGTCAATGAAGCAGAAGGAGAACCATGACAGGGTGTACTGTCATAAAAGGCAGGGGAATACAAATTTTAAGAGCACAGTCTGGATTTTCTCTTACAGGAATAGGCCAATGCCTCAGAGGGAACAAGTAAGATGAGACTTGGAAAAAATAGTGAAACTTTTTTGATTTATTATTTTTAGCCATAAAAGTAAAATTAATTTTAATTCCCTTTTCAGAGGAGGAAGCATAATATAAAAGATCTTTCATTCCCTAACTATAAATTTCTTGGTAAATCTCACTAATGTAATTTTATTACAAGTAACTGTTGCCAGTTTCCTTTGCCTCTTTGTTTTGGGCATGACTCTCAGCATGAATAAAATGTTGCTGGGTCACTTAACCTTAAATATTGTTTTCAAAGTGTGTGCCTGTACACATGCATACACACACACACACATACACACACGCACACGCACACATCAGTCATGAGGATGGTTTCTGGGAAATTCAACACTGTTGTTCTCAAATCTAAAAATGTGTTGCATGCATTTATCAAACTATTTTGAAACAGAGGTGTTTAGAAATTCTAAGGTTATTCAAACATGATATTCTAAATTTAAGCACTGTTTTCTGGCTGTAAAACTAAAGTTTATATTCCAGGGACTTCCACACCTCATTGAATGAGCATCTTAAATGTTCTGTCAGTTTGGATTAAAGTTGTCTCAGATTTTGATAAATTAGAATTTCAGATTTCAAAGCAATCACAGTTTTAAAATTCCTAGTTTTAGGAGCTAAAAATTGTGTCTAAATTATAAATCTTATCATGTTCAAACTAATAAAATTAAAGCAATAGTCCCTAATACCTAGATTTATTGAAAAGTTTAAAGACATAGTCACACAAAGCTGACTAATCTAATTAACTAGTATAATCAAGATTAGTCTATCCTTTCTTTGCCTATGATACTGCATTAAAGCCAAAATCTTTCTGCTTTGTATATCAAAATATATATAAGATAAAAATAAGCTTCCAGCATATTCCATCAAAATTACTCAAGCCTCTCACAGACACAGTAGTGATTTAAAAAAATATTTTTAGCCAGAGTAATGTTGACTATTATAATCCTGATATATTTCCAAACAGGCTCATATGACTTTTTTCTTGCAAAACATAATGTCCTAATTTCTAGATGAAATTTAGTTATTTACTTTTATTGTTCTGCACTTTTCTTATTACTTTATGAAATATGATTGTTCTATGTTTGTTTTAATGAAACATTTCTTCATAATTAGAAGTCTCATGTAATGTACCCATCAAATTTCCTATTTGAAGAAAACATTTTGTATCTCTCAGACTCTAATATGAGTAATTAAGAACAGGCCTATTTTAAAGCTTATGTATTGGTTAAGCGGTTTTTCTGACTCATTAATTCAATAGATTACGTTTGAATTTGAGCAACAGAAACAATTAAAGCTCAACAATAAATCTGTGCTTAGTTTTCAAGCCTTTTTCTGCCCAAAATTAGTACATATGGGGTACTATCCTAAGATAACAAGATAACAGAATAATTTGATCTAATATATGTCATGTTCTCAGTAATTCTCATTTGATTTTAAAATCAGAATATTTGGGCCAGGCACTGTGGCTCAGGCCTGTATTCCTAGCACTTTGGGAGGCTGAGACGAGTGGATCCCGAGATCAAGAGATTGAGACCATCCTGGCCAACACGGTGAAACCCCATCTCTATAAAAATACAAAAACTAGTTGGGTGTGGTGGCAGGCACCTGTAGTCCCAGCTACTTAGGAGGCTAAGGCAGGAGAATCACTTGAACCTGGGAGGCAGAGGTTGCAGTGAGCTGAGATCACATCACTGTACTTTAGCCTGGTGAAAGAGCAAGACACCATCTCAAAAAAAAAAAAAAAAAAAAAAATCAGCATATTTGGCTTTCTTTTGATAATATCCATTTCCTTTAGAATTTTTCATTTAAAATTTTTAACAATGAATAGAACATGCCCCATTTGCATTTCTTCTCTGGTTCTTTTGTTTAAAACATATGTATTTCCCTAGTAGATCCATGTAATGGTTTCATCCGCATTATTTTGCTTTTTATTGGAGTGTCAATGTTATAATCTCAAAAGGCTGGTTTACCACGATAATTGAGAACAGATATCTGATTTTCCCAGTGTCATGTTGTCCCATTTTTTCTTTTTAGGTATTCAATTTCAAGGTTTAAGTCATTCAAGAAAATAAAAGGTATCCTATTTATTTAACAAAATGATGGACCCGTGAATAGAGTGCTTTTTTGCAAAGCAGTTGAGAGTTGAATGCAGCAATCCTGGCTTTACAGCATAAAATGTTAGCTATAAATGAGTCCCCACTATTGTGCTCTGATCTTCAGAAATACATATCTGTGACCTTAATATATCCTACCTTTGGACAATCCCATATCTGCCAGTCTTCCCTGAAATCACATATAGACAAGACTGAAACATTCTGGATTCTTTTTAGCCACTGCAAACATACGCGTTCATCAGTAACCCAGGTGAGCCAACTGAAATAATAGTCACTGCAAATAAAATGGAAACAGTCACAAGCATAAACCAGTTTCATACACAAATAATTTCTTAATTTTTGTTTTCTAAAGGATATATTTCATTATGATATCATATTTATTTAATAGATAAGAAAGACAAAACTTTCCTTCCTCCGGAGAGAAAGTTTAAATATATCTACTTACTTAAAAATTATCTATGAGAGTTTCTTCATCTAATGAAATTATTTCATATATGGGTTTTCTTCCCATTTCTGGATTTTAACATCTTAGAAAACAATTTAAAACATAATGCCAAAGCTACTGCTTAATCTAGAGGGGTAAAAATGCAATAAGCTGGCTATTTTGCACAAGTCAACTCAATTTTTCACCTTTAAATTAGTTGAGAGAGAGAGAAGTGTGATAAAAAGACAGTCTTTGTCTCCAGGCAAATTCATGTTGGAAGCTAAGTTTTAGATGTGAGGTCAGGTATTGAAATTTAGGCTTGTGGAATAAATCACAGGTAATATATGCAAAATAACTCAAATAGGGTTTGGCACATACTAGATGTCAGTGAATGCCAGCAATGATTATATGATTCTAAGGATGAACGTGTAGCTAGAAAACATCAGCATAAAATGAATCACATAATTCTGGAACATCGATGTAAAGGAAATCACAGATCCGGAAGGGGTCTCAGGCTCAAATCCTGGCTTCATGTCCTAATAGTTATATGCCTTTAGGCCAGTTACTTAACTATTCTAGTTTTTCATAAAATGAGATTAATACTACCTATTTTAAAGATTGCTGTAAACATTGGCTGAGAGTGCTTAAACCACTTGTGAACTATGTCTGCCACATGATGAGTGTTCAGAACATGTTTGCTACCACTATTTTATTGTTAGTATTTTGTAGCTGTTTAAACAAGCCTCTGGACTCCTTGTGTTACGCTCATTTCATTTGCCACCTATGGAGAATGACACTTTTAAAAAAAAATGATGTATTGAGTCAAGTTTTCATCGACTGTATCAGAATGGGGAATAGCAGATAATTCAAAAACCTAAAGTCATGTTGGATTATACAAGACTGGACTCATCTTAGCAAGGCCCAGTAGAGGCCTCTCATGGGGTTCTTGTCCCTATTAGTGATAAGTCATTTGATCCTGGTTATTCTTCATGAGGCAGGAGAAAAAGACCCAAACTTGGCCTGCTAGGCATTGGGAAGTGTTAAGAAAGCCCAGCATGCAGGGCTTGGGCACCTCTTCCTTTTATCCACTTTAACCAGAAAGACCACAGATGACTGACTGAAGGTTGCTATAATCTGGACTAATCAGACAATCAGACATAGGGCATCATGCTGGGGAAGTGAGAATGCTTCACGTCCCTGCCTGCCTGCAGTTCATCTCTAGACAATTCTAAAACCAGATAAATGAGAATAGCCTGCTTCACAGTGAAAAATGCTAATTTTTAGAGAGGGTTACCTTATCTTCTCTTATTTATCATACACATGTGATTCACATAGATCTACAAACCCCGGCTTGAGATAAAGTCAGTCAAACTTGAAAGAAGCCCAGGTGAGGACATACATGTATTTTACTATCTGCTTCTTGGTCCCAAGTTCACATATGTACATCTGAGGAAAGTTTCACTTAGAATGATTACCGAGGTCATGTTTATGTGTGTGAAAGGACTAATTTTGAAAAGCCAATTAAGGAAACTTATTTGTCAATTTTAATTTTGTATATCTTTAGCTTTGTACTGTATGCAACTTTTATTCACTTATTTCTTTTTCCTTCTAGCATGCATAGCATAAACTCACTAGAATATAGACTAGAAAGATGGGAGGGATCTGAGATGATTTACCTTGAGGCTATCATTGCCGGAACAGGCACTTCCTGGGGACCTACATATTCAGGGTAAGTGGTATCAATAATAAATACCCGAACAACAGGATTCTTCGCTCCAGCCTGTCAAAAAAGTTAAGATATATAAGCTCATAAAATTTCAAGTACCACCAACATTTTAAAGAAACTTTAGGAATTTAGACATATTTTTCTATGCGAATAATATTACATACATCACAGTGGAATACATTCTATTTGTAGCATGACCAGGGATTTTATTTCAATTTTACTTGCAGGGCAATTACAAATGTTTCAACCAGAGTGAAAATAGATATTTTAAATGTCTAATGAGAGAGCTTTAATTTATAGGGAAAATCATTTTTGATATGTAATTGCGGTTTTATGATCTGTATTGTCTTTTCTGATTTCCAAGACAGATCTCTCTCTCGTTTTAATTATTGGATAATTATAATAATAATCATATCTCTGAATGCCAAGAAGAGTTCAGAGGGGGATTAATTTGGAAGGAGAATGGAAAAGAAAAATAAATGAAAGACACCTTTTGCTTTTGTCATATGATTTGGTCTAGGACGATCACCAAATGCTCAGTCTCCTACCTGCTTGTATTATTACTGCCACCATCTCTAAAAGATTAGGGAAATTTCCCCTCTATATGAAGTACCATGAGATTTATACTTTTCTTGTTTTCTGCTTTCTATACTACTGTATGCTTAAAATTTACATGAGTATAGCTCATACCTAGACAATTTCTTAGACTTCCTCTGTTATTTTGCTGTAGAAAGAGAAAATCTTACAGTTGTAACAAAATTTAAATTCATCAAATGTAGGTACACAGTATTTAATGACTCAGTGCTGTTTGAATTCATCTAATTGTTTAATCTCCCATAGGACCTCCCTGTTTCATTCCCAAGTTTAGCAGGGACTTTCCGTAGTTCTTTGGAATTGTCCCACATCTTCATCCGATGCTAGATGTTTTAGCTACTTTAAGCCTCAAGGAAACAGGAGAATGTGGGTCCCAACTTCCCAATCATTATCAGTCATTCTTCAGTTCTGGGTTCCCCATCTCTTCCTGCTCCCATAGATCCTCCCAAAGATCTGAGTTCTTTCACATCTTGGGTCCCCCAGAAGTGACAGGCCTCTCCCAAACATCTTCAGTTTTTAGAGGTTTTATACAGCTTTTAGACTTTTAACATAAACATTAGACTATCTGCAATTCTATTTCTTTTTCTATGGCTACTTTGGCTTGCTTAGAATTCACTTGTGTATATGCCACATCCACCCATCTTTGTCACACAGGGACCCACTGTATCTAGCCATGACAGTGCTCCCCTTGGCAAGTAAAAGCAATAGGATCCGAAGAACAAAGAATGAACTCTAAAATCACATCCGATTCCTTGTGCAGGAGGTGAATTTGTGCTTCGATTCCATTTTTTTCTGATATCTTTTTTACATTGAAATTAGGATATGCTGCTTCTTCACTGAGACCTGATCGAATTCTCCTACTGCACACTCAGGTCTCCTCCCTCCAGACGTGAGACAGAATAGAAAGAATGTATAACAACTCTACAATGTTAAATATTCAAGAAACTATGGGCTCACACCATGTCTAATTCTTTCAAGGGAGAAATTGAGACTTACAAATTTAACCTATCTTGTATATCCAGAAAAAACTATAAACCATGCCTGCTTCTACCTGACAGGAACATCAAATTCCACATTTGTATTTCTCATTCTAGTTTGCATTTACATGAGAATTCAAGAGAGAATTGCAAAACAGAACTTTACCCTGAATTTGGAGCATGAAATATGAAAAAAATTAAAATTAAGTTAAGCTTGTTTTTCCTCCATGATCAAGACCATATGTTTTTCAAAGATTCTGCAATAGATTTTGCAAAGTCTACTTCATCCAGCACAACCAGATGTCCAAAGCAACAGATGTCCACATAAATAATAGAGCACAGTACAATGTTTGCCTTACAATGCACAAGGATAAGAAGCTCTCCAAACTTGTTGATCCCACCTTCACTCATGGTAAATCATTGCTCATTTTGATACCAGGAAAATGAAAGCATCTGCTGAAAGTATTCAACATACCTTTGGGTATGGAATATTTATTGTTCTAGGATATTGTCCATCACCATAATAGGAATAGGCAATAACTGGTATATCTGTATCATTAAATTCCACATATGCCAAAAATTTTCCATTAGGAGACCACCAGAGAGCATATTTTGTAGCAAGCATTTCCTCTGAAAAATAAGTACTAGCATATTAACTATAATTACATCTTACTCCTAACATCATTGTAAATACTTCTAAATAGCTATTTATTGACTGAAATAATTTGAGTGGATGTGACATATGTCATACTTTGGTTATTTTAAAATCACGTAATCTGAGTTAAGACAAATAGTTTAACCTTTTAGTCTATATCAAACATCAACCAGCCTTGTTAGAATATGAAATTAATCAGAAATGTAACTTTTAAAATAAATAATGAACATGTTGACAATAATTCATGTTTTCCTTCAGGAAAGCTTCTGGTTTTTATTAGTCACCTAAAATAGCGAAAACAGTAAGAACTATAATTGTACTAGAGAGTGACATAAACATTAAAAGTTGCATTTCCCTGATAGGTAGGTAGGTAGGTAGATAGATAGATAGATAGATAGACAGATAGATAGATACTAGAAGTCTTTTTAAAGTCCAGTTAAGTCCAGAATTCTACATGATCTAGAATGAGGACAAAATCAACAGAGTATCAGAAAGTAAAAATATCTCCCCACAAGATAACATAGACAGTGGTTTGGTTTTGAAAAAAAAAAAAATGTTTTCTGAAGACAAACTAAACATGAGAAAATGTACTAATACAGTACCTAAGAACCATATACCTTTTGAATTTTAAATCATTACTACCACTTCATAGTAATGTTAATGAAAATCAATTCTACTAGTTTTCTGATAAAAAGAATTTGTTCTTTTAAAATATGTATGCCCTAACCCTAACCTAGTGACAATTTGCAGCAATGCTACCCTTCTTGAAAATAAGATACCACTCATCTAAATCTTACTAAATAAATGAAATTATTTTAAATTAAAGCCTAAAGCATTAGCAACAAGAAAGGAATATAGCTTACCTTCGTAAACCCAGTCTGGGATTCCATTAAATATTTTATTTTCTCTTCCATTAAATGTTATTTGAAAAGGCGGATCTCCTGGTCTTTGTTTCAAATAGATATTGTTTTTGTAGACATATGCCTAGCAGTGGTGGTAAGTTAGTCAATAAGGGGGAAATTCCATAACAAATTCAATGAAGGCTGTATATTTGTTTTAATTTTTCATCTAATACCTTTAAACGGAGTTGCAATACAGATACAAAAAAGATTCACAACTAAAATATTATTTTAATAAGTCAAAAAATTCAACAAACCCACATTAACATTAATTATAAATTTTAAAGTCTGAATTAGTTAAAGAATAAAGCCTACTGTTTTCTTAGTTATTTCATTACCCCCAAATAAATAATTATGTATATTGACAGAAAGTAGAATAAATCTCTGAATATTAATAGCTAGCCAGATCTAATCTTTATTTAGAGTCCTTAAATAAGAGCTTGGACCAAATTTCATGTTGTCTGAAGCTAGTCTGGGAAACTTGTGAAAACCATATTTTTCCTGAGCTTTCTGGCACAACGCATTCTGGCTGAGTATAAGGATAAAGTTTTTGACTGCTATATTTAAAGAAGTCTATCCATGAGCTTGAGATTTTGCGGAATTCTCAGATGGGTTTCAATTTATCAAAACTCTTCCCGTTTTTAACCACTAAAATAGTCATGAATGTATTTTTTTTCTTTCAGGCAGGGAAATTTAACAAAGGCCAAAATCAAATGGCTCCTCTTTTATTTACATGATTAAACATTTCAAAAATTTAAACACTTACTAATTTACTCCCAACAGGCGACCAGCATAAATACTGAATTGGACGAGGAAGCTCATTTCCTCTTACAAATTCTCTAGAAGGAAAGAAAGAAAGAAAGAAAAACAACAAACCTTGCTGTTCAAAGTAAAATTAAAAAAAAATATCTGTATAAACAGAAAAAATAAACAAACAATTAAGTATCAGCCCCTCTGCAGCTACAAACCTAATGAAAAGAATACAGGAATGAAGAAATGGAGACATAGGTGGTGGTTGCTGTTCTTCCAGTAGGTACTTAAAAGTCACTTAACTTTCCTGGGTGTCAGTTTTCTGACCTTCATGGTGAGGTGAATGGATTAAATACAGACTGTGAAAGTGGGGAACAGCTCTAGAAATCATCTAATAGAACCCTCTCATTTTGTAGAAAGTAAATGTGAGGTTTAGTCAGCTGATAGAACTTTTTAAGGCCACATTGCCAGTTCTTGGCAGACCTTGAATTAAACTCAAGTCCTTTTAACCCCTGGGACTGTAAAATTTGCACACACTAGACTGAAATGGTCACTGAAGTGCCTTCCAGCTCTGAAATTCTATAATTGTACTGAAGTTTAGTATGTGCTCTTCTACATTCTCATTCACAACCCCCATCTCTGTGAATGCATATGCATTTCAAATTTTTGAAAATAAGATGCCATTTGACAATCTCCCCAGGGATCTGACTTGAAATCAGAAAAGGAAAGGAACATCTGATCTCAAGCTAAACTGAAAAATGGATTGTATACTGGGCAGTATGCCTTAAGCTTGTAAAGTCCTCCACCCATGGGGAAATTTCAAATAGTCTATTGGCCAAAATTCTCACTTTGATGCTTAGAGTCCCTCTGCAAGTACTCAGTTAAGTGACTTGCATTGTGGAGCTTTTGTAGTTCTTCAGCAAGAATGCATTCAGATTTTTATAAGTGTTACAGAGTCATAGAATATCATGCTTACTTTTTGACTTTTGTCATATTGAAGATTGTACTAATAATTTCATCAAGGTTGCCTTCGTGTGAAGGCAAAGCAAAACTTGCCTCCAAAGCACAATTTGAGGAGCCTCAAAAAAGACTCTTGTCCAGCCCCTCCAAAAAAACCTCTCCAACCTGGACCTAACATGTGCCTGACATTTCTGCCTTTCCCACTCTTTTAATGTTTGGATAGTTGTGAAGATCTATAACACACACTGCTTTGATGTAACTTTTTAGGTGCCTGCATGAGGCCTAGCAAGTAACGAGGGACCATGGCATAATTTTGGATGGGGAGAGTGATGCCCATGGAAAGTGACCATTGGTGCTGCAATGAGAGTCCTGGCTGCCAGAGGGAAGTAGGTGAGCACCTGGCCCTTGGGTGATCCGGAACATTTTGCAAGGGATGTGAGAGTCCATTTAAAAGAATGACCCTGGCCTGGCTTGCTGGCTTATGCCAGTAATTCCAGCACTTTGGGCGGCGGATTACTTGAGGCCAGGAGTTTGAGACTAGCCTGGCCAACATAGAGAAATGCTGTCCCTACAAAAACACAAAAATTAGCCACGGTGGTGCACACCTGTAATCCCAGCTACTCAGGAAGCTGAGGAGGGAGAATTGCTTAAACTCGGGAGAAGGAAGTTGCAATGAGCTGAGATTGCACCACTGTACTCTAGCCTGAGTGACAGAGCAGGAAGACATTCTTCAACTGGTTCACAATTTGGTCTCAAGCCAGTGCTCATGTTACCTCTGATACTGTAACACTATCTCAGTTTTCTACATACAGTGGAATTATCTATGCAATCACACAGACAGCACTAAGCTAAAAATCTCAGCAAAAATCTCAGCACACATCTCAAGCCACCACAGCTGCCATTTTCTGTTTTCTGAGTCACTAAGGTATGAGTTAAGGTGAGGGAGGATGCTTTACAAAGGTGTCCATCTCCTCAGTCTTGCCTCCCTAGCTTGGAACCAGCATTGTCTTATTTTCTCTATGCTAGATTTTTATAGAGTCTTCAGAGGCATATAAAAGACTTGAAACTAGTGGTATTCAGTGATGCCTAGAATCTCAAACAATTTGCCGTCTATTCTTTACTTCCTAAATTATGCTGTATTACCCACTCCCTCAAAAAAATCCAAAATATTAGACAGTTGTGCAGAAAACAAAAACAAATAAACAAAACCAGTGGTTTGATTGAATTCACTGCAGGAAAACTAAATATTTAATGTGATTTTAGATCATAAAGCTTATACAATCTATGATTAAATATAGGATTATCATCCTTTTGAATGCTGTTCAATTTGGTGAACCTCAACAAAAGAATTTCAAAATGATTAAAAGAAAAGCAAAGACATAATTAGAGCCTTGATAAATTGGGCTGAAAGGCTAAGATTCCCCACTCACTAATAGAAAGGTTTCTTAAGAGTAGGGCTGGTGCCCCAAGCTCATTTGCATCTCATTGTTGTATGTGTTTCACATAGTAGGGGCTCAATAAATATTTCTCAAATTTGGTGATGATATGGATTCAGAGACAAGAAGGACTCAGAATGCATTAGACGGATTTTAGATTCTACTTTAAGAAGCAGTTCTATTTCTTAATTTGACAGTTTAAGCAGATCAGAGTAATTCTTTTCTGAACATTTAAAGGAAGTAGATAATTTTTTTTGAATTTTTGTGCTCTTGCTAGACAAAAGGGGAAATAGACCAGAAGATATTTTTTCAATACCTCTTCAAGCCATATAATTATTTCTCCTTTTATATAACAGCAAAGAGGATATCACATTAAGATGAGTAGCTAGAGCAATTCATTGTCCACACTTAGCCAGGGTGATTTTTCTAAAGTGCAAATCTGATCATATAATTTTCCATTTAAAACCTTTGAATGAATCCCTATTGTCATCAGAAAGAAAGATCTAAACTCATTTTAATGATTTCCTCATTATTATTTGGCCTATGCTTCCTGGCCTTGACTATTGCCCAATTTTCACCACCTCCTTCTAGTCAGCGGGCTCCTCCTTCAATTTCAAACAAATTGACCTACTTTGCATTTCCCGATTTCACCATGCTCTTCCTCCCTCCTTTAGGCCTTTACACATTCTTCGTGCTGCCAGCAATTCTCTTTGTCAATCCTTTGCCTGTCCGCACGTTCGTTTAATTTTTTTCTTTTAAATGGTAAATGTTTCAAACAGTTAAAAAATATATATCTAAATAAAGAAAATGGTACTTGTCTGACAATTTACGTACCATCTAAGTTCAAAAGAATGTTTAATATTTTACATGTAATATGTTTTTTCATTTAAAAATAATTTTAACATTTTATCATTTTCATAATAATTAATTTTAAAACAATTAATGGAATATGTGTTCAGACACAGCTAACGCTGCATCTATCTCCCTCCCTTCCGCTTCCCATCAGTGAAATAGCTGCTCTCCTAAAAATAGTCTCATTCCCAAGAATGTTTTTGTACTTTCCTATATAAATTTTTTTCCATAAATAGCACGTTTAATTTGATCTTCAAAAACAGAAAAACCAAAACTATATTGTGAATAAAAATGCAAAATATTAGTCAAATAAAAAGAAGTGGGTATCCCATATAAGTATTTTCTTGAATTTTGTAAGCTTTATGAAGCTTTATGGGTACATATATACTGTATTACTAAAAAGTAAGAAACAAAGATCAGTAAAAAGATAAAGCTTCTTAACCCCAAATCAGAGTTTGGAATGAAAACAGTCTAGATACTAGATTTAAGTAGTATCATTAATTAATAAACAGAGGTGTTTTACCCATTGCTAAGGTCATAGATGTAATATGTTGCTGTGTAAGAGTATCTCCAAAGCTGTCAGAAAGAAGAGAGACAAAAAACAAATTGCAATTATCAAAAAGCTTATATCAATAATGTATAATTCTATATCATTCAATTCAAAGTTCAGAATTATAAAAGGACTACTTTCACAAGGCACTAGGAAGAATATGTTTCAATTCCAAATGAGTCTTCATTTAAAGAGTCTTACTGTGGACTTTTGTGCCGTTTGTGCAAGTTCCAGAACTAATCTCAGCAGTGATTCAACCCTCACTCCATAAAAAGCATACCCACAGAAATTTCCTAACATAAAAAGCTTATCTTTGCATACTCTATCCCAGAAAATCTCCCTTCATGTTTTACCTGTATTGAAGTAAAACCACAATGATTTCCACAGCTGGTAAGGATTACCCTGCATCTGGGTAATTCATTCTAATTATACCCTTTAAAATTGGGTAAAGAGAATTTCATTCAACATGCATTTTTGCTGCAAAATGCTTGCCTTTCTTTAATTCAGTATAGTTTAAAAAAATAATAATTGAAAAATTAAATAATATTTAACTTATAATTCTTCCTCAACAAAACTGTTGGTTTTCTTGTTAAGTATGTTTATGCTGTTGTTAATGAATGATGCAAGTATTACTTTGGACTCTATTACTTTTTTTTTTTTTTTTTTTTTTTTGAGTGAGATGGAGTTTCACTGTTGTTGCCCAGACTGGAGTGCAATGGCACGATCTCGGCTCACTGCAACCTCCGCCTCATGGGTTCAAGCAATTCTCCTGCCTCAGCCTCCCGAGCAGCTGGGACTACAGGCATGCACCATCATGCCCAGCTAAGTTTTGTATTTTTAGTAGAGACGGGGTTTCACCTTGTTGACCAGGATGGTCTCGATCTCTTGACCTCGTGAGCCCCCGCCTCGGCCTCCCAAAGTGCTGGGATTATAGGCGTGAGCCACCGCGTCTGGCCTGGACTCTATTTCTTAAAGGGCTTTCAAACTTGTAACAAACAAGCTCTGTAAGATTGAAGCATGTCTTGCTGAAGATTATTTTAGTGACCAGGGCCTGAATATTTAGCGATAAAGACAGATTCTTGCTTTCTCTTACTTTATTAAATAACCTTGTGGGTTAGTAGGAGATATAATTGGATATAACCAAATTAAATAGTTGATACCTTTGAATAATCACTTTCTAGGTAAATAAATTGCCGATCAGGTGATAAGCCGTAACTTGAAGCATTCACACTTTTCTGAAATTATAAGGAGGTTGATTAGAATACAGAAAAGATAACAAAGAGCCATGTAATTTGTAGTTTTAAAAGAATATTATATCACTGACATACTCCTACATACAAAGACTTTCAATGCAGTTAAAAAAATTAATGTGGAGCTTATTATAATTCAAAGAAATTTACTAGATACTATGGGAGCAGGATGCAAGAGAAAAAATATACTTTGTGATGTCAAGAAACTTATAAACTTGTTAAGGAGTAACATATTACAAATTAGAATCTTCTATAAAATATTCAATATAGCCTTGCAAAATCATTAAGAAAGAAGTGATTAAATTCAAATGAGAGGATTACTGGTTGCAAAGAGGAAGAGAGTATTATCTAAACTTGGCTTTAAAAAATTAGCAGATTTTTCAGGGTGGAGAAAGTTGGAGGACTGAGAACCCAGGGATACAGAACAGTTAAGTGCTCATACTTTATAGCTACCACTTATTAAGTATTTATTCTATGTTAGGCACTGCCCTAAGCACTTTCAAATGTTATTTTATTTAATTCTTTTATTAACCAAAAGAGGTATTATTATATTCCCACTTTACCGAGGAAGGCACTAAGGCATAGTAAGGTTGGTGTAGTGAAACCCCTAACCCAAGGTTTCAGGACCAGTAAGGGACTGAGCCAGGATTTGAACCTCAATTGGTCTGACACTAAGGACTGGGTTCTTAACTCCTATCTTATGCTATATTATATTCAAAGAGGAGGAAAAGTGCTAGGTGATTTAGAAGGAGGCAAAGGCAATGGTCTAATGGGACTAGCAGAGAGGACTGGAAGACTTTAGTGGAGTATGGAGCTAGGAAGGCAGGTTGGATCCAGGTCAGGTGCTAAGACTTTGAACTCTGTTTCTTGGTCAGTGAAGAACTGGCAAAGATTTCTGAGGGGAAGCTGATGTTGGATACATACCATGGTTCCATTACCCAAAATGGTATATGATTGTCCTGTTTCAATATTATAAAGTACTATATTGTTTTCTGCAGATTTATGTAGATATTCTTGTCCTTTAAACAAGAAAGAAAACAAAATTTGAAATGATCTCTCTTAACAGGAAATACATTCCTAACAAAAGAAACCTCTCCTATCTCACAGACCTACTTTATTTTTCCTCTATGTCCAGTAAATATTGCTTTGCAAAATGTAAAATAATAAATTGGTGGTAGAAGGAAGAAGATAGAATGCTTTGTTCTGCTTCACACAAAGATGCCGTATTTGCCAACAGCAGCCTTATTTTAGCTGATTCAGGGTGCTTGAAATACAATTTTGTTTTCTCTGAGCTACAAAGGGGATAAACTAGTTTGAAATAGTACATTTCTTTTGCAATAATTAACATAAATTACATTTAGATTGTGTTTGATTGAGCTTACAACTCAATTTATATTAATTTTATTTTCTAAAGAGAAAAATGAAAATATTTAATTTGTTCAGTGATTTAAAATATGCAACTAAAATGTCATAGTCAATCACTATTTATTTGATTGGATTTGCTTTATAACATCCTATTTTGAAAACCTATATGAAAATATCAGTTTTGTGACCCTTAAAGTGTTCATTGTCAGAGTGAGATTTGTCTATTTTCCAGATTAATAATGGAATTTCTCCATTGGTAAAACTTTTGTGACTTTTCCTCAATAGGAGTATTTCTACCATTCTCAAAAGTGATTACAGGCATTCAAATTATTTCAACAATACATTTTCTCTTTTTCTGTTAAAAACTCTATTGACCTCATTACTGTGGGGCAAATCCAGTATGAATGTTTTGTCAAAAGTGCTTTTTTGAGCACTTGAATCATCCAGATAATTGTTCTTTTTGTACATTTCCACTGATATGGATTTAGTTACTATAGAGATGCATTGGCACTAAAAAACAAAATAAAATACATTAAAAAAAACCCCAAAAGATAAAGAAATAATGCACTTACCTGAAATCCAGTTTGGAAAAAATGTTTTATAAGAAAATGTCCCATTTAAAATATCCTGCAGTGTGAGTGCTGTCATTGTATTTTCTTCAGAGTTATGAACTTTGGGGGGAGAGCAAACACATTCTTATTAAAAATAAAGTTAACAGCTCAAATAAATTCTAAGCCTGGCCTTCATCTGTTCTTTCTTATATAATAATAAGATCTGCTATTTGCTAAGTGCTTGCTGAACTTCTATCATAATAACTATTATTATTAACAGTAGTATCTCCTTTTTTGTAGACAGGGTAATTAAGAATTAGGGAGGTAGTTTCACTGCCTGGAAGGGACAACTGGTGGGAAACTGTAGAGGAAGGTGAAGATTACAGAGGAAGACCTTCCGGAGCAGCTAGAATATGATTCTTCAGGCAGTGAAGAGTTGTCAAGGTTTTCCAGAAGGAAGATGAGATGAGGTTCCAACAACTCTAGTCATTGCAGAGTTGGGGTAACAGACCATGTAGGTTTGGCTAAAATCCCAATCTCTTCATGGGTAATTCACTGTATTTCCTCACATAGGCTTGGTTCAGATCTCAACTGATTTGTCAATAATGTATTTTAGCATCCCAGTTGGTCAAATAAGATTGGCCAGAACCCTTACCTTAAGAAATCTCAAGAGAGGCATTATGAATGTAGGTAATTATAAAAATACTATGGATTTTTATAAAAAGAAATCAGACCAAAAGGAAAAGAAAACCCCCGGATCTATACAAAATATCTTAGAAATCCCAAGTAGAGGCTTTTCTGTAGAAAAGCTAATCTAGTGTAACTCACAAACCACAAATAAATTCAATCTATATTTGAATCCTTCAAAACCACTGTGTTTTTCAAACATGATCTTATTCTCAGAACAAATATTTATTAGAGAGTCCTGAAGCAAGCAGGTACACCAGCAGATAATAAGGCAACCAAAGCCCAGTCCCCTTTTATATCCATATTGCCATTCTCCATCTCTCCCTCCTTACTCTTTCCACAGGCCACTACAACTTACAGGAAGGTCCTATACCTTGAATGTCATTTACAAATCTAGCATTTGTCCAGGTGAAAACAAAACTGTCAAAGATAAGAGCTATAACTTTATCCTCCTAAAACTCTTTTGTAGCCCCCCATGACTCTTCAGGTAAAGACCACAAATGATGATCTGGATGGACTACAGGCACTGGCTGGTATGGGGCAGTCTACCCTGCCAGCTCTTCCTGCTCCTCTCTCATTACTTTCTAGACACAAACAAGCCAGGCGTTCTTTTTCTCAAATACTCTTCCTCCAGGGTGTCTACAGCCTTTTCCACCCTCTCATCTTTAATGCTCAATCCAAAAGCTATCTACTTCCTCTGGGAAGCCCTTTCTGACTCCCTGGTTTAGATCAGGTTTCCTTTTACACCTTCTTATAGACCATGTTCCTTGCTTTTAGAACACTTGTCTTGGTTTGTAATCATGTGTGTATTTGAGTTATTATTTGATTAATATTTTCCCACCTCCCCCTGTATAATCAAAACAGTAACCATAGGGCAAGAGTCATGGCTTGTTTTTCTCATATCACATTCTGAGCATGTAGCACATACATTTAATAAATAGTTTTTGAATGAATGAATGCATGAAATGAAAGTTGGCTAGATGGCTGATTGGATGGCTGGTTGGGTGGCTGGCTGGATGAGATGTGTACCTTTTCTTAATTCTCTGCATGGTTTTTGGTAAGTAGCTCTCTGGTACCTTGGCTTGCTCACTGATAATATAAAGAACTGGACTAAAAGAGGCCGGCAATCTCTTCCAGCTATGCCATGCTAGGTTTTGAAATCTGAAACTCAGCCAGCTCTATTAACATTGTAGTTACACTAATGTTCTGCTACGTATGTAGTAAGAGCAAAAAAATAAAATAAAATGGAATAATATCATCTGCTATTAACTGATTTATGCTGATGCATGTATGCTTCAAACATTTGATTAGGATCATGAGTTTACCTGTTTTCTTAATTTGCAGAAACTTATTCCAAAGCTGTTAATAACAGTGACTGGCAAGGCCCTTTGCAACTAGACACTGAATACTTAATAGAATTATTATTCAATTAAAAAAATAATTATCTTTCTGTATTATCTGTGCCTCCTAAATAAGGCTGTATGCACTGTACAGTTATTTGTAATGAAATATCTTCTATTTAGTGAAACGGTCTTAATGTAGAATTCATACCATTGATTTTGTAATTCTCATTCAATGAATAAACGCCACTTATTACAATAGCATTAGAATAATTGCCAAGTATTGTATTTAATTCAATTTTATTTAACTTTCCTAAGAGCAAGTTACAGTCTGTTTCTAATGTAATAAAGGAAAATTATAATACTGTTTATAGTGGAACTTATATTCCATTTGAGATGCATTTAGCTTGTGCTTACACAATTCTGAATATCTAAATGGAAAATTTTAAAATGTATTAAGTCCATTTACTGTGAATACCAAGATAACAAATTTTTTTTAAAGAATGTTTTTGATATTAATTCAATAAATGAATATAACCTTAGGTTTTCTTTTAAAGCATAAATAATGCTTCAGTTATGACTGGTGACATAGTTTTTTCTATTTAAGCATCTTTGTATATAATTTTCCTCATTTGTAGTTATGTTCAATTAAGACACTGATAGCTATGATTAATTTTTGTTTTCATAGAAGGCTAAATTAAGTGCGATAATTCAACTAAAACGTCTAGCTCTATACACGGCACATGGTAGCAGTCAATACATGCTACCTTTTAGTATTATCACAACTCATCAGTATTTTCAAATAAATATTTTAGATCAGTTTTTCCCAAACAGCTTTGTCCACTGGGAATTTTTGCTTCTGAGTATCTACTAAAACCAGAGTTTGAAAACACAGTTCCAGACAAGGCTATTAGTATATCCAATTAAGCTTTACTTCTATGCTAGTTTAATGAAATTCATCAGTTGTATTTGAACATTTTGTCTATTGCCTAGCTCTATAACTGAACTGTTACCATTAACATCATAAGTGCAATTAGTACTAATATTGTACAATGAATACATAAAAAATAAAAAGCAAGTTTCAAATTACTTTTTAAATACCTATTCATTTTCCTTGTCATATCATTAAAAAGCATTTTGATCTTATCAGATTTCTCAAAAAGATTCTAAGAATTAGTTCTTTATTCCTTTAAACCTCTTATTTATATTATCCAGGAAGGTTGTACATGACACTAAATTTCATATTACTTCCTAGTTAGCAGTTAATTTTATATGAGTGCATAGTAGCTATAAATGCCAACAATTGATATAGAAAATTTAGCATATGACTCAAAATATCTATAACATTAAACATGTATTAATTGTACTACTAATTGCCACAATGAGAATAATCCTCACCCTCACCCAAGAAGTGATGAGTGGATGGATGAATAACATATCATCATGAGCCAGCTACATTTATGTGGGAATAGATTTCAGGCACAAATCAGGATGGCATGATGATGTCTAACCTCACATTAGCTTTATAAACCACCTCATATGTGATGTATCCAGGGCTTAGGAAGTGTAACTATGTTGATGTCAGACTGGGTATGTTAAATTCATCCCCAACATGATTGGAGAAATTTAAATTAGGCATTCTTCTCTTTCTGCCAAAAATGACCACATGTTCATAAACATGGTGAAGTACTGTAATGTGTCTCCTCTGAGACGCTGCATTCAGTCACATGTTAGAATAAAAATAAAACATAAAGATTAATTAGAGTTTTCAATCGAAGCTTTGATTCTTTGTACACATGAGTTTTTGTTTTCTCAACATTTATCTAAATGTATTGAACCTAAATATTTTTCATCTCTATATTTATGTGGCAAAGAATTGTATAATTCGTAGATGTCCACCTGTAAAAGTAGAAGCAATGATTGATTTTTCTCAGTATTGTATGCTCAGTTGCTAGGACAGTGCTTAACATAACATGGGGTCACAATAAATATTTGTTAAAAAAAATAACAAAACCAACTTGACAGATTTTGTGTTCACTTGCTTTGGGTAATTTTCCCCCAAAGATATATCTGCCCTTACTTTCTACCCTCTATTACAAGTTGTACATTTCATTTGTAGACTCTTTTGCCTTCATTTAAATATTTCTAAAAATTTGGTCCTTGGAGCCCCTTGGAGTGTGCTTATATAAAAAAATTCCTAGTACTTATCTCCAACCTACTGAATCCAAATCTCTGGGGTGGGGTCCTGGTAGTTTTAATTTAATTTTTACCCAGCCTCCTTGATGATTCTTCTGCAAAGACTCAGAATCTCAATTTAAGGATTTCACTGAATCTATTCTGCTTAATGCACTCCTGTGCCTGTCAATTGGAATCATTCCTTGACTACAAACTCATGGTAGGTGGGTGAGGATGGCCTGCAGAGTAATACACATGTCAGGGGGAAGAGATTCCACATAACTGAGTATCGGCCATGTCTTCCAAGGAATGTAAATGGTCTCTGTTAATGTTTGTGCCCCTGCTCAGTGATGTTGCTCATTGACTTCGACTACATTGACTTCTTGAAGTATATTCCCTTTCCCAGACCTGGAAAAGTGGACAAAAAACAAGGGTACTGATTCTGACTCAGACTTGATTATGTAAGATTATGGAAAAAGCATTAGGGTCATTGTTTTCTAGTGTTTGGAATGTGTGTATGTGTGTGCCTGTGTGTAAATCAGTATAAAATCTATCTCCACAACACCAAATACACTAAAAAAGTTCTAGACACCCAGAAAATATTCCATTAATAATTATTGGATGAGTAAATTAATGTTCATATCCCCTTCCAAATAATGTTTTAATATTAAATGTAATTATTTGATGACTTTGGAGGATTATCTTTGACATATATAATTTTTAAATTCTAATGGTTGAATAGAAGTAAATATGAATTCTGAAAGCATATCTCTCCTCTGTATATTTTAACACTTATTTGGTTAGCTCTTAATTTTTGCCAGTGGCCTTAACTTCGTTTTGGCCCATCTTTAGCAGAGTTACTCATACACTGCTTAAACACTCTAATTAACTGTGCTTTAATTATTTGCATTTTCAACTTATTAAAGCAAAGCTGAAAATTATTTCAATTAAGAATAAAAAAATTACAATTCACAGAAATGATTCACAAGCAAGTAATGATTTACTATTCTAATTCTTTCTTAAAATGTTGTGCTTCTGTATTAGGCTTCTGTTTCTGCCACTTAATTGTCTGGTATTGAAAAATTAGGAATGGATGTCAGAGCAGAGACATTTGATGTTAGTTCTAATGTTCATCATAAACCAAATGAGAAAATTAAGTGGGCATAGAAATTGCTGGCAGGTCTTTTTGTTTTCGCTTTTGCACTTGATTTGTAATTGATGCATATGAGGTCATACCAAGGAAAGGGACTAGGGCTCCTAGGCAAAACACACCCATCTTCCTGCTGGCTCTGCAGAGGTTCTACCTATGGGGAGGCATTGTCTCCAATCATCACATCGGGTCATGTTTGTTTTTGAAGTGAGCAGCAAAGCGGGCAAGGACAGAAAATATTGGTGGGGGGGGAAGATACTGTTTACAAGCTAATATGATCAAATTGGGACAAGATTGACAACTTTGAAAAAAAAAGTACATGAGGTAGCTTTAGATAAGTAATAGAAAGTGTTATAATTTACTAAGTTCTTGTACATACAATGCATTCTACATGCATAGTCCTGTTAAATCCTCACAGCAGCCATCTGAGGTAAATATTATTGTGAAGACCATTTTACAGATTTGGAATGAAAATTAGCAAGGTGAACTAAAGGAAAGCTGGGGTTTTAATTCAGCGCATCCTGTTTTAGATGCAGCGTACTTTGCCATAATACTATAATTAAAGTATAAGTGTACACATAATAAAACAACAACATATAACAAACACAAAAATAGGCAAGAACCATGCAGCACACAAAGGAGTAGAATAATTATACCACAAAACCTAGGTTAAGAGAAAGTGAGGCAACTTGAGTTTTTTCAATGCCAAGAGGTTGCTAGCTATAAAGCTACTAGTGCTTTATTACTATTCTCTACGTGAAGAATGTCTCAGCTCTAACAGCAATTTTCCATAGTTTTCTCTAGTTTTCTCATAGTTTTCAGTATTGTACAGTATGTACAATACTGAATAACATAACTTATTCAAAAGACTTGCCAGACTTTAAAAAATAGCCCTTTTGTGTGTTATATTTATTGTTGAGTTATGTTATTTTAATTAGGGTTCATTTATTTTTCTGGATAAGCAAGGCCTTCAAAGATCATAAGATATGTTCAACATAATGTGCAAGAACATGAATGGCAAATGACCCTTTGGTGATCCTGAAGATGAAAGCAAGCCTTGTTTATTTTCGAAGACCTCAGTCTCCTTTGCCAACATTTTTTCCTCTAATCTCTACTTGACATTTTGGCATGACCGTTACTGCTGTTAGGTGGCGCTTAAGGAAGAGCAACTTTCCTAGGCCATTTCATTCTCCCAGGGTTTCTACTTCATATCCCTGGACTGACCCATCCTATGCCACCGCTGCCACACCCGACTTTCACTGGGTTGTCCTTTGAACTCCAGATGCATATATTAAACTTCCTTTAAAATCCCCACTTATATATCTCACAAGAACTTCAGAATCAATATGTTAAAGGCTAAGAAAAAAAAATATTCCATGCTCCTCTTCCAAATTTCTCCAAGTAAATAGCACTACCTACCACTCATGTAGTTTCTCAACGCAAATACTTTGGTGTGATCCTTGATCTTTCTCTTCCTTAACCAACATCCATGCCTGCCAAGGCTATCTACTATATCTCTCTCTACTGTCTGTTTGTCTCCATTTCTACTGCACTCCCAAGGGCAAGCATTCAGTTGGTAGGCTTTAACGGATGCCTAAATGCTCCTCTGCAATTTCATTCTTGGTATTTTGTTGTGATTTTGTTTTGCATTTTGCAATGACTAATGACGTAGGGCACCACTCGTGATTATTAGTTGTTAGTACATCTTCCTTGGCAAAATGTCTGTCCTTTGTCCATTTTTTAATTGGGTTGTTTATCTTTTTATTATTGAGTTGCCAGAATTCTTTATATATTCTAGATGCATGGCCTTTATTGGATATATAGTTTGCAAATATTTTTTCCCACTTTGTAGGTAGTCTTTTCACTTTTTAAATGGTATTCTTGGCCACCCTAAAATGTTAAATTTTGATGAAGTTCAATTTATGTAGGTTTTCATTTGTTTCTTGCATTTTTGGTCATATCTAAGAAAACTTTGCCTAACTCAAAAACGTAAAAATGTATCTGTATGTTTTAAGAGTTTTATAGTTTTAAACTCTTAGTTTAAGTCTTTGATCCATTTTGAGTTGATTATCGTATTTGGTGTGAGAAACTGGATATCCAACATCTTTTTTTTGTGGTTGGTGTGAGGAACTGGATGTCCAACATCTTTTTTTTGCACTTAGATATCCAATTGTTTCATCACCATTTGCTGAAAAGATTTTTCCTGTTGAATTGTCTTGGCACATGCATCAAAAATCAATTAACTAAGTATAAGGCTTTATTTCTGGACACTCAATTCTATTCCATTGATCTATATATCTATCCTTATGCCAGTAACACACTGTCTTGATTACGTAGCTTTGTAGTAAGTTTTAAAATAAGGAAGTGTGATTCCTCCAAGTTTATTATTCTTTTTCAATATTGTTTTAGCTATTTTGAGTCCCTTGCATTTTTATATGAATTTTAGGATCAGCTTGTCACTTTCTGCAAAAAAAAGAAAGCTATCTAGGATTTGGATAGAGATTACATTTAATCTGTTGATAAATTTAGGCAGTATTGCCATCTTGAAAATATTGAGTTTTATGATCCATAAACATGGGATGTCTTTCCACTTATTTAGATCTTTTTGGATTGCTCATTGGGAGTGTATAGAAATACTATTCATCTTTATACATGGATCTTGTGTTCCGCAACCCTGCTGAGATTTATTAGTTCGAATAGTTTTTAGCAAATTCCTTAAGATTTCTACAAACAAGATTGTGTTATCTGTTAGTAGAAATAGCTTAACTTCTTCCTTTCAAATCTGGATACTTTATATATTTTTTTCTTGTTAATTGCCTTGATTAGAACCACTGCTAAAACGTTGAATAGAAGTGATGAGAGAGGACATCAAGTCCTGTTATTGATTATAGAGGGAAAACAGTGTGACATTAACTTTCATCTGTAAGTGTGAGATTAGCTATTTTTTTTTTTTTTTGTAGATGTCTTTGATAAGGTTGAGGAATTCATCCTACTCCCAATTCATTAGTGTTTCTTATCATGAAATGGTGCTGCATTTTGTCAAATCCTTTTCCTGTATCTATTGCAATGACTGTGAGGTTTTTGTCCTTTTTCCTATTAATAAAATTTAGTATATTAATTGATTTTAAAACATTAAACCAAATTTGTAGGCTCAAGCTAAATCCCAATTTGTCATGGTGTATAATCTGGATTTGGCTTGATAGTATTTTATGGAAAATTTTTGCATCTATATTCATATCGATTTATAATTTTGTCTTCTTGTGACATCTTTGGTTTTGGCATTATAGTAATGCAGGTAATATTGGCCTTATAGAATGAGTTGGGAAGTGTTTTCTTTCATTTTTTGAAAACATTTGTGAAAAATTTGCAATAGTTTTTCTTTCAGTATTTGGTAGAATTTATCAGTGAAACTATCTGAGCCTGATTATTTGTGTGTGGGAAGTTTAAAATGACTAATTCAATCTTTTTCAGGGTTATAGTTTCATTTATGTTTTCTTGTTCTTCTAGAGCAAGTATTGGCAGTTAGAGTCTTTCTGGAAATGTGCCCACTTCATTTGGTATCTGATTTTGTATTGTTTAGTTTTTGGTGAGTGCTGGGGGGACAGAGTCTTGCTCTGTCCCCCAGGCTGGAGTGCAATGGCACAATCTCAGCTTACTGCAACCTCAGACTCCCAGGTTCAAGTGATTCTTCTGCCTCAGCCTCCTGAGTAGCAGAGATTGTGGGCATGTGTCACCACTGCTAATTTTTGTGTTTTTGTAGGAATGGAGTTCCTCCATGTTGGCTAGGCTGGTCTCAAACTCCTGGCCTCAAGTGATCCCCTGCCTTGGCTTCCAAAAGTACTGGGATTACTGCTGCCCCCAGCCAGTTACCTGTTTTTTTTTTTTGTTTTTCTTTTTACATAAAATTGTCATATCCTGTTCCTTAAAATGTCCTAACATATCTGCTTTTCCACCAAGTATAAATCATAGCCTGTATTTAAAATTTAATTTAGATACTAAACAATCCTGCTTTTATTATTAATGGGAATTTATGTTAACACATATTATAAGTTATTCTGTTCTTTATTGCATAATTTTAGTCAATTCAAAAGGATACTAGAAATGAAAAATAAGTTCTTGGCTCTCTATATAATGAGAAATAAAAATAGACTGATTTGTAATTGATTAACTGTCCTATAAGAAGATCATTTTATTACATGCCTACTGTATTAATTATTGCTATATTTTAAGGCTCAATTTGACTGTCTCTGTTTCTTAGGAACTTTTAGTCTTGATATTTCACACCTCTGATTCAAACTTTTGAATATGTTTTTCAAGGTATATCTATGACTGGATATTCTTGTTGAAGTTGTAACTCAATTTGCTTTGGAAATTTGAGGCAGGTAAAGTCCTCTCCATTATGAGAAACATACAAGGATTTGGATTTCTTTTTAAATTATTTAGAATTTGGAAAAACTCAAAGAGAGTTTGCCAAGATTCATCTGTGATTTTAAAATTCACGTGCAAATTAGATAAGTATAAACTGCAAATTTGATTTCTTTATCTTGACAAAAATCTCTTTTATATTCATGAACTTTCTGAAACTTTTTCTTAACCTTTTAGACTTCCACATATTTTTTCCATAAGAATAGTGAAAAAATAAGCTTAAAACTCTTAAGATGTTTGACAGAATCTGTTTCATAGACTGAATGTTGGTCCTAGAATTTTTTTTTTTTTTTTTGAGATGGAGTCTCCTTCTGTTGTCCAGGCTGGAGTACATTGACACAATCTCGGCTCACTGCAAACTCCACCTCCCAGGTTCAAGCGATTCTCCTGCCTCAGTCTCCTGAGTAGCTAAGATTATAGCCATGTGCCACCACTCCAGGCTAATTTTTGTATTTTTAGTAGAGACAGGGCTTCACCATATTAGCCAGGCTGGTCTTGAACTCCTGACCTCATGATCTGCCCACCTTGGTCTCCCAAACTACTAGGATTACAAGTGTGAGCCACCATGCTCAGTGTGTCCTGGGAGGAATTTTAACCTTACAACTTACATATTTATGTCTCCTTTGAAGATGATTTTATCTCACATATATCTTATTTTACCAAAAGTGATTATTGAAATTATAGTAGTAATATAATACTACTTCTATTAATAACAACAATGGATTTCTGCCTAAAATTCAGACTTTCCAAATGATATTTCTTCTTCAAAAATATTGATCTCTGTTCTAACCAAATTGTCTGTGACCTTCAAATATTTTCTTCAATGCATTATAAAAGGCAGTACTCAGCTAAATAATCATGACATGTTATATATGTGTACATGTGTAGAATCACAATTACATGTGTATATACATATTCTCCTTGTTCATTTGTTTAAATAATGTTGGCCTCATAGCTCTATCAGTTTCCTTTTGGTTTCTTGAACTTCTCAAACACTTTCCTGATACTCAGCCTCTTAAATAGCTGAGACGACAGGTGTACACTACCACATCCAGCTAAGTTTTGTATTTTTTTTTTCTTTATAGAGAAAGGTTTTCACCGTGTTGCCCAGCCTGGTCTCAAACTCCTGGGCTCAAGCCATCCTCCTGCCTTGGCCTCCCAAAGTGCTAGGATTACAGCCATAAACCAAGGCACCCACCGACTCTTCTCTTTGTTGCTCTCACTCAACCTTATTTTCCATTTCTCCACTCTTAACTTCTTACGTCTTTCTTCTTTTCTTTTGTTTTGCTTTTGCCATAGAGCCATCAATGTTCTGTATGAGTGCCTCAGACACAAAAGTTTCTGAAACATTTGTTGTTTTTTGGGAAAGAAAGTAGGGGATAAGAGGAACAGGGATGATATTCTGGTATAAAGACTCCCTACTCTCAGAATTAAGACATTTTTGAAATTGAAATACATTGCATAGAAGGGCCAAATTGCTGTTGTTGAGTGTATATGTATATATTCTCAACAATGGAGAACACAGACACGGAATGCTATCATTTATGAAGTATTTACTGCATGTTAGAAATTTTAGAAAAATAATAGCTAACACTTATTGAGTATTTGTTGATCACCATGTGGGGAACAAAACAAAACGTTTTGTTTTTCAAAACAAAAGAAGAAAGATATAAGAATTTAAGAGTGGAGAAATGGAGAATAAGGCTGAGTGAGAGCAAAAAAGAGATTGTATTGACCTCTACATTCAATAGAATCTGAGACGAGGTCAAATAGCTCCTACAATTTCTTTCTGTAAACCAAGGAGGAATGCTCCAGGAATTCAGAAAATATAAATCATGAAGCAAGTTCATGTAGAATTTATTTGCAAAATTCTGCAACCTCTGTACCTTTCCACTTCTAGTTTTCCACTTCTGTCCCCTCTGTTAAATCTCTTCAAACAAGAAAGTCTGTATGTTTGTCATCAGGGTCAACAAAAATAAGGGGAAGTAAAAGAGCTTAGTTTCCACTCTCAGCCTTGTTACATATTCACACAAGAAGAGGGGTGATGCTTGTGAAGAAGAACTTCAAAAGAAAAAGGGAATAGAGGTAGGAGAGAGGAAAGAAGTCAGTTGAAGAGGTATAAGCCGAAGGCAAGGACAACCTGGGAGTAAGGGGCAGAAACTCATGTGTGTTTCCACTTTGGCAAAACCAAAAAGGGGATATTTTACAAGTTTCAAAAAATTTTTTCCTTATAGTTAATATTTTGTAAGTGAGCTAAATGGATATTTCTCATTTCACTATTACACTTTTATATTTGTTCCTACAATCCAGTTTAATCATTCCTAAACCTTTTTAATCCTGAGGCTAGTTCTCCTGGGATGGAAAAGCCTTTCTCTTTTTTTCTTTCCTTTAGGCCTGGTGGGAAATAACAGAAATCCTTCTCTGGTATTTGTGGTGTTGACCATGCATCTTGGGGCTCAGAAAGCACTGGATTCTTACTCCCCAACTTGCAGAGGGATAGACTGCTGTACCTCCATATCCTCAGGAACTGGCATGATTATAGGCAAGGAGTTAGTGAGATTAATGCACTAATATGAAAATGAATGAATGAATGTTTCTTAAGTGTGGTTTTAAGTTTTTCAGAAGAAGGCTGTTCATATACTGGTGCATAAAATCCTGGGCTGAGGACACGAGGGCTCCTAAGGCAAATGTGAAGTAATGGGATTTCTGATGAAGTGTGAGAAGGAGGCTAAGTAGGAACTCCCTTGGCTTTTAATTCTCTGTTCTTTTTTCCCCTTCGTGCTTCTCTTTCCTGCCTTACCAACTCGGATCCTATTCTCATAGGCACTGGGCAGATGTGAGAGTGAGAACTGGACCTGGCACTCCAGACGGAAGATGATTGAGGAGTGAGGTGTGAGAAGAAAGGAGCAAAGTCAGAAGGGAGCCACCACCCCTAACTTCAGGGCTGCCCGTGGCACTGACTTCCCTGGGTCCTTCTCAGGAAAGTAGGGGAATGACTAGTGCCATTCACAAACTGTTTGGTTGACATTCTAAGAAGTTATTCAGCAAATTTCAAACAGAAAAAGAATGATATAATGGACCAAAACTAATAGTTCTCACCTTATTTATGATTTTTCTATTTCTGAATGAGTATTCAAATTTCATTGAGTACTCAAGTATAATTTGATTATTTCACCCTATCAAGAAATCACTTTATTCTCAGAATTTTCCTGTTAGTTGAAAATAGAAAAGTGTGTTATAAATTACATAGGACTTTTACACTGTATATAGTTTACAACATATATTTACATGTAAGGTATTCATACCTAAACTTGAAAAGAGGGTAGGCATAGAGATTATATGTGATTACTCAAATATCAGTGTATGTATATTTCTATATATTATTTGTAAATATGTAAATATAATATATTTCTTATTAGAAATTATAGTTTGAATTCCATGGTAAAATTCATCCTTCCCTCTGGACATGGAGGTAAGTGCCCAATAAAATTAACAAACTTTTTCTCCAAGAGCATTTATTTCTGAGGGTGCAAAGTATCAATTTCAAGGTTGAGTTTCTTTAAAAATCAGGAGCTAATTTTTAGTGAATTAACATTCAAAGGATCAATATGACCTAATCCATCACCTGACAAGTGCTGGTATGAGGAAAATGTGGTCCCAAGACCACTGAGTTGAGGGTCTGAAAACAATTTTAACATGAAAATTTATGAAAGTTATGGACACACACTAGATACCTCTCAACAGCCTAAGAACAATGTTGTGCTGGCAGAGAACAGGAAAAAAGACTGAAATTAACACTGAAGATATAATCTGAATCCTTCTTATGGGTTAACCTATTTCATGTTGTAATTCTATGAAAATCTCATGATTATTTTCAATTTTCCAAAGCATTTTTCTACATTTCCTTTTTAATAGCAATAGTCATTCAGGTCTCATACATTCGTTAGCTGAAGTTATTTTATTGATCTTCCTTTACTATCAATTAACTTTTAACCAAAGATATTTCCCACATTTGTTATCATAAACTTTTAGTATTTATTAATACAAATTTTTTGCTTTCTCCTAGAACCAAAGACATAAGATCTGTTATTATTAGATTTTTTTCCATTTCAGAAGCTTGAGTTTCTCTTCATAAATATTTTTATAAAAAGCTATGCCTGTAATATCACTGGATTATCTATCAATATAGTCCTACTTGATAGTTAAACTACCTCTGATATCAGCCCACAGTACCTAGCAAAGTCAGATCAATGTCAATCTAAGCCTTTTTGTAAAAGGATTCAATTTATCACTGATCATAATGCTTGCTTAACAATGTTTAGTTTGCTAATTTGATGTGCAGTGCTACTACATCTAAAACAACAACTTCGCTTTTTCTATACAGCTATTCCTGAGAGCTGTATTCTCAACTTCCTCCCTAAATTTTTGGAAAGACTATTTAGTAATAAAAAAAGTCCATAGATTCTGTTTTAACTTTTCCATTCTTGCTTATTTTTACTTTCCATGAGACAAACCTAATAATGAAAAGCAATGCTAGTTAAAAATGTTGTCTCTAAAGGCCTGTCAAAGCTTGTATTTAGCATATATTTTTGGGGGTTGTGGGGGTGATGCAGCATAGTTCTTAGGTTTTTCTATTGCTGAAATAACACTGTAAATCTCTTCCTACCCGTGCCTTAAATTCCTCAGTATTTCTGGTCTTGCACAACAACATATCTGTGAGCTTATATGTCTTCTTAGAAATAACAGACTTACTTTGGAACATAAGCACTTAGGAAATGTTCAACCACTTGTGATCTTGCATTAGTACATTTTCCAAGCTATTCTAGGCAGAAAGAGCAACTCAGAGAAAGTTCTTACCTCTTGAAGGACGTAAGACAATGCACATCACCAATAAAGCAAGCACAGCAGAGGTGGCAACTCCAGATAGAATTTTTACCCAAACCTACATAAAATAAAGAGAATTAGGCATACACATAGTTCCTGCTAAATAGAAATGGCAAGATTTTGTTTACATTTAAATCCGATTTCTCTCACCCCACAAAGCTTTTGATTGTTTTCCACTGACCTGGCTATAATTACTGGAATTCTTCTAGCTCTGCAGGGAAAAATATTTCTACAATATATTTAGAGCAATTTTCCAATCCCAACCCATTCAGGAAGTAAACACTTATGTACAAATCCTTACCTTCTAAACAATAGAAAACTCTGATTACATTCAGCCAACCCTCATTTTTAAGCAATACTTGTGTTTGCTTATACTAACCTTCATTTTTCCAGGTGTTTTTGAAAGTTTGCTAATTCTGTCTTCAGAGTGTGGGTCACTGGATCTGTGAAAACCGTTGAAAGGGACCAAGTCTGTCTTTGCAGTTGGAAGCTGAAGTCAGGACAAGGTTTTTTCTTTCCACGGACTTTTGAATACCGTGCCAAGTTTCAAAAGATTTCTGTAAAATTAGAAACAGATTTTGGGGGCGTTCTTGGCCCTCACATGAACTGTGAGTGGCTCAAGGGAGGTTTTATAGCCTTCTCATCCTTGTAAATTCTATACCAACATCTGCTTACGTTGACATACAGAAGTTTTTCTTTTTTCTTTCTTTCTTTTTTTCTTTTGCAAGTTCAGGGTTAGGTTTCATTTTCTTCTAGAAATCACTCAGGGATCGCTTTAGCAA
The DNA here is from genome assembly GCF_009761245.1 of Sapajus apella. Lineage (NCBI taxonomy): Eukaryota > Metazoa > Chordata > Mammalia > Primates > Cebidae > Sapajus > Sapajus apella. The sequence goes on from NW_022436958.1 coordinate 25,765,914, forward strand.
GTCATTGGGTTTTGTATAGCATTTTTATTTGCAACTAAAAAATGAATTTAAAATAATGAAACTTGCAGGTCTGTACATTAAACATATATCTAATTTTTAACAGAGGAAGAACATTGAAGCCACATAAGATTTTGTGAGAAATGTACCATATAACTGCACTTTTTTTCCTCTGGAAGATTATGAGGTACTGCAGACAGAAATGTTTTTCTTTCAGCACAATTTCTTTGTCCATATAGCACCATATGCACTTTCAGTAAATACAGAAGTTTAAAAATTCAACTGTCTAAACCCACGGCTGCTTTACTTTAAAGAAATAAAATGCCATCTGGTGAAATTTAGTATGGGTTAGGTGTGTATGCACAGGCTAGAAAGATGGAAAGATCAGTAAGAATAATTTACCAGCAGACCTTTGGAAGAATGGAAATGGCTTTACAAGAGTGGTATTTTTGCTTTCCTCTCAGAATATCTTCTGAGAGAGGAGAACATTTAGTAATTATAAAGATTTAAAAATAAATTAAAAAGCATCTGAAAAGAGAAGTAAATCTTATGTACAATTTCATTTTGGCTAACTCTACATAATTCCAAAGAAATTGGTCATCTTGACAGATTAGTAAAATGGTTGACTGAATTAAAAAAAAAATACACATACAACAGTTTCTTGGAGTGTTCTGTCTGTTTTAATGCAATTCGCTTGGATAGATTTTGTGATTCCACGTAAACACAGTTGTTAAATCTACTGTGTCCTTAATTTTTCCACTAATGGTTTTCTTTTTTGGAAATTTATAATGTTCCCAACCCCTTTAAAAGATTTCATGGCAACCTTTCTTGGATTGTACATGAAAGGTAATGGGGAAATGTTACCAAAACATGTTGCTATTTGCCTTAGACAACTTGTCTGGCTACGATGGGGCATTTTCTCCAGCAAAGAGCAGGACAGTGGCTTGTGAACTTCCTTTCAGACATTCTCCAGACATCCCTCCCTGAATTCCAGTCTTATGAAAATTCTGTTGAGGAAAATGAATCATTAGACATTTACTGGCAGAGAACTGTATTCCTGGTGGCTTGGGGCTGGGCCCTCTCCTTTGCTGTTGGTGGAGTCACCTCTTTACAAACTGAAGTAATCATTAAGACTAATATCCAAGGGGTGCTATACACTTGCAGGTATCTCCAAGTGATTGTGCAACACTCAGATCTGAGATAAAAGCCACCAGCCAGGTCCTGAATGAATTGTTTCTGTGTAAGTCCTCTCAGATTGATTGCCTTCTCTGGAACACAGTGTGTTCTCAGAAGTTCTGTCCTAACCTGCCAAAGCCCCAGAATACACAGGTAATTTTTAGTGGGTGATTACCAAGTGGTAACCTGCCAAAGCCCCAGAATACACAGGTAATTTTTAGTGGGTGATTCTCTTTACATTGTAGAGAGAAACGAACTATAATAAATGATTAGGGTATAATTAAAAGACCATGCTGAGAGCACATTAGTTCTAGCAATTAAGAATGCACTGACATGTGATTGATCTGAACACCACTTAGGATTCTATGGCTGCATGTGGCCACAAGATACTCATTTAATAGGCTCTGTGAAGAAGTTGGGGTGCTTTAACACACATTTAATTTGAAACAGTAATGGGGGAAAATGATGAGAGTGAAACAATGTCTTTTAAGTTTTTTTGTTTTTTCCTTGGAAGGTTGGGTAGGTCAAGCTGTAACTTCTGGAAAATTCTTACTAGTTTGAAGCGTTTTAAGAAAATTTAGACTGCAGAAATAAAGATGTCAAATTTTCCATCTGATTTCATAGTTTAGGGAGGTATTGTTTTTATAGAGTCACACATGTTCATTCATTTGAGATAATGTGAATGTGTTCTAATTTTCATCCAGACAAGAACTCTTAAAAAATTTGGATTTTTAAAATATTATAACATCTTTATGAGCTTTTTTTTTTTAATTTTGGAGTCAAAATGAAGATGCTTTTGCTAACTTTTTAAAAACACGTAGAAAACTAACTCTTATTCCTACTTTTACATTTGTTGAGAAAACAAAAATGAATCAGACACAGTCTGTGTCCTTAAGGAACTTACATTCTAGTACAAGTATGGCAGGTACATTCTTACATACTTGCTTTCTTCAGCTTCCTAAATCTCTTGCTCAGAAATAGCCTGAAGCTGAGCTTGTGTTCAGTAGAAAGAGTTTTCTCACTGGTTGGTGATTTCTGCATGGACCTGGGAGGAGGACCAGAAAGGACACATACTATATGCATGTAATCCTTAGGTCAAGTCTAACTTTTGTTAGGACTGAGACTTTTCTCAGAAAGCAACTCTGGATCTATTAAAATACTATAAAATCAGAAAGGATGACGTTGGCATGTAAAAATGTAAGGACAACAATTAGGAGAGTAGAGGCTCATCAACTGAGTTTTTTCCAGAGAGGGACCTTGTAAGGTTGACTTTGGAATATGATTACATTCTGATAAGCCCAGTGGATAAGTGAGCTATAACATAAATCCTTAAGTTATAAGGAGGAGAGCTTACTAGAACTATTTATTAGAAGCCAACATATGTCTGCAAAATTATTTTGATTTATATGTTTTCCCAGAACAACACATTCAGAGATATATTCCTAGAGTCTGAAGGTAAGATCATGCTGAAAGCATGAGGATGTTATATTTTTATTTAAGGGAGGGAGATGAAAGAGAGATATGTCAATTAACCAAAAGCCAAGGCAAGTTATTTAAGGGCAAGTTACAAGTTAGGAGAATAAAGGTACAAGTGCAGTAAACATAAGCCTGATTTTACATTCTTTAAAGTAAAAATTTGCTTCTAGAAAGCAAAAGCTCCTAACATCCTACCCATTTGATTCCTCGGATTCAATACACATTTATTGTTCACTGTCTGTTATCTACAAAGTGATTTAATACATTACTTCATATGATCCATACCAAAACTCATTTTGCTGATTAGGAAACAGCCCAGAAAAACTAGATAACTTGCCCAGGATTTTAACAAGACCCGGTGTTACTATCTTACATTGCTTCTTTGTGATACTTTCTCAAATTTTATTCCAAAATGATAAATATTTTTTTAAAAATTATAATTGACATTTCACTGATTTGCTATTGGGGGACACCATAGGGATGTGAAGGTAAAATAATTAAGGCTAAAATATTAATGATCTTCAGATCCTCAGAGTACTTTGTTAAATATATCTCAAAAGAACACAATTTCACTCTACAAAGACTGTTCAACATATTAATTTGTTTCAAGCTTTTTTTTTAATTGGGGTCTAGTAATCAGATAATTATTTATACAGTGCATGGGTTAAAATCTCTCCCTCCACAGACTTGCTTAAATGAAAGTATTCGTCAACATACCCATCATCCAAAGAGATTTTTGAGTTCCAAGCTAGGAAGAGTCCTGAGGTCTTCAAAGCTCAAAAATAACTATCACATAGTTATAGATCTGGAAGAAGTGGCATAATATAGCACCAGTGAGAAACGATATAGCTCAAACTATTTTTTGAATCTGATCTCTTTTCTAAAAGCACAACTGTTACATAAGGAAGAATATAAAGCCACATGCCTCCCAGTCTGTAATTTGTACCTACTAGCTTCATCAATGTTAGAATTAGATGTCAGTGTTTTATTATCCTATCATAATTGGGGCAAGTTCTCTTTGGAGACCCAAAGGGTTGACTATCAAAATGAGATTAGAAAAGAAACAGAACAGAGACACAACCCATTTCTTTGAGTGCTGAGGACACAAAGACTCAGGAGATAAATCAGTGCTTCACTGTCATTTAAAAATTGAAATATTACATCTTTTTAGAAGTGGGTAACCAACAAGAAGACTGTTTGAATAATATAAATAGAATATGTAAGCACCTATAGACTTTAACATAACTTATTAACACATATTGTTATTTCATTAGCACTTTTAGGTAGAGAATATTGCAACTAGTAGTTAATGTCTAATGAACACTTTTATTGATCATGAAGTTTTTCTCGGCACTTCGCATGTACTATTGCCTTTCATCCCCAGAACATTCGTGCTATTATTATCCTCCTTTTACAGATGAGGGCGTGGAAGCAGAGAAAATTTAAATAACTTCCCCAAAGTCCCACAATTTATGGGTGGTAGAGATGGGATAAACCCAGGTAGTCTCACATTATATAACACAATTTGATTGATTCATGCTTAGGGCTCTGATAAAAGGGTATTTATTGGTACAGTGATTGGTATATATAATCCAGCTGGAACCGGGAAGAGTTGAAGATGAAAGGAAAAAATACATGGGCTAATAAACTGGACATTATGACAAATTCAAAGTATGAGGAGTAGTAGTAACTAGTAATAAGGTGGGAAATAGAAGAGTTTTTTGGGTTTTTTTTTTTTTTTTTTTTTTTTTTTTTTGAGATAGCAGCAGGTTGTATTTAAGATTTTAGTTCAAGTTACAATAAAGCCTAAGGTATGGTCCCAGAAGTGAGTAGCTAAGATAGAAGAAGTGAAGATCCTCAGAGAGATAGTTGGCAAAGCAGTGAGAGACTAAGATATCCTTTGGGGTAATCACCTGGGAACTTAATTCGCTGCAAATTATGTCTATAATTAAGGACAGGGGAGAAATCATCCCAATTCTTTATAAAACAGATGGAGAGAATTCCAGTTTAAGTTGCCAAACTGAACATATACATTGCCTTTGGAAATTCCATTAAACTGACAGTAAAGGAGGAAAAGGATACAGATATGACATGAAGAGACTGGAGAAGTATCATCAATGGATAAAGCAGAACAGGAATAGCAACTGCCTGAACAACACCCAGAAAGGAATCATTTTGCTTGGCAGAAGCATGAAACACTTCCATATTTGAGATGGCATTTACCACTGACGGTAAGAAAGGGAGATCGGGCTGAAGAAAAAGGACTGGTTAGAAATCTACACATGGACTCTTCACCTCTGGGTGCAGAAAAAAAAAAAAAAAAAAAAATCTGCAGCTACTTATTTATCCCAGGAGTATGGATGGGAATCAGTGCACCAAAGTCAATCCAGTCCTCCAGTTTAATGGCTTTCTGACCTTTATCCTTAAACCCACCAACTATATACCAGGATCTCTCCACTGTCACCTCATTCTTTTGTTGTTGTTGCTGAGACAGAGTCCACTCTGTCTCCAGGCTGGAGTGCAGTGGCGCAAGCTTGGCTCACTGCAACCTGTGAGTCCCTGGTTCAAGCAATTCTCCTTCCTCAGCCTCCGAGTAGCTGGGATTACAGGCACAGGCCACCATGCCCAGCTAATTTTTGTATTTTTAGTAGAGATGAGGTTTCACCATGTTGGCCAGTATGGTCTCGATCTCTCAACCTCATGATCCACCCGCCTCTGCCTCCCAAAGTGCTGGGATTACAGGCGTGAGCCACCGCGCCAGGCCTCACCTCACTCTTAATCTGCTACAAAAATAAGAATCAGTAGGCAAGAATAATATTTTTTAAAAATAAAATGAATCAAATCCTAAAACATGAAAGAAAAATCAATTTTTTTAAGCTAGATGAATAAATTGTTTAAATGACCATAGAGATAATTCTGGGAACAGAAGCCTTTTTCAAAAGTTTGAATTAGCATTCTCAGTATCTTGAGATTCAACAAGATATTGCCACAATTTAGAGATCAAGCTAAAAAAAATGTAACATTCAAAAATACTCTGTGATAGATAAGTTTATGTGTCAACTTGCTGGGATAAGGAATGCCCATATAGCAGGTAAAACATTTTTTTCTGAGTGTGTTTTTGAGGTTGTTCCTGAAAGAAATTAGAATTTGAATCAGCATTGAGAAAAGAAGATCAGTCCTTGATAATGTGGGTGGAAATCATTCAATCTGTTAAAGGTCTAGATAGAACAAAAGCACAAAGGAAAGATGATCCTCTCTCTCTTCTTGAGCTGGACCATCTATCTTGTCCTGCCCTAGGATCCTAGTTCTCAGACCTTCTGACTTTGAAACTTGTACCAGAGCCCTCCCTGCTTTTAACCTCTATAATTGCATAAGCCAACCCATAATAGGTCTCCTCTTTATCTATCAACTATCTATCTATCTATCTCTCTATCTATCAATCAATCATCTATCTACCTATTTCCTGTTAATTTCTCTCAAGAAGCTTGATGAATATGCTCTAATATATTGAAAATATGATCGCCAAAATTTATTTAAATCAAAATAGGTTTTGTGAAATAAAATTTAGGAAGTCTCTCAGAACAGAAAGACAAAGTTAGATAATATGATGGGAAATTAAGAAACGTAAATTATAAACTCAGGAAGTTTGAGGAATAAAGGGTAAAGAAGGCAAAGGAAAAAAGGTTATTACATAATGAATGCAAGAGACTTTCCCCAAATTGTAATAGTAAATACATTTTTAGGGCCCACAACATGGCCTTCACAAAATATGAGAAAAGACTTACACATAATTGTGAAATTTTGTAATACTGATTATTAAGAGAAAATATAATCTTTCTCAGGAAAAAAATAAGTATCGTGTGAAAGAAGAAAGAATTGGACTGACCACATACTTGTCATTGCCAATCAGATGCTGCAAAACAATGGATCTATTTTTTCAAAGTTCTGAAATAAAATGCTAATCAAATTAGAATCTGCTTAGCTAAGACACTGCCAAATATGAGGATAAAATAAAGGTATTTTCAGACGTGTGATAATTCAGAGTTTATACTCCAAGCATTCTTTTGTAGAAAGGCACTTAAGGGTGTGTTTCAGCAAAATAAAGAAGTAAAGTACTAGAGTCATCACTCAGAGAGCAAATGAAGCGATCAGATGCTAACAACAAACATTGTGTGACTTCCTATCTCCAGCCACTTCTGAAGTCAGATCTATTTTCTTGAGTAAGTAATTTTCTTCTAAGTTTGGGTTGTTTTTCATATCATTTGGAACCAAGATTCCTGGTATTCACAATATGTTTGGAGGTACTAGGTGGACTCTAAAAGCAGAATCTCTATGTACCGTCTCCACTGAAAACTATAGGAATTGGTGCCACAGAGAAAGAAATATGATTCTACCGAACCAGTTAGCTCAAAAGTAGTGGTTAAGTAGTCATAGTAATTTAAACTGTTTATTGGTTTTAAATTTTTAGAATTCACTAACACCTTTATAGTCAGAGAAATTATCAACCTTCACAAGTATAAAAATAAATGTACATGTAACCAAAGTTGGGAAGTGAAAGAGAGTGAAGAAAGATAGGTACGGTAGGCAGAGGGCACAAAAGCCTGTGTCCTTATCTCCCAAAGCAGATAGTGAAGAGATCTCACCTGTGAAAACCAGAATAAGCAATGGAGGTACACATAGCAGTCCCTGCCATGTCATCACCAAATGGTGTTGAGGACACATTGTAGGAAGTAAATACTTATATTTATAGAAATACAGAAGCCATATAATTTTTTAATGTAATTTCAGAAGTTCAAAAATATATCTACAAACTCATGTGATGGGTATTAGGTCTATTCCTAAATAGTCTCATACAGTAGATGAAATTTATGCTTGGCATCTTTTTCCCTTTTTTGGAATATTTGCTCCACAGTGCAATAAAAAAAAAAGGGGGGGGGTAAAGGATAAAACCAGGCAGTTCATGCAGGCAAATCCACACATTCAAAACAGGTGAAAATATAAAAATAAAGATTCTAAATATTACCAGGAATCAAAGAAATGCAAAATAAAATATCAAAATAGGATCATTTTAATTTGGATTATCAGAGATTAAAAAGACCGTAGAATCACGGTGATAGCAAGGCTATGGAGAAGCTGACACTCATACTCAGTGGTAGAAGAAGGACTGAAAACTTTCTAGAGGGAAATTTAGGAGTAAATGTCAAAATTATGCATATTTTTTGGTATAGCAAATCTACCTCTAGGAATGTGTTTTAAGATTAACATTGGACAAGTGCACAAAGATGCAGATTCAAGAATATTTGTTGAAACCCCGTTTACAACATCCAGAAATTAAAACTGTATAGGAATTCATCCAGACAAAATCAGACAAATAAACTAAGTAACACATAAAAATGAATGATGCAGATATAAATTTGTTGACATAGAAAATGTCTACAATCTATTGCTTAGTATATCTAATATGACTTTATTTTTGTGGAGGGTAAGAAGGAAATGTTTATGTAGCTATGTGCATAGTGGAAACTCTGGAAATACATGTCTCAGAGCCATGAGTACCAAGGTGGGGGACTTGGTGCCATGGTCTGCCCTGGAAGTAGGTAAGAAAAGTGGTACAATGTCTACAGTATATTTACAAATACTAGTAAAATCTCACTAAAAGTTGATCTTCTCTTTATTGTCACCCTATCCAGAAATTCTCAGCTATTTTAGAGATAAAACATTTTTTCCTGCTGAGGCAGATGACTCTACTCCAACCATACCCCTTCCTTGGTGTGCTATTTCATCAGAAGTCAAAATTATGATATCCCAGTGAGAAGATAAAATTAGATAAGAGGGCCAGCTGATCAAGAAAATTACAGAACATATTTCTTTGTGTAAGTAAAAAATACCAGGCCAAGTATAAGAACTTCCAGTCCTTGCCTGGTCTCCCCTCTGGACTTCCTGGACTCCCTGTCCTCTAGTTTGGCTCCTGACCCATCAATGGGAGCCTGGGGTCCTCTCTCCACAAACCTGCCAGCCATGCCACAGATGCAGCCTTTTTCTTTCATGAGCTTGAATGATTTTTTTCCAGTCTTATTCCCATGACAAGTTTGAATTTTAAAAGAAAATCCCTAAAAATGCCATACTTTAATCTGAAATAATGAGTAGCTTAACGGTGGTGAATTCAGGCAGCATGGCTGGCTGATGGGAAGGTTATGTAACTATTTCAGGAAGTAGATTTTAAGGCAGTGAAGAGGCTAGGAAAGGAGGAGACAGAAGTTTATGTAGCACATCTTACATCATATCATTCAGGTATCCACCTACTGTTACCATGAGTAAGGCCAGGCCTCAGGTTTTCAAGAGATAAACCAGATGCTATCATGAAAAAATCAACTGGCCTGACTCAAGGTTTGTGTAGTTTTAAGCCCATACATACGTCATGTTTCTTATGTGTTTGGTAGAAGACATTGGGAAAGATAAAGAGAATGATAGGAACATAAGATTTATGGATGAAAAAATAATAAAGACATTACCAAAATGGGCTTAAGTCCTTGCTCAAATGTTACCTTCTAAATGAGGCCTAATTCCCCATTTAAAATCAGTTCCCCTTAGCTTCCAATTTTTCTGATTTTACTTTTTCCCTCCATAGTACTTACTACCATCCAACATCTTATAACATTTATTATTTTTATTGCTTATTACCTCTTTTCCTTGCACGGAGCTCAATGAGAGCAATCACTTTTGTTTGGTTCACTCATATATCCCAAGAGCTGAGGAACAATGCTTGGCATAAAATAAGTATTTAATCAATATTGTAGCTTGAATGAGTGAATGAATGAATTAGTTAACTAATGAAGAACAGAGAGGATATGGAGCTGTCCTACGGCCCTCTGTGGCCCAACCTAGAGGACACCAAAAAGGAGCACTTCCAGGTGTGACCAGGAAAGACTCAAGCTCCTTTTTTTGTTAAACAATTAGATGTCAACCATTGTTATCTAAAAATGGTCATTTAATCCTTGTGCTACTACTTCAGGGTGACTTTCAAAATAAATTGTAGATTTAAAAAAATTATAATGTGGAGAATTAGTAATAGGAGACTTTACTGCAGCTATTCAGTTATTTTTTTTTCCTGAGAACTGAGGAAAGATTAGCAGCTATTTCTGAGAAGTATCTGTTTTATGGATTAGTAAAGTGAGAATTAGTTGAACTCCATGTTTAATTCCTTTTGACATTTTAGTTAGTGAAATTTGAATGAATGCATAATCTAAACAATACTGTGTTCCACTGTGATTTTTTTCAGCAACTTGTAGTTTTTATAAAAACATATAATAGTACCAGAATTATAATTATAAGAACAATAATTCGATTAAATTCTGGAAATGCTAGAAATCTCCAAAAATCCTTGTGAGGTTCATGTGCCAAAATTGTGGGACTCTTTTTTTAACAAGTGACTTACCATGCTTTTGGGGGATGACTTGGTATAACATCAATTTTGGTGGCAATGCTAAGCTGATGTAGATAAGGAGTTGTCTGGGGGCCTCTGAGCTCTGCAAAGCCTATGGGGCCATCTGGAGCATCAGGCTGCTGAGGGATTGAGCTTTCCCACCAATTGGCACAAACTCTGATGCAGCAAGTTCTCCCTTTCATGCTGCCTCCTCCTCCAGACTCATCCTCTAGAAGAAAGCGTCACAGGGGAGGGAGTTGTGAAGAAGGATGGAGGAAGCAGTAGGCAGGAGAAAGGAAAGCCGAGGAAGGTGGACTCTGTGGAATCGCACAATCTGTTCAGGCATTAATTTATTGTCCTATTATGTGACTGCCACTACCATGGGCAGGACTTTGTGTAGCAGTCAAGCCCAAGCTTTAAGACAAGAGGATTTGATCTCCCCACACCCTATCTTTTAAAGTGTTAAAAGACTATCAGTCTGTACTAGACTACCAGTTTAAAGCTTTCAGATGCCTAGCAGTGAAGAGAGTGTTCTGTGAAAGCAGAGACCCACAGACACCAGCAGGGGTTATAAATATAAAGGCTAGAAGGGTGGAATTTCCCTGAGGACAAATAAAGAAAATGAAGGCAATTATTTCATTAGAAGATGAAGCTACTAATGTTAATGGCAGAACTGCTCTGCACCTCTACCCATGCAGATCAGCCCTCGAGATCCAGGAAATGTAAAGATAAGACCACCGTATTCTAGTGGTGTCAATACATGTACGGGCTGCCATATTGTGCCATTGATATCTTTTACATTTGGGGATATGTTTCTCATGCTTCAACCCAATGCTGTTCCTGAATCTGAGTTTTGACCATATCCTTCATTCAGTTGTCAGTTTGCTCTTTGGGAAAAATATAGGAAAAGAAAGGCAATGGAAGTGAACAGAAAGGAAGAGCCAGAGGGTCAGAGTATGCCCTTGCCTTGCTCACATGTGGGGAAGTATAAGACACAAAAATGAATCAGGGCCTGGTTCTGCTTTTCCTCTCTTACCTCAAGCACTGCTAATGATCTTGCCTTGGTAAAAAAGAGACTACTTTATATTCTCTTTTAAACTGAGTTCCCTGGAAACAGATTTTCAGATGAAGAGATGCAAGCAGAATCAGTTTATTTTTTGGAAGGAGTAAGGGGGAGTTTTTCTTATAAGAGACACCTGTAGGAATGTGAAGGAAACAGGATGGGGCAGATTGAAATGCTGAACTGTAGTACAGTGGCAAAGGAGGCCTCAGCCAACCCTTCAGAGACTTCAGGATTTGGACTGTCCCTTCAGAGTTGTCTCAAGTGGAGTAAATGAAATAGATTTATGCCCCTCATCGGTTATTATTTGGCTTCAGTCTACTCTCCAGGGGGCATAGCTTGAGGGGAGGTAGTTCCCTATAGCCTACGACAATACCCGCCAAGAGAGGCAGCTGTGCACTGCCAGCAGTCATATTCATAGCCCCAGGAAACTGGTTGCCTTGGCCCTGAAGAGGGAATCCTCACAAAGAACCTGTTTTGGTCCATTCATTCGCTGTAACAAAATACCTGAGACTGGGTAGTTTATAAACAATAGCAATTTATTTCCCACAGTTCCAAAGAATGCAAAGTCCAAGATTATGGCTCTGGCATTTGGTGTCTGGTGAGGGTCTTCTTGCTGTACCTTCATATGACAAAAGGTGGAAGGGCAAAAGAAACCTAACTCACTCCCTTAAGCCTTTGTATAAGGGCACTAATTCCACTCATAAGGACAGAGGACTCATAGTCTGATTACCTCCTACAGACCATTCTTAATACTATCACATTGGGTTTTAGGTTCCAACATGTGAACCTTTAGAAGACACACACTTTATTATTATTATTATTATTTTTTGAGATACAGTTTTGTTCTTGTTGCCCAAGCTGGAGTGCAATGGTGCCATCTCAGCTCACTTCAACCTCTGCCTCCTGGGTTCAAGCGATTCTTCTGCCTGAGCTTCCTGAGTACCTGGGAGTATAGGCACTACAGACGTGCACCACCACACCCAGCTAATTTTTGTAGTTTTAGTAGATACGGGGTTACATCATGTTAGCCAGGCAGGTCTCAAACTCCTGACAGTTCCTCAGCCTCCCAAAGTGCAAGCATGAGCCACCGTGCCCTGCCAGGGGACATATACTTTCAAGCCATTTCAGGACCACAGTGTCCATTATGTAGTTTCATAATTAATTGTTTTATTATATAAAGATGGATGCAATCAGAAAAAGAAGACTTCAAAGAGTTAAGAGGAAAACAAAGGACTTCAAAGCCAGGTAACAATCCTCAAGAACAAAACTAGGACTTCATATTTAAATACGTCATGTCTGTGTCTTTCTTAAAAAAGAAAAAAAAAGAAAAGAAAAAGAAATGTTTAGAACTGCGCTATCCGGTACAGTAGCCACTAGCCACATGTGTCTATTTAGCACTTGAAATGTGGCATGTCCAAGTCGAGATGTGCTATAAGTGTAAATAGCACATCACAACAATTTTAAAAGACTTACTAGGAGCTGGGCATAGTGGCTCATGCCTATAATCCCAGCACTTTGGAAGGCTGAAGCCGGCAGATCACCTGGGGTCAGGAGTTTGAGACCAGCCTGGCCAACATGGTGAAACCCCATCTCTACTAAAACAAACAAACAAACAAAAAAACTACAAAAATTAGCCGCTGTGGTGGGTGTCTATAATCACAGCTACTCGGGAGGCTGAGGCAGGACAATTTCTTGAACCCAGGAGCAGAGGTTGCAGTGAGCTGAGATCTCGCTATTACACTCCAGCCTGGGCAGCAAGAGTAAGACTACATCTCAAAAAAAAAAAAAAAAAGAAAAGAAAAGAAGACTTAGTAGGAAAAAATGTGAACTATCTTGTTAATAACTTTTATATCAGCAGCATGTCTAGAAGATAATATGTTGACTATATTGAGTTAAATGTGTTATTAAATTTAATTTTACCTACTTGGGACTTTTTAAAATGAAGCTATCAGACAAATTTTAAATTAGCTATGTGTATCCCACTGTAGTTTTATTGGAAAGAACCTGTCCAGGATAATCTTAAAGTCTGATTAAGTTGTTATCTCAGGCCACAGACTATAGCAGAGCAGCAATAGAAAACAATGTAATGGACATTCTCCTTATGAAACATTCTGAGTAACATATTTCCCTGGCTATTCTAAATTGGTAAACTTTTGGGCTCCTCACTTAGCTATGGTGAGACTGTATTAGTTCAGGCTGTTATGCAAAATGCCATAGACTGGGTAGGCCAAACAACAGAAATTAATTTTCCCCTCTGGAGGCTGGAAGCCTGAGATCAGGGTATCAGCATGGTCAGATGCTGGTGAGGGCTCTCTTCTGGGCCTGCAGATGGCCATCTTCCTACTATATACTCACAAGGTAGAGGGATGGGGGAGCAGGAGGAGCTCTCTAGTTTCTTCTTTTGAAAGGGCCACACCTCATGATCTCATCTAAAGCTAATTAACTCTCAAAGGCCCCATATCCAAATACTATCACAGTGGGAGTTAATACTTCAATATATAACTTTGGAGTGCATTAAAAAAAATTCGGTTCATATCAGAGACCTATCTTGATAGGACCTAGGCCATACCACTAGTTTGCCCTGGTTGATAGAGTAGAAATGAGCATAGGAAGTCCTCAAGACTCATATGTTACTCTTCTAGGGAATTAGAATCTCTGGGAAGTAAAAGGGTTGCTCTATTCATGTTCAAAAGCAATTCTGACTCACTTTAAACATTTTCCTCAGGACAAGAGAATTGTATCTGCCATGGCTCAGTGTGGATAGACTATGAAATAGCTGGAGCCCAGTGAGCAAGTTTTTGGGTATAATAAAATAGTTATTCCATATGCCAGGAACATGACATGTGCACTGATTGATGACCAAGCAGAACTATGAGTCACATTTAGGGCAAAAATAAGGTAATGCAAATAAATTACTTGCATTTGTTTCTATCACCAACTGTGCTATACTTTCATATTTATTTTATTTATTGCCATCAATGTCATGCTAGCCTGCTTTCCCCAGCTCATGATTTAATTTGAACATCATCCAGAACCACTCATTCCTCCCATTCCCCCTCCCACTGCCAATGACCAAATCCAGATTTTCGTTAACCTCAGCCAGAATGACTGCAAAGAGCTTTTTCCTTGATCTTTTTCCATCCAATTTTTTTCTTCAATCTTTAATTTAGGCTGTTAACTCTTCATAGGCCATCTTTTCTAAAACATGCCATTTCCCTGCTCAAGAATAGCTTCATATTGGTTACCAATCAAGCCCGGATACAGTATAGCATTCTAGTAGACTTGCAAAACATGTTAGTCTTTTTCCTTCTCCCTCTTTACCTCTGTTTGGAAAATCCTTCTCTTTTCCTACCTTTAAATAATATTAAATATGGATCTAACATTTCATATATGCAAGATATTATTTGAATTATTTATTTATTATAATTCAGAATCTTTTCTCAAATAATCTAGAACTTCTCTTGATTGATCCCTGACTTTTATAAACTCTACAGCACCTATAATTTGTATATCATGCTGTTGTTGTATCCTCATTTTTTTATAATAATTTTATGCCTATAATCATTGAACTCTCAACCAATTTGTTAACTCCCCAAGGTCAGAGATTACATTTTATATCTCAAACCAGAAAAGAAAATTAATATTTATTGAATGCTTCCTCTGTGCCAGTCACACTCTGTGTTCAACATTTGTTATTCAGAATTCTCTAAATCCACATTTTTGTGTGTGTGCATGCCCTCCCTTCATCATTTCCACATTGCCCTGACAGACAGCCCTTACTACTCATGCCAAATAACACCAACCCAAGAAAGTACTAGGTTAACTAGTATTTTAGGACAATGATGGTGGAATTTCCACTAGTTATTTCTTCTACTTGGGCTCCATCCTCCTTCCTGTTCCAAGTACTTTGTCTTTCTCCAACATTTTCTTGCTTCTTCTCTAGGTCCTTCCAAATGATCCTGTTTTCACAAAACAGTTATTTCTTTTATTCATTCCCAGTAGAGTCACAAGAAGGTCTCATCTTAAAAAATAAAATCACCCATTAGGGCATTTCTAGCACAATGACAGTTTCTCTCTGTCTCTCTCTCTCTCTCTCTCTCTCTCTCTCTCTCTCTCTCTCTCTCTCTCTCTTTAAAATAAAGGAGTTTAGTATTTTGCAAGCTATAATTTTTCTCTACTTTGCAAACATTTTCTCATTTAATCCTCCTAATAATCCATTTCACAGCAGCTAGTAATACACATTTATTGAGTGTTTACTATGCACCAGGCACTGTTCTAAGTGCATTAGTCATATTATTTCACTTAACCTGAATAAAAACGTAGGCAGTTTGATGTTGCTGTCCTGCCCCACAGAGAAGGAAACAGACGTTAAGAGGTTAAGTGATCTTCTGTGGTCACTCAGATGGTGACTAATGTGACTGAAGTCTTTGCTCTGTCCACCAGCGTCTCATGTTTCATTCTCTCCTTTTTGCAGCATTTCTGTCCTTCTCTTGCTGTCCTCACTTGGCTTCCCCATCATGTACTTAATGTAACTTAATTGTGTATATCAAATTCACTGAGATCTGAAGGGTAGGTCAGTACTTTTATAAGATTTATGCTCAATTTCTCCTTTTGTTTGATTTTCTCATATCCAGTCTATCAACAAATCTGCCACCAATATTCCTCTTGTCTAGTCCATTCCATTTCCTCCACCCTATTCCACTCGGTAGACTTGCCTAGTGCCATCTAACTGCTCTCTTTGCTTCTATTTTATCCCTTTCAACCGATTTGTAAGAGTAGCTGGAGTGTATATCAATTCTTGTCAGTCCCAGTGGCTTCTGATTGTCCTCAGACTGAAATCCAGCTCCAGACTGATGGGGCCCTGTGTGAGCTGGCTCTGCCCTCTTTTCCAACCTCATTTTAGCTTATTCTCCTTACTTATCACTTCTTAGTCACCCTTGTCTTTTTGCAGTTCCTTGAACATTCCAGGCTTTCTTCATGTGGGACTCGGCCTATGTAGTTGTTTTTGTATGGGAAGCCTTTTCCCTCCACGCTTTAAGGTGGTCCTTTTCTTGTTTTCCAGTTCACCCTCTAAGATGTCACCTCCATTCAGAGTCCCTCCTTAACCTTTATATTCTTTACATGCCATGTCTGCTTCTTGTGTAATAGATGGATACATAAATAAATGATGAGTAGATCCACTAGAGAATAGGTATATAAAATGGATGATATTGAATAGATAAATAAGTGCAATGACTGCTAGATCCGTTGGAGACAAAAGCAAAAATACACACAATAACCAGAAAACAAGTCTAAGGTAATATGTAACAAATGTTTGCCAATGTGTACAGATTAAAAGCATGATGTGTGAGAGAAGCTAAAATAACAGAGAGAAGATTAACATAGGGACTTACTCAGAGATGATTTACTGGAGGTAGTGAGACTTTGCTGTGAAGTACTGCATGGTTTTGGATTGGCAGAAATTTTTATGGATAGAGGGAAGCTGTAAGAAATCTAACCTGATAGGATCTGAGAGGTTATGCTGGAGGGTAATAATAATAACTATATGGGGTCAGTTTGTGATGGACACAAATAGGGACATGTTCATATAGCAATTGTAAATTTATGTTAGTATGTTAGTGATTGATTTTTTAAATAGTAGGAATTTTGCAGTGTAATATTGCCATTGTTGCTCAAAGCTTTTTTGAATATTTCCTGTGAAATGGCCCAGAGTACAATATGCATTTTTTTCTTCAATTTTTTTTCTCATTTATTTTGTCTAGCAAATATTTGCTCTTTTGGATTAATGTTATTTTTGAAAATAGACAAAAGTTATATAGAGCCAAACCCAGTGAATGAAATGGTGATATGCTATTACTAATATCGAGGGTCAAATTTAATATCTCACTCTACTGATATTAATATATTTGTCTATAGCTAGTTTTCCATCTATCTGTCTGTCTATTCAATATGTCAATCTGCTTAATATGTCATTAGTATGCTCTGAAGGGTTTACAACTGAAGACATTTCAAGACTTAGTGAGGAAGTTCAGCATAACTTGAATTTGAATACAACTCCCAAGAGAGAAAAAAATTCGTTTACAAACTTGGGTTCTGGTGGTTTCTTAAAAAAAACCAAAAAACTCTTCATTCTTTTTTTAAGCTCCATTTTTTACTTAGGTCATAAGATTCTAAACACTTATATTGCATTTAAATAGGCAGATTATATAAAAGAAAAGTGACATTTTAAAGAATTGACTACATTGGTCAAGTCAGCACTCAAAGGATTTTTGTCCTTAAAGTCACAATACGGTGATTCTTTAGAAGAGAATCAATGCTTGCTTTGGGGTTCTAAAGGGAACAATAATATGTCTTGTAAAAATAAAGAATCCTTAACTAAATAATTTGTGTACAACTCTAAAGATAGTGCCTGGCATATGTGGTATATTTAGTAAACATTGGTTCCCTTTCCATTAATCTTGTTTTGAGAGTTCAGTATCCTCTATGGTTTTAATTTACCTTTATCAATGGTAAGCTGCATGTTTTGAACAGGAGCAGGGATAAAGTTCAGTAACAGCGGGGTAAGTAAGGGAGAGCATCCAGATAAATAGCTAATGCATGTGGAGGCTTAATACCTAGGTGATGGGTTGAAAGGTGCAGAAAACCACCATGGCACTATGTACCAAACCTGCACATCCTGCACATGTACCCTGGAACTGAAAATTAAATACATTAAAAAAAAATAAGTTCAGTAACATTGTCTTTCATAGGAGATAGAAATTTTTGTTTCAGTTACTGGTGTTGCAAAAAGGTTGTTTGGATTCGGAAAATGAAACTATCCAGTTATGAAATTCATCCAGCACTGTTTCTAAATTATTTGGTTAGAGAATTGGTCAGATGTGCTTGAGTCATTTCCTGTGTGAAATACAATGCTCATACATGAGAGCAATTGGCTCTTTGGAAATTATAACTTCTTATGAAGTAATTCTCATATTTTGCTAGCTATGATTGAATCAGTCTGAGTCCAGTCTGAAGGGAGAAACCACACAGTAATGTGAACAAGCAAAGTTTAACATAAATAATTATGAACTATAACTGTATTGAAGTAATAGAGGATTATGTACTAAAAAGTAAAAATAATTCTAAAGAACATAGAAATAGCAGATATATGAAGCAGTCATCACTGTTAGACCTGAGAGAGAGCATGCAAGGCTGAGATCAAGGCCTTGCTGGAGAAGGCAGTCGTAGGTGTGGTCACTGAATGGTGAAATTGCTGTAGTGACAATGGAACTTGCTAGAAATGTTCCCCCTAGGGTGCCAGGGAAAGCTGTTCATAAGAGGTGTCACTTGAGACACTCCTCACAAAACTGTCTGAGGAGATGCCAGCAGGGTTGCTGGCCACTGAACACTGATGGCTGCAGTGCACTGCAAGAGCTTGCTGCTGCTGCTGGAGAAAGCCACATAGACTACAGGACCTGGATGGCAGAGAAGCCACCCACATTGCAGAAGCTGGCTAAGCAAGCATAGGAGAACAAGGAAGCAAAACCCAACCCTTTCTTCCCGCAATGTCTCTCCAATACCTCCCACTTGCAAAGCTTAATATCATGCCAGGAGTTAGGAAATATTTAAAGGGCCCAGATGCATTTTCAGAGGGCTGACAAAAAAGTTGAATTTGGAGATGAGAGTCAACAAATTGATAACTGGCACTGTTGTTTTCTGATATTGTAGGGACTAAAACTATTAACATGAATATTCACAGAAATTCCCCCTCTCCCTATTCCCATTTCTAAGGTATAAAAACAATTTGAGGTTTGGGCATCCATCAAGTCTGGGATAATGAACAGAGTGAGGCAAGGAAATAAACATAGTAAAGCCATATTGATTTACATTATAAAGGAAGCAATCAGGGAGACCTTGGGAGAAGAGGTCAAAGAGATAGACAACACATGATGCACTTTAGGAAGATAATTTTAAGGAGAAGTACACTAAGAAGTAATGTTCATGCTATACTGAATGGTTCTTTGGGAAATACAGGGTTAAAACAATTTCTTTAAAATATTGTATAATTTCTCTTTGGAATTTTTTCATTTGCATGTCAGGAATAAACTTTTAAATTGGTTTTATATTAATTTAGATGCTGCTGTTGTGTTTCGTGTAAATACAACTCCATGCTGAGAGAAGCCACAAGAAGGCCCAGCTTCAACTGGGTTACACTGACCACAACATTTTAAAGCTTTTCCAGTCTATAACAGAACTTAATCTAGTATTTTGCGCTTACATATTTATTAAATCATTGGTTCCACATTTATTATTTTCAATTTAGCAGGACTTAATAATTCTACATGATGATCCTTCTGTCAGTTTCTGAGTGGTCATTATGAGGCTCAAAAATCTTTACTATTCTCCTTGGATCCTTATGTCCATCCTCCAATCTACCACCCAACTCTAAGCAGACAGCCTAGTGTTTGATGCCAGGAGAATCAATTCCATCAGTCTTCTACTTTTGTATCTCTACACTAAGCTGTTTCCTTCACTCATCTTTCTCCCCTGCTTCAGAAGTAGCAGCAGCAGCTACCCTTCTACCCAACCTTAATAGATTTCTGTGCTCTTGGTTTCATCCTCTTCCATCTCCCCAGGCATCTTGTGTCAACACTTAATTCTTCCTCTCCCTTTTTCGTCTTAAGTTTCTCCTTGTTTACCTACTCCAACTGCTCAGCTCACAAACAGGGCTTGAAACTTTGAACCTCTTTTCAAAATTTTATCCCCATCCCTGTCCCTTTTTTTTTTTTTTAACAATGCCCATTTAAAGATGTAAAGTTATTACATGCATTTCCTCACTTCCCAATTCATCCTTTGTTGAAGAATACCTACTAGGCTAACTTGATATGAGTCACTCTTCCATAGCCTAATCACACAGTTTAATCAAATTAAGCACTAATCATTGGATGCTGTGAACAAAGATGTACATGCCACCAACTCCCCATCACTTCATCTGCCACTCTGGCTTCAGAGCAAACTATGATTATCTGGGTATTCTTTTTCTCAGAATGGTTATGACCTTACCTGGGCCAGAAGATGACTCTACTGGAGTTGTTACTTAGTCCTTTGTCTAAAAGAATGTTGGGAAAATAGGGTCTCCAGGCATCTTTTTTAACAGGATGCATGTGATCAGGGCACAGGGATCTCACAGTTTTTCTCCCATCTTTAGCTCCATTCAGATAATCCTGACCTGTTCCAGAACCGTTAGATCAGAACTTACCATTTTATTCGTTAGTTTATTTCGTTCTCAATCACATACATTGAAGTTGAATCTTATGGATATTAGCTCGACTTCTGTAGAATTACTTAGAAAAATGAAGTTTGGTAGTATCTTTGAAATGAAACATTATTTTATCTACACACTGATGACACCGACAAAATTATCTTAAATTATATACTTTAAAGCAAGTATATTTTATTTTGAACATAGTCAAAATGACTTTTGCTTTTCTAAATGGTAATTATCATAACAATATTTATGATGTTAATCCATAAATCCATACAAGTATCTTTTATGGGTTGTCATGTGTTCCACATTTTTCTTATCCTTACAACATCTATCCTTGACATTGTCACCCCTAAGATGGAACAGTCCCCAAAAGGACTTTGAGAAATCTTCTAGACATTTCACAACCCAGTGTGATCTTCTTTATTCTCTTCCTGTTGAAAATAAATCTCTCCTTCTCCTCTCTTATGGCATTAATCAGTGTCTTCCATATACTATTGATACATAAGAACATGGATAATCTCTGTAAGCAAATCCTGAAAGCAAGGTGGACAAGATCCTTATTATACTCACTATTCTCTGTGGCTAAAACACAGTTTCTTACAAATAGTAGACCTTTAAAATATCTGATAAATGAATTAAAAAGTTGGCCATTATTTAATGTATGTATCTTGCACAGATAAATTTATTTTTCCTACTTCCCTTCTCATCTCTTTTTTTATATGTTTTAATATGGGTAATTTTTTTTCATCATTTTCCTCTTATTTGATTTTGTTTCTATTTATTATTGCCTTTCTCCCTTCATTTTCTCTTCTTTTTCCTTTTTTACATGCAGCATATTTTACATGGAAGGCAACATTTAAAAATGTTTATTATAGTTTTTTTTTGCAATTTATGTCAAAATAAACAAGTGATAAAAATAAAACACGGATATTATCCATTACATGCCTGTATTAAAGTATCTCATGTAACCCATACATATATACACCTACTATGTACCCACAAAAATTTTTTAAAAATACTAACCAATTGTGTATTACAAAGTTTATTGCATCTTAACTTATTTTTCTCTATGAGGTTAGTGGCTTTCAATAGACAGAATAAAACTAGTGTAATTAACCAGAAAAACATCAATGTTTTAGATAAAAAACTGGGATTCACTTGTCAAGAGAAATCTTCAGAAAATTATAGTAAATGGTAATACTGATCTCAGGTAGGCAAAGGAGTCCAAGATAACTCCAAATTGGTTGTTTTGACCATTTTAGTATTTTACAAATTCTCATAGCTTGATGAATTATAAGATCATTTCATGGCCTGTTAGGGATGCAAAATGAAAGCCCTAAACATCTGGCAGTCCATTGATCCTATGTGTCTACAATAAGACACAAGCTCATAAAGAAAAGCAGAAGCCAGGGTTTGAAAGAGACAGTTAAAATGAAAAAATGCTCATTTTTGGTTCAATACTGTTTTATATATGTAACTGAACTAATCACACATTTTTCTTCTTGTTGCTGCCCGTTTTTGAAGTTAGTATGGAAAAAACTAATATACTTCATATTTAAGTAGTGGCCCAAAGTTATTCTAGCAGCTATACGTTTAAGTATTACTTTCTAAAAATAGTCTTCCTATAGCCCCATCTAGCATCTGGGCTTTAACTTGGATTTAAAAGTTATGAACTAATAAATAAGGCTCAGCACATTTGACACCTCACTTTTAAGTGAGATGCTTATGGAATGATTGATTTCATATAAGAAGGATCTGGTATACTCTGTGTGAAAAAATTCTGAAAATTATTATAAAGTATATCTGCAATGCTTTTAAAAAATATTTTGTAACCTATGACTTGAGAAAAATGTTTAGGGATTTAAAAACAAATATAAGACAATCATCACTTGTGCTGGACAAAAATTACTGTTGACATGCTGCAACCTAATTTTTCTCTCTGTCTGTTTTTCATGCTGTGTATGACTGGCCAGTACAATAGCACTATTATATTTTCTTGAAGGTGAAGATAGGATCTTATCAAAATTCTGTCTTTAAAACAGACCTTGTTAAGTAATATAGTCACTTCATGAATAAGTATTGATATTATGTATCTTTTTGTTATGTCCATAGAAGATCTGATCATTAAATTGTCCCCCAGACACACTGAATAGCATATTCATAGCAACCAGGTTTCATTAGAGATACTCCTTACTTTTTGGGATGAGTCTTTTGAGCTAACCATTGATGAATATGAGAGGATTCCAATCTTGTTTATGTTCTCCTTAAATGTTAAACATAGATCTAAAATTCACTATGCTATGCCTACAGCTGAGGCTACTACAACTGCTGATACTCTTCTGGCAACTCCTGCTCTTACATTCTATACATTAAATCCTACGAGGTGACAACAACTAAATATGTTCCATGAAATATCCAATTTTTCATTATAGTCCCTCAAGGTTGATATTATTATAGTTCCCTATGGTCTCAAAGAAATTAAATGGCTTGCCCAAGTCACAAAGCCAGTGAGGATCCAAACTCAAGTTTGTCTCATTCTACACTGTGCCAATAAAAGGGCTGTTCTTATAAAATACATAAAATCATATACCTAGTAAGATTAACTAAGGAGAAATGCACAAACTGAAGAAGGCAGAAGTTTCAAATTAACTTCTTAAGTCTTAGAAGAAAATATAATAATTTTCTTGTTTATTGTTATGACTCACATAATTGTGAGCCAGATTTTGGAAGTGAGCATTTTATCATGCTCAGGAGGAGTGAGTGATACCTTCCATACATTTCTCTCTATTCCAGTTTTGAAAATGTGAACCATGTTAGATTCTGGGAAGTGACATTTGGGTTTTGTGTTTGAAGACCATAAAGGATATATGCTGAAGAGTTGGCAAAGAACAACTTCTAATCATGTGCAGCGGTACTCATTTAAGAAAGGATAAGGGAGACCAGAAAAGACTGTAGCAAGAGCATTTGGTAGAATGTACCAATAAGCAGTTTACTTTGGAGTTGTACAATGCTAATGTTTTATCACTCTCTTATTCTTCCCCATTGGCACATACATGTTTGAGTCTCTTAAATCTTAAAAGCAACAATGGTAAGAGAAACTCCAATCCTCTTAGGTTTTATGGTCAATTGAATTGAAAACACCAGAATTCTTTTCTCTAAGGCATAAAACTCTGCTGCAGGGACTATTAGACTGCAGAGAGGAATCTATAGCATTATTCACTTTCAACAATTACTTGTGACATGCACTAATTAATCACTCTTTGGAAAACCATTTCTTATTTATGTTTGTTTTGCCATAATTGATGCCTTGCATTCAAGATATTTATGTAAACTCTAAGTTACTGTATTTTAATTTCATATGGTCTGAAATGATACCAAACCTTTAGGATTATGCTTTATATTTCTTTTCCTCCAGGTATGCCAATAATCTGTTGTCTTGAAAATGCTTGTTCTATAATTTCCTGATACTTTTGGGCCTTTTGAAACTGCTGAAAACACATGACTCCAGACAGTGTACCTGTTCTATGAGATCCTTATAATTTCTTTTAACATACATGAGCTACATTTCAATATGTAATGTTCTGAGCATGTATTTAGTCCACGGTTGATATTACCACAAGTAATTGGACAAAGTCTTAAAATGAAAGCAAAAAGCAAGCCAGAAGCATGGACTATGAGGATGCTATAGTTGTAAGGGACTTTTGACATTATCTAATCCAACCACTCATTTTCCAGGGGAGATAACACTGTGAACTAAGGTTGTTCAAAGTTACCTACTGGTTGAAGGTTTTTTTTTTTTTTTTTTTTTTGTTAATTTTGTGGCAGAGTCTCCCTTTTTAGCTCAGGCTGGAGTGCAGTGGTGCAATCTCAGTTCACCGCAACCTCTGCCTCCAGGATTCAAGCGATTCTCCTGCCTCAGCCTCCTTAGTAGCTGGGATTACAGGTGCCAGCTACCACTAATTTTTGTATTTCTAGTAGAGACGATGTTTCACCATTTGGCTAGGCTGGTGTCAAACTCCCGACCTCAAGTGATCCATCCATCTCAGCCTTCCAAAGTGCTGGGGTTACAGGCGTGAGACACCGCACCTGGCAGAAGGTCTTATGGAGACTAAAACTCAGGCATTCTAACTCACAGGCTGATATCTAACATATTTTGTAAGTGACCGTAACATATCATGAATATTGAACTGTTCAGTAACAATCAACTGAAATGCTACAATAGTCATCGTTAGTTTTTGAATGAAACATATGCACCACAGTTCAAGTTTTCAGGTACCATCACATATTAAGTTTCACACTATTTGAAACATGTATTTTAAAACTTTAAAGTAGAAATAACACTTTTTTAATTGAAAAAAGTTACTGAAAAACATAGATGAAAAAACCTGATATTTGTTGACACCTCAAAAACAGTCTACATATGTTACAGTAGTACATTTAGCTATTTTATGCATTTGGTTTCTTGCATAGTTTCCAAAACATTCTAGAAGACAGCAATACTTTAAATGGAGTCAGCTGGAGTTTTAAAAAGTATTTTAAGAAAACCATCAATTATGTGTGTCTTCTTTTGTCCTCCTGTATACCCAAGAGATCTGATTGGTTAATATTCATCTCTGCTTAGGCATTATCAAGAAAAAATTCAAAACTACTGTAATATCAACTCAATTAATCCATCAAAACTGTAGAGGAATGTTCTTTTCACACCCTCCAACATTTTGTTTCTCCTTAGTCACAGGAGGTAACTGTTCCCTTGGAGCAAGCCATCTGTGAGACTTGCTAAGTTTTGGTTAAAATGGTCATTTGTGGCTCTGTCTGAATAATGAGGCTCTTCCTTTTCAAAAGAGGCTGCCTTTCTCCTGGGAGAATTGTGTGTGGTGTTCTGGGAGGGGCAGAGGCAGACATTTTTCTCTTTATTCTCCAATAACACCCAGTATCTACTCCCTGCTAACTGATCCTAGAGTGGGAGGTGAACAGCTGTCCAGGGACATGGGTGATCTTGTTGGAATTAATGGTCAGCCTGAATTTAGCCACTACTATGTAGTAGTTCTGCAGCATAGTATTATGTCCCTGAAGGGAAGGCCTAGGAAGGAAGCCTTAAGCTACTTGATGCTGCTCCTTAACCAGTCTTTAATGGTACTTCATAGCTTTTAAAGTGCTTTCCTATGACATCATTTAGTTGCAAAGACTGGGGAAGTGACATGGGAGGCAAAGCTCTAAGATGATCCCCATGATTTCTACTGCTGGAGTGATTCCCTAAATAATATCCTTTCAGTGAGTGTGGGCAGGACCTATGGATATAACCAGACCGTCACTTCTATGTTTACAGTTAACCTATCTAAGACTCCATCTGAGCAGACTTGAGAGAGAGATTCTTCTCTTGGCAGTGAAGAAGCAAATATCTGTGCTGTGAAAGAGACTTGAGTATGCCATGTGGTAGGGGCGTTGCTGGAGCTGAGAGCAATCCTCAGTGGACAGACAGCAAAACAGCCACCCTAGTCAGCTGCAAGCAAGCAAACTCTGCCGAAACTCTGAATGAACTTGAAAGTGGATTCTTTCCTCTGTGCCTCCAGATGAGAAGACTGTCGGGATAACACCTCGATTTCAATTTTGTGAGACCCTGAGCAGAGAACCCTGCCCTTCTAATCAATAGGACATGCATTATAATTAATAAGTGTTGTTTTAAGCTGCTAAATTTGTGGTAATTTGTTATACAGCAATAAAAAATTAATAAAAAGCAAAAACAGAGAATATTATGACCATTTCATCGATAAGGGGACTGGTTCAGGAAGATCAACTGATTTGCCTAATTTCATTCTGACAATTAGTGACAGACCTGAGATTGGTACCTTGAATTCTCATTTGTACTCCATCATTCTTTCAACAGGACTACAATGCTCCACACTAATGAGAATTATTGGTAAATTTTTTCTTACCCCTGCCCACCAACAAGATGGATAATGCATAATATGTTCCTAAAAAGAGCTCTATTCAGAGTAAAACAATCATTTTATTGATTCTTATGTCAGCTCTGTAGCATAATGAATACATTAATCAAAATCATATTAAATGTTTAATTGATAGTATTTAAATAGAATCTTGAATCAAGTGCTAATCCTCATCACTAAATAAACAGTGTTCTGCATAGTCAAGATCGGGAAATGTGATGGGTAAATCAATCCACTTTTTGTATTGTTCTTTTGTTGAATTATTTTTGAAATCCACTACAAAATTTCTTATTAAGAGACAAGGCAAATCTAAGCCTTTGTGGACCATCATTGTTCCCCAAGCCTGGAAAATAAAAGAGAAAGCAAGAGGAAAATTAAATGCACATGCAATTAAACATTCCTTTTGGCTAAAGCAAAATCAGGTCCACAGCAATTGACTCACCTGGCCACATTTGCAGATAATTTCACCATTTGTTTGATAGTCGGCAAACTTCTTTTGCAGTGCTTTGTTTTCTCTCACAATGTAGAGTTCCCTATAAGTATCAAAGGGGAAGAAAAATCATCACAGAGAACTGACAAAATACCAATGGGTTTTTTGTTCATGGGTTGTTGGACCTGAAGCTCATCCACATGCATGTGTTATTCTACATGGCATTCCTTCCTTCCCTCCTGCTTCCCAGGCTTGTTATGGCAACGCAGGCAACCTTTCTCTTCTACACATCTCTCTCAAAGGGCACGTTACCTTTTGTAACTTCTTTCAAGTTTGTTGGTTATATTAACTTGACTTTAGTTGTTCAGAAATTCGAGAACAAATGATGAGCATACAAAAATATGTGCCTTGGATCAAAATGGCTTTGGTTCTTACACTTCTCCTTTCCTGCCCCAGTGCAGTTTACTTAAAAAAATAGACATTTGAAATAGGGATATAATTGAGGGGATAAAGGAGGGAAAGTTGTAAATTCTCATTTGCACTATTTTGAAAGAACATTTACAATGCAACCTGCTTCACCCCTGGTAGAAAAAATTTTGAAATGGTTCTTTCTGGACTCACTTGAATGCTGGAGTCACATTGACATGATGCATCTTCTCAATTACATGGATGTCTTCCCCAGAACAAGCTAGTACACTGCAGTTTCTGCAAAGGAGAGTTATTAGTGATGGGTCCTCCTTGTACTGCTTGGCAATACGTCTCTTGATTTTCATTTTATTTTCCATTATACTTTGCATCTGTAATTCCAAAATCTGCACAGAGAAAGGAAGAGTTAGTGGTTTTAGGTTTGTTTTCTTTTTTCACAGTTTCATAGAAGTAAGTCTCCTGAAACTTAGAGGTCTTAGTTGTGAAAATACACACTTAGCTCATGGTCTAGGAGATAAAAATAATGAGGTAGTGATCCCCCTAAGAATTTAGTATATAATCATCTCATGTAACCGTGAAAATGTGGAACCTTCAGGTGTTCAAAAAGTAGCCCATTTCATTTCAGAAAAGTTCTATTGTGAGAAAATCCTTAGCAATACTCAACAAAAATTCTCTATCTAGCCCACCCATTTGTTTTATTTGATTTATTTGTTTATTTATTTATTTAGGATGGAGTCTTGCTCTGTTGCTCAGGCTGGAGTGTGGTCACACTATCTCAGCTCACGGAAATCTCCATCTCCTGGATGCAAGCAATTCTTCTGCCTCAGCCTCCTGAGTATCTAGGATTACAGGTGCCCGCCACCACACCCAGCTAATTTTCGTGTTTTTAGTAGAGATGAAGTTGTGCCATGTTGCCTAAGTTGGTCTCAAACTTTTGATCTCAGTGATTCAACTGTCTCCGCCTTTCAAAGTGCTGGGGTTACAGGCACGAGCCACTGTGCCCATCCTACCCCTTTGTTTTAATTCTGTTCCATAAAATAGGTCTAAACTTTCTTCCGCGTGAAATCTCTTTACTAAACACTGTTATTACATTATGAACATCTTCTCTAACCCATGCTAAGCACCCAAATCCCTTTAATCTTTTTTCATGCTTTATAATTTTCAGACCCTTCACCATCTTAATCAGTCTACTCTTTACACATTTGTGGTAGAAACTGCTAGTTTCGCACTCAGTATCCATTTTTCCTAAGAACAGACCATAATTTTATTCTGGGTGGAAATATGCTAGCTAAATGACTACATTTCCAAACCAGCAGTCAATGACATGTAAAAAGCTGTTGAGTGGAATTTTCAGAAAATCTTCTTAAAAATTTGATAGCTGGCATGTGTACTTTTTGCCCTTTCCATTTTCTTCTTACTCCCTGCCTAGAATAAAGATGTGGCAGCTAAAATTCTAAAAGCCATCTTTGACCTTGAGAATGAAAGCCCAATTCTATAATGGCATAAAAGAGAGAGAAAAGGCCTGCATTCCTGCACTTTGGGAGGCTGAGACCAGCAGATCATGAGGTCAAGAGATAGAGACTATCCTGGCCAATATGGTAAAACCCCTTCTTTACTAAAAATACAAAAAGTAGCTGGGTGTAGTGGCATGTGCCTGTAATCCCAGCTACTCGGGAGGCTGAGGCAGGAGAATCGCTTGAACCTAGCAGGCGGAGGTTTCAGTGAGCCGAGATAGCGCCGCTGCACTCCAGCCTGGCAACAGAGCGAGACTTCAACTCAAACAGACAAACTAACAAAAGCCTGGATTCCTCATAACATCATGGAGCGAACACTGCCTAGGTTCCTTACGTGAGAGAATATGCCCAGAGACACCTTTATTCTAGGCCCTGTGAGTAGCAGCAGCACTTATTTCATAACAGAAAAAATCTAGTTTATTTAACATATGAAACTTGACATAGGGACTGATCAGTGTTTATAACGACCCAACTTCACAGTAAAAAATCTGGTTCTTGAATAATTTACCTCCAAACTGACTTCTCATAGATGATATATTTATATTAAATAATTGAGGAAGTAACTATTTTCTTTAAGACTGAGGGGAAGCTTTCAGAAAAGTAAGTCATCGGTGCTAATGAACAAAGCCCATCTCTTTGGCTCCTAACTCTACATTTTAGATCTCCCTTCAAGGGAGCCATATATAGCACAGAAAAGAGATTAAACCCTTGCAAGCAAGCTTGGAGTCTATATAATAGATTAATCAGACAAGTACCAAGATTAATTTCTTATGTAATTAATAGCAAAATAATATATTGGAATATTTTTCCCTGGAAGTTTAAATAGGTTACTTTTATAAGACATTTACCATTCAGTGAGCTGGTAAGGTAATATATCACAGGATCGCATACATGTGGGAATTAAGAAACGTGTATAAATGAGACAGAAAAAAAATAAAGTGTATAGATTTGTAACCAGAACATAAGAAGCTAAAAAAAAAACAGCTCTAAAATAGTAAAGGAATTTGAAGCAATTAGAGGGGCAAATAAATAAAAAAAGGGCTCATAATAAATATACAGGAGACACAGCTAAAATCAGCCTAAGTCCAAATAACGTGCAGTAATGTGGCAAAAGTTGAATCAATGCTAGAGAAAAACATTTATGATTGTCAGCTTGTTCCTAGCAGTCTGATTTCATTTTAAGAATCTCTGTTATGTATAAACCTGTTTATGACATGGAAAAATATTTTATCTGTTAATTATCTGCATTCATTGATGGTTGGCTGAAGATTGTGTTGAGAAGGATGCTCAAATCTGAAGAAAGGAGACATCTTCCCAGTAGCATGTTTTCTGCAAGCTTTGAACAGACTACAGGTGGCATGTAGCCCCTCTTCACCATTGCCACTCCTGCTCTAAGTTCATCTACCTGAAGTAGTTTTAGGAGGGCAGGGTTCTTGGCCAAAGGAGACCTAAAAAGATAGTCCATTCCGCGGCCCCCAAAGGGACACTGTCTTATTCTAAGGAATGTCTGGAAGAGTTTGGCCCTTAAACTCCAGAGATTGTCCTAGTGTTGATCCCAAAAATGCTAGTCTTAAAACATCAGTCTTTGTAAACATCTATTTGATTCATTCTTTTAGGACATTAACTGGGAGGCAGTAACTTTCTAGTGGCATAATTTGGTGACAAAAGTTCGAACTGATACTCTAAAATGTTTGCTTTGCCTTGTATTTAATGGGGTTTTAAAATAAAGGTTTGTGTAGAAACCTGGCCAGGAAACCTTGGAGTTGGTAATAGCAATGCACACCAATTTGAAAGCATCCCTTTAGTGAAACTCTATTTAAGGTAGAGCCAATTCCAATGTTAAGAAACTAACATTCACACCCATATGCAAGGGTGTGAATTTTCTTCTAAATGGATTGTTTGCTATTATAGTAGTTACAGTCTTTAATTCAGTGGTATGGGGGATTTCCTGAAATACTATAGAAATACATTCTTTCTTCACTGCATTCTTTCACACAACTCACATAACTGTGTGTTAGTAAACTGAGATATAGCTAGGTGACATATTCTGTATTTTCTTATTATTCAGATCCAGCTTCAGTGTCACTCCCTCTAAGAGACCTTCCTCAACCACCAAATTGAAAACATCCATCTAGTCACTTGTTTCATATCATCCTATTCCAACTCTCTTGTACTTTTCTATGTTATATTTCTTGTTCTTTAAATTTTTGTTCACTGTTTCTCTCCTCCAGACCTCACCAGGAACACACTAGAATATAAACTTCATGCAGCAGGAGTCTTCTGTGTCTTGTTTACCTCTGTTGGCTGTTCCTACAATGTTGCCTGGCACACAGTAGGCATTTCATTTACATTTCAGAAATTAAAAAACTGTCCTCGTACAACCAAATTAGATAAAACCAAAATTACCATGTTGGATTGAATCAGTGAGTTGTACTAGTCTTTCTGGAACAAGTCAGCCTAAATCTATATTATCAAAATTTATGGTTGGTTTTACTGGAATAAGCAATGGCTGCCAGATAATTTCCAGCCCACGATGGATCTTGATTTTCTGCATGTGAATCCGTATTAAGCACAGTTCATTAAAAAGGAACTTGTAATTCAGCATGATTTTTGTCTGGGGAATGAGTCACAGAGGTATCAATGGCAACCACATGCTGCCATCTTTAAATGAAAATCAAATTCAGAAGCGGTCAACAATACCTTATGAGCATACTCCTCTGGTTTCATATTTTGAACATGACATATAGCTTTATACATCATCTTCTCTCGGAAATCATTAACTGTCTCACGTTCAATAACTCCTGAACTGCTGGGAGCAACCAGGACATAGGTGCTCTCATCAGCTCTGGCTCGACCACGGGCCTGAAAACACAAAGAAACGAAGTGAATGAAAGGGTACGCTCTGATACAAATCCTCCTAGGTTTTGCTTGGAATGGTATTCATTGCTCAGAATGAAATGATACTGGGTTGTTCAGCATGCCAGTCTTCAAATGGATAAAGTTAATAAGCTAGTTATTAACCCATTCCTTGTAAGTCAGCTCTTTGAAACTTAAAATATGCTTTAATACAGAAAGAGTGTTCTAGAGTGATGATGGTTAGGCCTCAATGACATCTTATCATCCTGTCCAGCCTTTTTGCTCCCAGAGTTTCTCTCTCAAACTATAAGAACCATGATCAATGACTTGAACTGAGGAATCTCTTTCATGGTAGAAAGCTGGGAGGAATGAATGGAGAGAAGGGGTGTCTCTGACCTTTATAGCAAGCCTGGTGAGGAGGCAAGTCAGTTTCTAGCATCCCACATTGAATTTTTAACACATTTTCCCAAGGAAACATATTTAACATGGTGACAACTTTCTACAAGCCTCTTTAAGAAAGTAATATTCAGGTATATTTTGACTAATAGAAACTTCTGTGGCCTGGCCCAGAAGCCTAACTACCAACTATAAAATTATCCTCAAGGAAAAATGCATTCTAAGTTTTTGGTTTGTTGGTTTTTGTTTTTGTTTTTTTGAGACGGAGTCTCGCTCTGTCACCAGGCTGGAGTGCAGTGGCACGATCTCGGCTCACTGCAACCTCCACCTCCCGGGTTCAAGCGATTCTCCTGCCTCAGCCTTAGTAGCTGGGACTACAGGTGTGCACCACCACACCCAGCTAATTTTTGTATTTTTAGTAGAGATGGGGTTTTACCACGTTGGCCAGGATAATCTTGATCTCTTGACCTAGTGATCCACTCGCTTTGGCCTAAGTATATCAATGACTTACAAATAAACTCCTGAAATAAAATTAGTTTCTAATTTGATGGCAGCCTGGTTACCTTAGTCTTCTATGACTTGCCTTTTATTCAAGGATCCAGTTTAAATTATTTAAAAAATCCTTTAGTTAATTTTATAGGAAGAAAAGTATGTCTATTAATCATCATAATACCTATGCATGCTTAACAGAAGGTTACAATAATGCCATTAACAAAGGTAGGTGAACAGTAAAGTGAAATGTGAATGAAAACTAGAACGTCTCACTCTTTTATTCACTTTTGCAGTTATAAGTCTGCCCCCACCAACATTTTAACATAAAATCTTCTAAACATACAGAAAAGTGGAAAGGATAAGGGAGGAAAATGCAGAAACAGCAGGGCTCCCTCAGGTTTGGGCATGTTACTTAATCAGACTTTGTGGTACAGTATACTTTAGATTCCTGGTCCAGCTCGGGGCTCACAGACATCCTAGAAATGAGGAGGCTGCTTGTGACGCTTACAAATGGGGCTACTGTCACGGTCCTGGAAAGCCTTAAGGTACAGAAACGGCCAAAAAGGAGTTGGTGTTTAAACATACAACAGGTATCTGGTTATCATATGAATTGACAGCAATATGAAAGGTAACAGTGCACAGCATTTAAAAAATGCTCTTTTAACAGGAAAAGTGGTTTGTTTTTAAAACTAAAGAGATGTTTTGTGCTGTTTAACTAATAGAAAGCAATTAAAATAGGAACACACATTTAAAAATTAACGTAGTAAGTAGAGGTATTTGAATGTACCTGGACCATGGCTATTTCATTGGTGACAAGACCATAACGGATAACAATGTTACATTCTTTAATATCCAGACCTTCTTCTGCCACTGTGGTAGCTATAAGCAGATTTATTTTTCCAGTGCGAAATTTACTAATGACTTCTTTTTGTTCATTCTGTAGAAACATTTTAATAAATTAAATTTTGTGATGCTAAACACACTAAAATCTTCTAATTAGGAAAAGAAATAATAAATTGCAACTGGTCAGTGTAAATCAAAGGATTAGATCATACATGGATTTGTTGCCATCTGTTTTTGGCATTGAACAAAGACATAATGGTGAGACAACATTTGATTTCCAATCTGGGATTACCACACAATTACAAAAATATTTCCATCATCCAGTCTGGAGGTGGAAAGACCATTTTTTTTATGCCAGGGAAATAAATTGATGGGTGACTCCAGAGGAAGAAAGGAGGAGCTGTCAGTTGAGAAGAGGATATGACAATGAGAAGCTAAAATGGACATTTTCCCCCCATTATATTAACTTCAGAATCTCTAATATTCAGAGGATAAGATGCAGAGATGCTTTTACATATTGTTTTCGGTCACAGAGAAAATGCACACTATATATGCATTTGGTCACTTTAAGAGTCATTTGAGTGAGAAGCTATGGAATATTCCTGAAAGGGCACAAGAGAAAATGAAAACATTGGGTTCATCTAGGGAGGCGAGCTGGAAGGCTACAGGTCTAAAGGTATGCCTTGTGCCTTATTAATTTTGAATGAGGTAAATATATTATCTATATAAAGGGATAATACAAATAAAAATAAGAGGCTATACAACTGTAATTAAAACTATTTTCAAATGAAAACAATCTAAATTTTGAAAGTCAATATAAATAAATTAAAATATCGCCTCTCATCCTTACGTGGGAGAAATGAATGAGAAGAAACCTAGCTTGAGATGGACAATGTAGTTTTATTTTCATAACCACTCTCACCAAAGCTGTTGGTCCAGTTGGCATTTGGTGCATATCCACACTGTCTTTTGCCCCCATACATTAAACAAAAATAAAGCTGCCAGACCAAAAGTATGTTCTTCTTTCCCCCTCCCTTTCTTCTCAGAGGCAGTGTGAGTCCTTATTTGACTCCTAACTGTAGGAGAACCCTGTAGAAAGGCCTCTCTTGAGTCCTCTCTGAAAATATGTCCCTCCTGTCCTCACTTCTCCCAATAAAAACATGTCCTTGGATTTTAGCAGAAGATGTCTGTGTCTTAATTCAACGGAGTAACTTTAATGACAAAATTCCAGACAGTATCAGAGCTTCAAGTCACATCATGTAGCTGCATAACACCATTGCTAAAAAATTCGTCCACCCCAGTTTACAAGCGGAGGATGCAAGGAGTGGGGAAGGAAGGAAATATGTTCTGTATTTTGGCATACAGCCCCTAGGTTTGAAAATGAATAAGGAGCAGAAAGTAGCTTGAACATAGGCTTTTCATTTGCACTCTACCTTTTTTCAAAGAGAAGCTGAGCCCTTTTACAGTAAAAGTCATAATGCTAATGCTAATATAATATAAATTTAAAAACAGAACTCCTAAGAATCAACACAGAGGCTGTGAAACTGAACTTGAGTTTTGCCTGGTAGCTTTCTGGAAGCTAAGACAAAAGGAAAAACATGTTAAGCAAACTACATGTCATCAAAAAGAAGGAAGAAAACTTGTTATCCAAGGAAAACAGTGCTTTGTCAGGCATTAATTTTATTGGCAATGCTCACATGAGTGCATGAAGAGCATATATAAGGAGTTATGTAAACCATTTCAAGACTTTTTTTTCCAGAAAACACTGAAACAGAATTTACTCCATTGGCTTGAATAGTGATGACTGTAATAGAAAGGAAGTATCCATTTGTCCAGCAAGACTCAGGGTCAATATGACTTTAGCACTCAGAAGAATATTTTACTCTAACAAGACATGATTGCTTCATGCATGCTTGCAACGTCTACAAAAGTCTTTTTTCTTATCTAAATGTTTTCTACTGTGTCCACACTAAGCAGTATGTAAATAAATAAAACAAAACACCTTAAAAAGGAACAGAAAACCTACTCATCAGAATCCCAAATCTCTAATGTATAAAATTCTTTAATTTTTCCAAGTTTTCCTATAGGTCTCCTTCTATGTAAACATATTTTGCATAGTCCTAGTTACAATGCACATGTTTTTGTGGGAGTTTGAATTTTTATACTTGATACTATATTGCAACCACTTCTGAACTTTGTTATTAAATTTACATGTCACTCATTTTTGCAAGGGAAAGTTAACTTAGAAGGTTCTTCGAACTATGCAGGAAAAAAGTGACTCCTAAAGCAACACTTAACCTCTCAAAAACCACAAATTTGATTGCAATTAGACTTAGATTTTATTTCAAAAACAAGTGTTTTATCCTGTAAACGCATTTGTGAGAGGATTGATAGAAAAAGACTAAAAACAATTTGAGAAGAGTAATAACAGCATTAAAAAAGAAGTCCAGGCTGAGTGCAGTGGTTCATGCCTGTAATCTCAACACTTAGGAAGGCAGAGACAGAAGGATGGCTTGAGCCCAGAAGTTTAAGACAAGCCTGGGAAACATAGTGGGACAACTTTTCTACCGAAAAGAAGAAAAGAAAAGAAAGGAAAAGAAAATTAGCTGGGTGTGGTGGTGAGCACCTAAAGTCCCAGCTGCTTGGGAGGCTGGGGCTGGAGGATTGCTTGAGCCTAGGAGCTGAGTCTTGATCATGCCACAGCACTTCAGCCTGAGTGACAGAGCAAGGCCTTGTCTGCAAGAAAAGAAAAGAAGAGAAAAGAAAGGAAAAGTGATCCAAAAGGATATTTATACCTGCGTCATGGGTTTGAACCCACTGCTATGTCCAGCTCCAATCAGATGGTGGGCTTTGACTCCTACTTCAGCAAATTTTTCATTTTCAGTAATCCATTGGGAAAGAGCATATGCACTCTGTCATGTTTTTGTAAAGATTATTCCTCGTGCTGATTCTTCAGTCCTAGTATATTGCTCCATTATGGTATTTCTTAATTTGGTCAGCTTTTCATTTTCATGTTCTGGGTTTTCAGCCAGCTTTTTCAACATTTTATTGTTCTCTTTAAGAAATAATTAAAGTTGATATGTTACCTAGCTTGATGTAGCCATTCCACATGTGTATGTATATCAAACACCATTTTGTACACCAAAAAAGATATAGTTTTGTTGATCAAAATTTAACGAATTAATTTAAAAATGATTTAAAGTTTAAATTAGTGAAACATGTAACTAATTACAATAGAAAATTTCATGAATTATGGCTTATCTACAAACTTGTGCTGTATCTAACAATTAGGATGGTTTAATAAATAAATTCATTACAATTGTCTTGACAATGAAGCTGAATGACCAAATGACTGACTGTGATCATACAACTGGTAGCTAATCTGGTCATATCATTAGAAATAGCTACAATCTGAGTGGGATTTCAGACATTTCTGTTTTTGAAGAGCTTATGAGAAGCAGTAGGTTCATGCTGAAAAGGTAAATGAATGAGACCAGTACATGTTACTTGGAATCTTACCAAAAAATAAAGTCATGAGAAATCTATCTGTTTCATCCAGTTTCCAAGGTTTCTTTAAATCATCCTTATGTTCATGGCGATCACAATACTTATCATCACCACCCTCATCACTATCGTCTTCTAGGACTGCAAACTTCTTTTGTTTCTCTTCATTATAGAAAGTTTCAAGATGATTATACGCATCTATCATTCGAATTGTGTCATTAATTTGTAGGGCCTCGTTGTACTTCCTCAAATGCTCTGCACAAACACGGTCCTTGCGATTTCCTTCTTTTGCAGCTGTGAAAAAACATATTATGTAATTTGAATAATAAGCATATAAACTCCCTAAAATAGTGCCATGGACTTGAATATATTTATGTTATTAACTCCAAAATTGGCTTCACCTTCGGTTTAAAATGGGTAAGTTTAGGCTCAAAGTATGTTATGAGCTCTGAAACGGCAAGTTTTCCAACTCCTTGACTTGCTGCTTGAGCTCTGCCTTAGCAAAAATATGTAGCTGATGCATAGAGAAATGGCATGAAAATATATTAGTTGAGTTTGCCTTTGGAGACAGAGCTATTAATATTTATCTCAATACCTTAAATATACAATAAATACAAGACTCTGGAGACAAAGAGAAAATTGAATGGTTTTGGAATCTCTTTCCTTAGAAAAGGAATTAGAACATGTTTATTATGCTTGCCCTACACAGAACACAGAAATTCTATTTGGAATTACATTTGCTTCCAATTTTTTGGGGAATCTATGATATATTCATTTGAAATCTTGGAATAAACATGGGATAAACTGTTAGGTTCAAATCTAAATTACCTTTTTTTTTCCATTTGAACGGCCCATTGTTCATAGGGTTGAGTTCCAAAATCTGGCATTGGACTCATTTGACAATAAGTTTGAATCCTTGTCATTATTTCTAGAAGTTTCTTTTTAAATGGATCCTTAAAAATAAAGTATACACTTATTCTCATGTATTCTTATTGTTAAAGGAATAAAATTATCTTTGTTAAAATAAGTTCCAGGCTATAATAAATCTGATTCAAAATCTTTGTTTAGACAATGTAACAGGTTAGTGTCCCATCACTTGTCTGTACATTTACCTTTGTCAACTTCTCTTTTAAGTCTGTCATCAAGCCACACCCACACCAACGCCATGTTACCTCTACTGGAATCTCCAACTTAAAAGGTTAGCGAAAGTAAAGCTAATAAATAATATAAACCTTGTATGTCAAAGGTAGTTTAGTAAACACATATTGCTTTAATGCCACCATTATTTAGAAAGCTTACAATGTAACTTAAGAAATTTACCCATTGTCAAACTGCTTTCAGTATTATTTCTGCTAAATCAAAAAGTTGAAGTACAGGCTGAAAAAAAGTCAGAAATAAAGGAGTGCATGCCATATGATTCCATTTACATAAAGTTCAGAATCAGCGAAAACTCATTTTTTGTTTTGGAAGTCAAGACAGTAGCTATCCCTCGGGTATAATAACTGCAAGGGGAACCAGAAGATTTGGGGTACTGGCAATGTGCTGTCTCTTGATTTGGATTTTGTTTACATATGTGTATTCAGTTTATGAAAATTCAGCAATCAGTACACACATGAATTTGCATTTTTCTGTATGTAAGTTATACTTCAAAGAATATAAAAAAGTTAAGTAAGTTTAAAAAATGGCAAATACTTTTAAAAATATATCCTGAGAAATGTAGTTTTAAAAATCCTTATGTGTAGAAATGTGCATTTAAATCTATCAAGTAAAACCAAATAAGTAAAAAGGGAGAGTGAATAAAATGTATTCATCTCTGCTAATGCAACTGGAATAGATAGCAGTCTTCTTCAGAATTAAAAAAAGGATATATGGAGGCTGGTTACTAACATTGGTTTGGTGCCTACTATATTTCAAGCATTGCTTTATCTACTATGCATATTTCATATTATTTAATCCCAACATTCTTATTTCCAGTGGTATTATAAAGTACATATGACCAAAATTTGTAGTCCTTTCTAAATTTTACAAAAATAAAGTATTGACATAATTTACTGGCCATAATGCCCAAATTGACTCTCAGCTTACTTTTATAATTACTGAAAAATTCGTCAGAAAAGCATCATTAAAGTAAATATTTCACTTCTTTACCAT
This sequence comes from Sapajus apella, assembly GCF_009761245.1. Classification (NCBI taxonomy): domain Eukaryota; kingdom Metazoa; phylum Chordata; class Mammalia; order Primates; family Cebidae; genus Sapajus; species Sapajus apella. The sequence goes on from NW_022436958.1 coordinate 25,804,853, forward strand.
CGCACTGTTTTCCTAAGAAAGTAAATATGCAAGTATGCAAATTAGGTAGGATTCCCATTATCATTGCCAAATGTAATTTGATAGCAACAAAATGGTTCCTTGGAATGTCAGAAAATCAATCTTGGAATTCACCGAGAAAAATGAAAAAGACTAAAACGAACTGTCATAACACCTCCAGCTTAGTTATACATCCCCCTGCCCATCGTCCCCGACTAACCCTCATAACTCATGTGTAGCCAAACAATGAATGAGATATTCCTCATGTAAATTAGAAAACTGAAAGAGGACTGGAGGAGAGAATTCACTGTAGTGCTTTGCTGCCAAATACCAGTTTAAAAAAAAAAACCTGAAATTTGTTTGCTAAAATTTTTAAATAATATTGTTCAGATGGTCAATATAAAATAGGTTTTGCCATCTTTCAACTGAATGGGTAGTATTGCCAATGAAATAGATATAAAACATTAAACCCATACTTCTCTGGTGTCATCTGCAATTGCAAACTTCTTGCATGGCTCCTGTATTTGGTTTTTCAGTTGATCAAGGTTTTCTTCAACAGTTTTAATAGTAAATGCATCAAGACTGGCACATAGCTGAAAAAGAGGCATTTTTCAATATTTATGCAATTATTTTTCCCTTTCACTTTATTCAGTGTAGAATTATTTTTCATGTAAAAAATATGTAGCATTAAATTGTAGCATAAATACATAGCATAAAATTTCATGAAAGTAATATACAGCACTGTTTGCTAAATATAGCATTTTAACATTGTTTCATTACGGATTTCATTAACCAACAATGGATAACATTTGTCCTAATAGAGGGAAAAAGAGCTTCTAAATCAAGTTGGTGGATAATTCCAGAGAAAATGTTGTATTTATTTTCATTTCTTAAATTCCATTTTCCAGGTGGAAAGGTGATATGGAAAGAGTATAACAGTTTGCCATCATTGACAGATAATGATTTTGAGATAACTATGTTACACAGGCATATCAAAAGTCATCTTAACATCTATGGATTATACTACCACCTTCTTCTACACATAAAGCAGGCAATAAAAAGCTGGGCGATCTTTAGCCATGTGCCTGGATTATTAGCTTGACATTAGCCCTTAATCCTAGTAATAAACTATATTTTGGAGCCCATAATTGCATCTCAGAATGTTGTGTCCACTATACATAATTTTTATTGAATTCAACTTAAAGTAAGGGACTTAAAATTCAAATGCCTGGACAGGGAAAATGTGGCACATATACACCATGGAATATTATGCAGCCATCAAAAATGATGAGTTCGCGTCCCTTGTAGGGACATAGATGAACCTGGAAACCATCATTCTCAGCAAACTGACACAAGAACAGAAAAACAAACACCTCATGTTCTCACTCATAGGAGGGTGTTGAACAATGAGAACACATGGGCACAGGGAGGGGAGCACTACACACTGGGGTCTGTTGGGCGGAAACAGGGTAGGGACAGCCGGGGGTGGGCAGTTGGGGAGAGATAGCATGGGGAGAAATGCCACATATAGGTGATGGGGAGGAAGGCAGCAAATCACACTGCCACGTGTGTATCTATGCAACAATCTTGCATGTTCTTCACATGTACCCCAAAACCTAAAATGCAATTTAAAAAAATTCAAATGCAATTGCCTTGGTGCCAAAATACTTCCTGGGCTACTCTGATTTATTTAACACTCGAGATCAACAGCAGCACTGTATGTGGTGTTACCATTTTGGGGCAGCTGATAAGCTCATATTTAAAGATCTTCATATCCCTATTTCCCTTTAATTTGAATTATCTAGATTTCTAGAATCACATATGAAAGACAGAAAACATGCAGTTTTGAAACTCATAGAATAAGACTTTATTATGTGTGACAACTAAAAACTTTCACAGTTTATGAATATTTCTATATCAAGTAGATCATTAAGTTTAACTATAAGGGTGGATGTTCAAAAGAAGGCATTCTATTTGTCTAAACTTCCCATTAATTATATTGCTATCCATCATTTTTATGATATTGTTTGTGTTATTGCAATGCATTAAGGCATAGACTGAGTATATTTATTGTACTAAAGCAAACAGATTTCACTTAACTTATGATCAGGGCACTTGAACTCAAACTTATTTAACAAGATCAAGAGGTAGTGGCATTTGTTTTAGCTTTGCTCTCATTGGTTACACATAAAATTATGACTTACTTTTAAAATGTGTTCTTCAGCTTTGGCTTGCTTTTTGGCCCCTCCAACACCAGGTGAAGCTGTTAGTCCCAGTATCTGAGGAAGGGGGATCACTGATTTGTTTTCTTTCTTGAGTTTAATGTTTTTCAACTTCTGCTTCAAATAACGCCTCATGATGTTATTGTAGACTTCTTCTTTGTTAGTGTGATGACATTCATCAATGATAATCAGAGAAAAGTCTTAAAAGAAAATTCAAAGAGTTAATTTCTCCTCACCAGCATACTACAGTAAGGAAATAGCTTTAGACCAGTGAATTGAGCTGTCCTGGGGATGCCTTTTCTTGGGCAGGACACGAGAGCAGACCACTTCCAGTTTTCCGGAGGGAAATCCAACTATACTAGCACCTGTACACACAGAAGTTCATACATACTAATCATGAAACTCCCTGTTACACATTCTCCTTTTTTAATAGATGAGATTCAGAAAATTTACAGAACTAAGAAGTGTTAGGTGTGGAATTCACACCCTGGTTTACTACAAATCAAATCTCAGGATTATACTTTTGTTTTTAATAAAATATTTAATTTTAGATTGGTGAATTTTATTTTTATTACATCAAGTAAAAATGACACTATTTTAAAAGAGAAAAATGTGCCTTGTTTTTAACATTGGATTTAGTTGTTAAAAAGTATTTTTACTTCTTTCCCTTTCTTTCTCCTACCTTCTCATCCTATCCCCACAAAAGATAAGGTTTATATTTTTATTCTATAGGAAAGAGAAGCAAATCTAACAACATTCACTAGCAAATAAAAGAACTTGTCAGAATAAATGGAAAGTCCAGTGAGCGCTTGCTTTAATAATGGTATTCTTCTGCAGAATAAAATTGTCTAACTAAAAACTTACTTTTTTTGTTTCCTCCAGGAAGTAGAAGGATTTTAATAAAACCATAAGTAAGAAAAGAGCATTTAAACCAAAGTAAATTTTTATAAACATTTAAAAATTAATTAACAAATACAAATTAATAATACCTTTGTTATCATTAATATTACTATTAATTTTTTTTAAAAAAATAAACACTTCAACTGACCTGACAATTGAACACCAGCATCTTCTCCATTTTGCAGGTTTAAGAGGGAGTTTTCAAGGATTTGAGCTGTACTGATAATAATATCACAGGACTTGACAACTTCTGGAAATGATATTTTCAGTTGGGTATCACCACTTAGTCCAATAACACGATACCATTTCTTCAAAAATGGTTTGAACTCTTTGTGGAAGAGCTGTTCAACTAGCAGTACCTTAAAAAAAAAAAAAAGTGAAGGTTTTTTAAAAAAGAGAAAGTTAGTCAAAGCCAAAGGAGTATTAATCAAGGCCTATTCTTTGTTCAGCATTTAAAGGGGTGTTTACGTTATCAGTGAGTCAGGCATAACAACTGCCCCATCAGTCCTTTCATTCTTCTCTCAATAAGCATTTATTATAGGCTTGTTAGGTGTAGGCATTTGTGTTTGGGACACAAAGATGTTTAAGACTGATTGACAACTTTGGGGAACTCTGTCTAGCTGAGCATACAGACCAAGACCAAACAACACAAGCCAAATGATTACAACACAATGTAATCATGCTCCCCTAGAAACACACACTAAGTGACAGTTAAGAGAAGAAGCAACTGAAAAAAAAAGGAGGAATTGGAAGGAATTTGAATCTAGTAAGCCTTCAGTCAGTGAAAAGATAAACTGAAACTAAGGTTGAATAAGAAATACATTGTTTAATTTGTAGAGCAGGGCCAGGTTATAGACCATCAAGCAGAGTATTTTACATTTAGTATAACAGTTTACAGGATCCCTACCAGTTGTACTGTTGAAGTGATTTATTTCTGTTGTTTGTTTTTGGATTAGACTAGAAGCAACAGGACACCAGGACTGGAAGAGGCAGGGAACCACAAGTGAGGAGTTAGGGCATTCATCCTAGTGGAGAACAGATGTGAAGTGAAGAAATGAACTGCTGGAATAGCTGTGGTGGCCAAGCAAGAACAAAACTGCAAATACACTTGGCAAAAAAAGTGGAAACTTCTGGTACTTGTCAGCTGATTCTGTATGTTGTAACATCTGCTGAAGGTAGGTGGTTTGACACCTGAACGCTACACATTGCTTGTCACTCAAACTACCTTCTGCCTCAGGGGGAAAAGGTAGTTTCTAGGATATGACCTTCAGGCCATCTTGAAGGTCATATCCTAGAAAGATTTATGCAATAGAAGCCCAGCAGTGTAAGTATGGCAAACAGAAAGTTGGTAGGAAGAGTTTCAAGGGCAAACTTCAAAGAATGCACATTATATTTTTCATTCTCCATAATTCTACCCGAAATGCAATCAGTGGTTACCTTTTCCCCAGTCTGTAGCGTTTGTGTTTTTCATCTTTTTACTTGAGGTAATCTCCACTTAGGTGTTAAATAAGGAACGGCTGATCCCCCTGGCTAAGGGGAACATCTTATGAAGAATACTGGTTTACATTATTATTTAGTGGAAATGATGGAGGTTTTGAAAAGTAGATGTCTCGGTGAAGTGGAAGAAAATGTGGGGAAGAGTTAAAATGAAATCCACAAATTCTAAGGAAGCAAAGTGGACTTAAAATCAAGAATGAAGTTGGTGATTGAAAGGATATTACCTTACCACAAGGTGGAAAGAGTAGAAAGAAGAGGAGAAACTTTCATTTAGTTTAGTTTTTTTTTTTTTCTAAAGTCTCTCTGATCTGCCTGTTACAAAATCACTTGAGAAGTCTGGAAAATACAGACTCCTGAATGGCACTCAAAAATTACTAAATCTAGGGACCATCTCTGGGGACAGAGGCTTGAAACCTTCACTTTAATGACATTTAAGCCTTCGAAATTTGAAAACCACAGCTTATTTCTTCTCTCTTCCACAAAGCCATTCCTGAATCATTTTCTGGAAGTATTCTTTCCATTCCATTTATGCAAGACAGAGGGATTCTGCAGAAAAGAATGGAAATTAAGTGTAGTGAAAAGAGATAACATGATGCAGAAGGAAGAAAGCCCTGAAAACAGCTACTCCAGCCACTTAATTCTTGTGTACCTTGGACAAGGTCTGAATCATCTTAATGCTCTCAATATACTCATTAATGAAATGAGGAAAATGTTAACCTATTACTGTGAAAATTAAATGAAATAGAGGATGCCATATTGTCAGTACTAAAAGTTCCCTGATATTTCACCCATCCTTTCATTCTAGAAGCAGAGTGCAGTGGCAAGGGAAGACCAGTTGACTCAGAAGATAAAAGTCCAAGTCTCAGTTCTGCTGTTTCTTGGCTGGATGATCCCTGAATTGCCAATTAAAAGTCTTGGAGCTTCAGTTTTCTGATGGGAGAAATTGGAATAATAATAATGACTAACTTATTGGGTAGCTGTGTAAGTTTAATGAGATAATATATCTGAGAGTGCTTTATAAAGTGGAATAAAATATTAATTATCAACATATATCTCTCATCTCTCTTCTAGACTGTATATTCCTTGGGGACAAGATCTGCATTTGATCTGTCTTTAAATATACTCCCGCTGAATGATTTAATTAAGAAACTCTGTATTATGGAGTGGCATCGCACCACAAAATTCTGCCCATAAAAGGTGAGTCAAAAATCTTCAAAAGCAGCAGCACCCTCTGATGTACAGAACAAAAAGAAGTTGTCACAGGAGATAGCAGGTGCTGGAAATCCTGATACTCACTCTGGGTGGTGTAGACTTCCTACTGAAGGACACAGAGAAAGCCAGATGCAAGTCTGACATGGCTAATTGGGAGGTGTGTGGTCCTCTTGGAGCCTTTTCCTGAGATGTGACAGAGTGCCTGCCAAGACTAATCAAACCCAACTGCTACCCACTTCTGCTGAATCATATGGGGCTGCATTGCAGCATCTGAAGGAACCTGGGATTTATCTCTCATGATGTTGAAGCCCTAGATAGGAAATGGAAAGTCTGGGAACACAGGTGGTGTTTTCATTTCTCTCTGCATTTGAAGGCTATAACTTTGGAAAGGACGGAGGAAGGGAAATGAAAGTAAATGGTGTTAGAGAACGGATTTCTCTTTTCTAGATCAAGGGTAACAATACCTTCTTATTGGGCCAAACACAGGATTCAGCTTATGCAGACTTACTGGGACAGAGGTGCTCTGACTCAGTCAAAAATAATTAAAGCTGAAATTAATTATTCAAAAAGATGATATAGTAAACAATTATGATACAGATGAAAGAATTAGTAGATGAGTTCCTAGTAATTCTAAGGAGAAAAACAATGGAAAAGCAGATAAGGGATTAGAGTCAAGTCCTCAAATGTCCACCCAACAATGCAGTGACTGTGCATAATTAATGAGGATAAATTAATATTTAAACATAGCCATAAACGTGCATTCATAAGAATCACCTAGATCCAATGCAATGAAAGATTCCTGGTTAGAATATAGCACTGAGAGGAGAAGGGAATATTACAGAAAGGAAGATGCATTAGACACATACAAAAATATAAGACTTGAAAAGATCAATATTTATAATATAAACCTAAGTATTTGAATTTAGGCTCAAAAACTAGCTACACAAAAATAAATGAAGAGTGTTCTAGCGTAAGAGATTTTCAAATAAAAAGGAACTGAGGAATTTGAGTTTATGACAAGGTCCAGATAAGTCTGAGGATGCTAGAGGCAAAAGTGGTCATGAGCTGGGTGTCACATCTCATCTCTCCTGCTTTCTGCACTGGTAAGATCTTATCTGTAGTATTTTGTCCGACTCTGGACACCACATTTAAGAGTGTCCTAGAAAAATGTCTGAAAGAGCATGAGCACTAGGAGTGATGACAGGTTTAGAAACCACGTTATATGGAAAACAGTTAAAGGAACTGTAGACATTTATTTCCAGGGACCAAAAGAAACATAACTTAGGAGCTACATGATGCTGCCTTGTCTATGTGCAGGGCTGTCCTTAGGCTGGAGAATTAAGACTTCGTGTGGTTGCAGAGGAAGGAGCTCTAACCAGTGACTATGGGATTCCAGGGAAACCGATTTGGATGAATACAAGTAGGGCTTTCTAACAGTGTCAGTTCTTCAAATAATGGCTGGGGCTGTCTTGTTAGAAGGATAACTTCCTTAATATTAGGAAGTTATCTGGCAGAAGTGAGGAACCACTCTGCAAAGGAATAAAGCTGGATCTCGAAGCCCCCTTTCAACTCTAGCAGCCTATGGCTCTTTGACCAGATAAGGTAAATAAAGGAAGTAGATGAATTAAAACTAACTCCTTGGTGTGGGGGCTGCATGCTTTGGAGGGGGTGGTATTACTAACAAAGAAACAGATAAATGGAGAAGAGCCTTTGGGAGGGTAGATTGTGAGGCTGAGTTTGAGAAAATGGCGGATGGTCAAATGGTTTCAAAATCATCAGTTTAAGTAGCTTTGAATCCAGTTAACTTGGTTCTTTTCTCTGGATTTGGCACTTAAGAGCCTGTTCTCTATGTTATTCAGTTTCATAAGTTATGAAGGTGAAGAGGAAGGAGCAAAAGAAAGCTAGCATTTAAGAGTGGGAGAAAGAGTCATTACTAGGCCATATATAATCCAACTGAAATTTCGGAGCAGGGTAGTTATTATTTTGTTCATTTTAAAGATGAAGAAATTAAAGTTAGAATTAACTTTAATCAAACTACCAGCAGGTAAAAATAGGATTCAAACCTATTTCATTTAAAAAAATAATATTCTATACAAAGGGAATATATGCAAGGCTATGGGCAAACAAATTTGAATGTGTCACCATTACCAGCAAAATAAATACAAGCGTTTTAATAGTGAGTATACAAGTATAAAGGAGAGCCCTTGAGACTTAGCAGATGCACACAAAATACATTTGGAACTACATGATAGGAACCATTCAAATCATGGATTCTAAGTACTGAAAACAGGATGTAACTAAACCTTTTAGCATAATAGAAATAAAAAACCAGAATATTTTACAGTCTACTGCTTCTTTTTTGTATAGAAATAGATGAGAATGGAAAAAAGGCTTTCTGACAGAGGAAAAGTATACTCATTTTTATACCATAAAATAGTAAATACTCATATCCCCAATTTATATATTTATTAATTAATAAACTCTAATTTATCTGAAAAAGCTCAAATAACTACATTTTGTTTTATTGTGAAGCAGACAGATTTACTTATGAAGATGACCTTCAAATATCCTAAGACACAAATTATTGAAGAAAAACCTCAGTTACATTTAAGGTCATATGTGTATATGTAATACATATACTTCTTGAGCATTTTAAAATCTATTTATCTTGATGTAGATATCAAACATTCACTTAATTTTCTCTTTATCTCCAAATCACATTATATATATTCTGGATAAAGAGGATTTGCCATCTTTGACTAAGGGTCAACAGCTAAAGAGGAAGCAAAAAACAATATTTGATTCTTGATTCCAGTGATATTTTGGGGTCATTCATTTTCATATGCAATGATAAATTAGCCAATTAACCTTAAAGTATATCTGGGTAAATATAACCTGTGACCAGATAAGGAGAATAAAGGAAGTAGATGAATCAAAACTAACTCCTAAGTTTTGGGGCTACATAATTTACAGCTATTTGGTAAAATGTCCTAGTTTTATTGGAAATTTTCTATTTTCAGGTTCATCACTTAGATATTACACATACCTTAAAAAAGACTAAAAATAAAATAAAGAGCTTATTTTGACATCACTCTTAATTAAACTAAATCTGTGTGAGTCATTGCCACAATTGCCATCATATAAAAATTTCAGAATAATATAATGAAAATGAACAACTAATGTTATATGTTCTTCGAATACCTTATTAACAAGAACTATAACTTTTCCAGGCTCAGATGCTTTTTTCTTCTTGTCTAAGTGATCCTTGGCAATGTAAACGGCCACTCTGGTTTTTCCACTCCCTGTAGGAAGGCAGATGATGATATTCTTCCCTTCCAAGGCTGGTTGGGCAACTTCCATTTGGTAAGGCCTGAGCTGGAGTTCTGGCTCCGGGGATACTCTTGCTGCCACATTCTCTTCATCTGAAGAAGGTTGAAAAGGAAAATAAGAGAAGGGACAACAAAATAACAGAGCTTAGAAGCCTGAAACTGAACATAGGCTTCTTATACTTTAAACTCCTTTTCACATGTAGTCCAACCCATTTTCTCTTTTCTGTACCAATGAATATCTGCTCTCTGCATTTGCAGAATACAACCCAGGCTCCCTGTCACAGAAGGGGCCTAAGGGTGTGGGGTGAAGAGGAAGTCAACTGAATAGAGGACTAGGAAGGGCCACCATGGGGGAGTGTTTTCGCAGAGTGAGCAAATTTGTAGAAAGGGCTGTGGTGCGGGATTGGCAGGTATGGTTGCAAAGGTGTAAGACTTCCCATTTCTTTGTTGAGCCATTATCCCCTGCTTGTTTCACTTAGACCTACCACCTGCAAAATCAAGAGGAGCTGAGAAAGTAGAAATCATTAGTCTTCTTTGTTCTGTATTTCACCTCATTTTTTATTACAAAGAAGGTATTACGGCTGATACTATCTTCTTTCGTTTGTAGAAACTTTATCTGACAAACAAATACCAAAAGAAAACACACGCACACTTACACACACATATGTACATGCACACACACACACACACACACACACACACACACACACAATCTATCTCAAGTTCCTTTTTCCATCTAAGGCAACCAGGTTGTACAGAAGTGATATTTAGGGAGTAGGGGAAAAACTCTTCTATGCTAGCCTTTAATTGGTAGGTTTTCCTTAAAAGATTAAAAATAATTTTGTTGGTTTAAGCTAAGTTATGACTAATTTTGCCATTTAGTTGTGAATTGTGATCTTTATTACTTCCTTATGTATATGACTCCACATATTCCTACTTTTTCTAAAATCCAAAGTATAATATATTGAAAATATTTTCAATTAAAATGGATTCTTAAATTTAAAACGCTGATTAAGTACTAACATACATTTATGAATATTAAAATAAGATTATTATAACATATTTTGTTTTGGATATAATATATTTTATTTAGAAGTGACCATATTGAACTATATAAGCCAGGGGAAAAAGGTCTAAAAATTCATAGCTTATAATGTGAAATGAAGTAAAATAAATATTATACCAATTTAAAATTCCATCTTATGCCTTACATAATCACAAGAAAAAATTAAATAACAGTATTTATCAGTACTTCATCACACATGAAATAACTGTTCTTTTTCTTATCAGTGATTGCAATGAAACTAAACTAACATAATCCCATTAACTTCAAAAAACTTGCTGATGGCTCCATTTCAGCCACAGGGTAATTCTATTTGAGTGGGTTTTAACTTGTTGTGATAGGTAGAAAAATTCACACCAAATACCACTTAGAATTATCTACTAACCTGGCAGGAAATTTGCCTTCTGTATGGATGAGTAAAAACAGATGCAATACATTTAAGCTATCATTGGATCATCTGCTGATTCATTTAATATGATTTTTATGAAAAACTCATTTAAAATCACCAGCATTTAAAATAAACCTTTATAAGTACTCTTTCCAAGCTTGTTTTGAACTCTATAGTATTTATAATAATTCATCTTGTATTATATTTATGTAAGGCTCTGATTTATTTAAGAACAATGGTAGCTTTTATAGGCTATCAAAACCCTGATATTTCACCTGTATTAAGATAATTTATCACCCAACTTTTCCAAAAGAGCCAGTATATTTGTAAAGGAAGGTGCATTAGAAATTGTCTAAACAAAGATCCAGAAATTTACTACTGCTAAATTCTTATTTGATCTAGGAAGTTTGTTAAAATATATCAATAAATCCTCTTTGTTTAATTTCATCTTAGGTACATTTTTGCATAGATTTTAAGAATAGTAATAAAATGCTGCTTCCCTCATAATAGTTGTAGAATAAACTATTAAAAGAGTACATTTTAATAATAATTTCCTCCATTTTCCATGCTTACTACTATATCCTTGGCTAAGAAATATTAAAAAGAGAAACATAATAGCGATTTCCTAAGTCTCTTTCCCAAGAATCTAGAACCAAAGCAAATGAGTAAAATATCAATATTACTCATGCATTCAAATTATTTATTATGCTGATACATTTAAGGAGAATTAGAATGTTAAAAAGACTATTGTTTACAATTTAACTTCAGAACCGAAGTCATGAGGTTTTACTGCTACTTAATTAGGCATGTACCACAAATTTATTCTTTAGTCAGTATTGACTGGACACCTATTAAATGCAAGGCACTCACAAGAATATAGTTGTTGTCCTGAAGGACTTCAAAGTCTAGGGCATTATACCGCTGTCAGAGACACACACAAAATACCTGGTTAGACAGACAGCTCAATAATCTTCCATATTTCTGATTTAAGACTAGGAGATTTGATAGGTGACCCTAAGTTTAGAAAGAAGCACAGTGTGGAGACAGAAAAAATTAGAGTTGGATTCAATGTGAGACTAGCATCCAAAGAAAAAAAGCTGGGTGAGTGCTAAATATTCAGCCTGATTCTTGCCTTATCACATTCTCTGACATAGGGATGGAAGAATTTATCCACAGAAGCAATGAAAAGAGAGTTTTCTCTTCTCTGTCACCAGAAGGAGAGAACTGGGCTGGTATCAATGAGCCAGGAGCCAATTTCTTTTATAAAAGAAGTGTTTGGGTTTTTGTTTGTTTGTTGTTTGTTCGCTTTTGGCTTTCTCTGAAGAGCGTAATCAATTAAATGAAAGTAGCATTTAAAATATGCACAAGCTTTAAATAACACTGTGCCTTCCCTCTACAACAAGTATTGATTAAACATCTTAAAATTAGATTATATCATATAAATGGTCAAAAAAGAAAATCAAATAAGGCTTAAATAATAATATTCTATTGGAACTACACCATGTGGCAAATTTCATTCTCACATTGATTTTGACAGCTGAGTTATTCTTGGAGAGAAAAGGTCTGTCACTGCATGTGTTTGAAATCTACAAAGTATTCCTTTACCTATAGTATATAACCACAGAAAAATACACCATTCCAGCTGGGCAAATATTAATAGGCATTACCTTCAAATAGTAGGGAAACACTTTCTACATATCAGGCCAATGTGTATTGCCAAAAACATTGCCACTTTTTGAGAAGCAGTATATCTTTCTGAAAATGGGAAAAAGGAAAAAAAAAGCCTTTCATAATAAAATTGGAATATTTATACTTTAAAAGTACCGGTAATTATGTTTACTATTGCATAACACTTCCACAAAGGAATATAATGCGATTGTATTGGGTCACACCTTATGGCCCATATATGACCTCTGGAGTAGGAGGAAGGACATATAGAGTAAAGTCCCTTTTGATGTCAACTTCAAAGGTTAAAACATAATTGCAGACTCTGTAATACTTTCCAGTGCCTCAATATGTGTTTAACAGTTCACCAATTTATCTAAACCTCCTTTTGAATTGAATTCTATTTTAGCTTATATCAGGCACTTGCGGGTAAGGAATTTCATAATTTTACCACTTCAAAAATTGACTACCCCCTACACAAAGTAATTCTTTGCTCCTAAGTACTGATCCATGTAGAACTTCAACTGGTGTTCTTTGAAATGCGTTTATCTTCAAAAATGTATTTGTCTTTGAAAATGTATTTACTTTTCAAAAGTAGATTGCGTTCAGATTTATCATGTCTTTCATGCCACATTGAAGACCAAAAATCAGCAAATACATTTGTTAACAACTCTAAATAGGCAAAATGCCCTGCACATAGAAGGTACACATTAAATATTTATCGAATGAATGGATATCGTTGAAAAGCCCTTACTTAGACAAATAAAAATCAGGATGATGTCCAAAACCTTACAACAACTATCAGGATGATAACTGTTAGCTAGGGTATCTATTTTGAGTTCTAGCATAGCATGTAATAGAAACGTTAATTATTAAATTGAACAATTTATGACAAGGATAGAAAAAACAAATAGAATACACAGAAATAAGCACATGGCAAGAACTCAATAAACACTGACTGAATTGAACAGAAAATGAATTAACCCTTTTAAATGAAGATTAAAGTTGTGACTGACATTTGGTGAATTGGGTTTCCGCAAACTAATTTGTTCTAAGGGATTCAGGAGTGTCATTGTGAGAGAAGGACATGTGAAAAAAGAGGTGCTACAATCTAATTTGGACAGCATTTAGGATTGATGACCATCTTTCTATAAACTATTTTGCCCCCTTAGGCCTCCTGGGGATCTAAAGTTTTATAATTCTTCTGACAATGCAGGGTAATCTGAATTATTTAATATATTCTTAGGGGAAACAATCACAAATGAAGAATAAAGTAATTTGTTTCTTAATCTGTCATTTCTCCAATGCTTCTCAGCTGGACCCCTTGCAAAGCATTTTCTTTTTGTTTGTGATTTGTGCCTTTTAATTGTGAAATGCTTCAAACACACAGACAAATACAGAAAGGTATATAATAGACCCCCACTAACCCATCATCTACACTCAATAATGTTAACATTTTAGCTTAGTAATGATCATGGAAATACACACTCAAAGAAAGAAACAATTTGAAACCTATCAGACTAACAAATTAGGAAAACTGATAACAGGAAGTAGTAATGAAGGTGTGGGGAATTAGGAAGAGGCGCTTTCATTTATGCTGGTAGAATATTCATTTAGTGACCCAAATATTTTGCTAACTCTACTCCTATTCAAAAGATATTTATATAAATTTGACTTCTTTTAATCATATATTTAATTCATAGTCACACTTCTCTTATTGATAGTATTAATTTTTTATTTAAAATGTATTTTAATTTAAAAAGTAGGGTTTCGAAGTAAGCAAATGTACCAAATTGAATACAGTCAATTTAAATGCAGTCAAATTAATTGAAACAGATCTCATAAATAAAATAGATGACATGACTCTTTGGAATGTGGCATATGCCAGACCAAAAAGGTATGAACTGGATCAAAATTAGAGAGTTTGGTTCTAAGACTTTTGTAAGTTACACTTTTAAAGAAAGTGAATGGCAAAGTTCCAAAACTATTTCACGGTAGAAAAGAATTGCTTTAATTGCATAAATACATTAGGGAGGGTATGAACAGCCCCCATGCTTCCACTATATGGCGTCTTATTTCACACTTTTTAAGGTTTACACAACAGTTAGGCAGTACCTGAATCACTTCCCATGGTGCCTGAATCACTGCCCATGTTGCTGTTATGTCCAAGACTTTCATCTAAGCAGCTGACACTTCCTTCTGCCAAACTTGTGTCTGATTCTGCAAAGGAAAACATTTTAAAATATTTTTAAAATATTTCTGAGAATAAACGTATTTTAACTGCACACCTCTACAGCACACAGTACATACAGTTCAATTCAAGTGGGGAAGGCACACCCAGACAATTATGAATAAAAGGTAAGCACTTCTGGCAGGCTACATTAAAAAAAAAAATCCACTATGGATGAGCAGCTGCTGGGTAGTGATTCAAATACATATTACCTACTTAAAGTACTATACATCCAATATGAGAGCTAATGCACATTCCTAAGGGTTTATAACTTTTGTTGCCCTTCTACATGTAAATGTTGCCCAAGAAAACAATATTTAGGTTTGACAATGCCTTCTAAACAAAAAGTAATACATAGAAACCTTTGAGTTATTTTCATTTAAAATGACAGGGAATTAATAAAGTACAAAAAATTAAGTACCTGGATCTACTGATCAGTTATGAAAATGATAGTTTGGTGCTAAACATAAATGTAAAATATCAAGGAGCATTTGTTCAAAAAGAGTATCACTAAAGCTTGGCATCACAGTTGTACTAGAAGCTCATGTGAGGTTGGAAATAAATGTTTTTCTTTACTATAATTGGACTAAGCCTCTATCAAAGAGTTATGGTTAGTATGGGTGGGTGGCAGTACACATCCTTCATTTATTAATCTCAACATTCTGTTTTCAGTACTCAGGATCAATTCTTTTTGAAAATCTTCTTTCCCTCAAGGGAAGAATTCTTTTCTTACAGTTTATTTCCAAACACTTACACAATCTCATCCTCAAGCACCAGAACTATCGTTAAACTGGTAAAAATTAAAAAAAAAATGGTGATTACTAATGTTGGCTTTGGAATCAGAAGGACTTGTGAAATTTGCCGTTCTTTTTGCTCTGAACCTAACAAGCTCCCCTTATTAAAAATGAGGCTAATCCCCCTTACCTCACAGCACTTGATAACCTTTAAGTAATATTAGCTACAACAAGCTCTTGGCACAGGGTCTTAATTGCTGGTGATTCAAAAATGAAATAATAATCAAGTAATGATGTATTCCTAGGACAGGAGTTCCATTAGATAATGTTCTTCTTATAATAAATAATATTTTATAACATTTATACTTAGATAATTATTTCATCCTAAAGCTCCTTAACACACCAATGAGGTAGCTCTTAGCTATTTAAAACTAGTTTGGGTGTCATATTTAGGGCTGGAAATAAAAATGTATGAAAAATAGACACATAGTATGTTTCAATAAAACTTCTCTGAAAAGAGACGATATACAACTCCTCAAAACTGCAAATATTTCCTTTTTCCTTAACTAGTTAATTTTTTCAAGTCAAATATATTAAGATACAATTTACTTACTAAAAAACATTACTCTTTTTATGTTTGTAGTTGAGGAGTTTGACAAATGTACACCGTTTTGTAACTTTGAAGAATTTGACATATGTAAACAGTTTTGCAACTACCCTCACGATTGAGATTTCCAGCACCCCAAAAATCTCCTCAAGCCTCTGTAGTAGATCCCTCTGGCTATCCCCTGGCAGCCACTGATTTGATTTCTGTTCCAATAGCTTTTCGTTTTCCAGAACGTCATATGAATGGATTCATGCAATATGTAGCCTTTGTGTCTTTTTAAACTCAGCTTATAATAATTGCGATTCATCTATGTTGTTGTATTACTAATTTGTTCCTTTTTATTGCTGACTAGTGTTCCATTGAGAATCTGTGACATTTAAATCTCCCTTACAATTTGGATAAGCCTATTTATTTTAAGAGCTATAACAGAATTACAGCCAATGCCAATCAAATATGTAAGACATCCTAAATATTAAAAGCAAGCTGATAAGAAATTTGTGGAAAAATTCTCAGTGGACATACATACTGTTTAAGTATATTAGCACAACACAAATATACTAATGTGAAAATACTGTGTTTATTAGTTGTCGCAGATTAGCTCTATAACTCAGATTTGAGGAATCCCTTATGATCACACGGGAAAACCTGTACATCTCACTGAGAGATTCAGAATATGGCACTCTGCAATTCCCAGAGGTATGTCTTGTTAGAAGCTCAGAGGCGAGTGTAGGATAGAACTGTCAAGTAGAAGAGCGTTTTGGGCAGATGTACTGATGAAAAGAGAATATGATTTGTCAGGAAAAGGCAAGGTGTAAAATGAGATGGGGAAAATGTCATTGCAAGAATAATTCTAGATCTAGAAATACAGGCTAAGATTTTTGAGGCAAAAAAGTGAATTTGACATGCTTTTCATTTGCTGTTTTAAATGCAGTATTGAGAACGAAAGAGAATACCAAAATTACTAATAAATACCTAAAATCTAAGACTGTATTATTAAATTTTCCAAGTATAAGAGAAATGAAAATTATATTTAACTTCCACTTTATTTTCTAATCGCCAGCAGTTAAACCTTAATCTTAAACCTACTTCATCTACAGGTAGAGTCAAGATTTCTCCCAAGCTTTGTTCTAACATCCATAAGTTTTGGGAGGGAGCTATTTATACAATGTGCACGAATAATTTATGGATGGTTTTAAAAGTTGCTACCAAAAATAGGGTATTATTAATAAAGTCTCTTATCTGGATTATTTTGATCTAACAAACCAATCAGCAATGTGTCAGGAAGACACTGAACTCAGAGCCTTCACAGATGTAATGTAAATTTCATTTTAATCTCTCAATATCCTATGTGGTAGATACCCATTATCTCCTGTTTCAGGTGAGAAACCAAGGCTCTGAGAGGTTAACTGATATATCCACAACACACAGCTAAAGTGGGGCAGAATCCCCATTTCTGAACCAAGCACAATGTTCCAATGCTTTTCCCCCCAACATTAAGCATGGCTGATGATTGGGGATGAAGTTCTGTAAACACAGTGTTAAGTGAAATAATAGCTGTGATGGTGGTGTTTTTTTTTTTTTTTTTTTTTTTTAACAGCGAGAGACATTTTCATTGTATTGTCAAATTTTCTATCAATCTTGAAACAGAGCTTATATTTCCACGAAAAGAAGTTGGAGAGATGATTTTACTTTGCTAACATTTCTGGTTTCGTTGACAGATATTCACTAACTTTACATTTAAGCATCTACTCTTATTTTAAAACTTTTTTCTGCGCTCAAAAAGAACACCTCTGTCCGCATTACATAAAATTAATTACAATAGTCCTGTAGAGATGATTATGAAAATGAAAGTGAATATATAGAGCTCAATTTCTTTGTCATTTTAAGGGTATATAAATCTTCAGTTTCTCTACACAAAAATAATTTTGTTTCCTAGGCAGCAAATTCTTATGCATTTTGATATATGTTTTTGCTTTCATAGAAATGTAAGCAAAATTTAATAATAAAAGAAAATATATTGTATTTATTGTAACAGGGAGAATGCCTTCCTCAGAGATTTTCCTCCTGCATTCACTTTAAAAACCACATTACACACAAACACACACACACTCCCAAAAAGCGAGATCAAGAAAGTGCTTACGTGATGCCAAAATTAAACCAACCTATTGAGTTTGAATGCCAAGAATTTCTGAAATTGACTTATTTAGGATTATCTTGTTTTATTCTTTGTATTTTTCAAACTATGTCAGTCTGAATTTAAGCCCTAATGAATAAAATCCTGTGTTTATGATTTTATAAGTAGATTGTATAGAGTCAATTAAAGACAGGCCTTGGCGTGAAAAGAACTTGTGCTTTGGAGTACAACAGATCGCCCTCCAGATCTGAACTCAGCCACTGTGAACAAACGAATTAAACTCATGCTTAAAAAAGTAGAGAGACAGTAATCTCTATTTTCTCATTTATTGCGAGAATGATTGTTAGACCAAGAAAATGAAACTCGAAGAGAAACAAATTTTAAATTATCACTAAAGGAGCTTTGAATATTGAAGTTATATTGTATAATAAGTTTAGTTAAGTTTTATATAGGTGTCATTTCCTCTAGAGAAAATATCAAAGCTAGCTATGAAACAGATTAGAAGATGGTAGTAATTAAACTGTTAAAGAAAAGCAGTTATTCATATCAAATGCTATTGGAATGAACGGAAATTATAACCATCCAGTTAAGAGAGAGGATTTTCTTTAGTAATTCTGTAAACAACACAAAAAAAGAACAGCTTTGCCTACAATGACAGAAAGTGTCTAAGACCAGTCCAAAAGCCATGGAAAAAACCCGCCTTATTTTGCAATCACATCTTGAGTATTTTGCTAATAAGGCAGGAATATTAACTGCGATCCAAGAAATTTCATACTTAACATACTCTAGACCTTAAATACTTTAAAATATTTTAAAATAATTTAGAAACCAAAAATATTTAAGTTTAAAAAAATTCAAAAAAAAAAAAACAAAAAAAAAAAAACAAAAAAAAACCCCCAGGAGGTTGAAGTCCTTTTTAGATCTATTTCAATGTAAAGTCTGCCCTCTGCTGGATAAAGCTGATATAGCAACTAGTGGACAAGTAGCTAGGTATTCTTTATTCAAAGAGCTAAATTAAGCTTCATTAGGTAAAATTCAAATTGATTCTTTCTTCTATTCCCACCAGGTAGTGCCCCTCCTATTTTTGGCCTTGAGGCATTTATCACTCCACAGAATATCTTTTCTTTCTTTCCCCTGGCCTCAGTCTGCCACACACTCTTCTTGCCGAAAGTGTTTTTGCATTACAGCAGGAAACAACGTGAGGGGAAAGGGCCGCTGGGCATATTGAGAAAGAACAGCACCAACTGCTCCTGTTCTCCTGCGAGTCAGTGTTGACAAGATCTTTAAATAGCCCAACTTCACTTTTCATGGTAATTTCATGTTTATTCTAGTTCTGACCTCGGATGCATTTTAGCTTCACCTTTGCAGCTATCCCCACCTTCCCTCCAGTTTCATAATCCTCATGCCTAGAACATCCAAGCTACCACGAAAGCTTGAAACACGTGTGCACATTTGGGCACACACACATAAAGACTGCATGGGCTTCTCAAGTGGGCTTACACTCATACTGCTAATAATATATATTTCCTTTTCTTTTGAAATAACTTAATCTTTTTTGAGAGGAAATAGATCACTTTATTTTCAGCTCTATGTATATGGATCCACGCGCGCGCGCGCGCGCACACACACACACACACACACACACACACATATTTTGGTCTGTCAGATTTTGCTCTCCGTGCCAGGGAACATGTGTTCCCGCAGAATGGAGAGAAGCCACCTCCACCCACCTTGCATATTCTCTCCTGGATCCAAGCTTCTAGGAAATGAGTTCCCCAAAGAGAAAAATCACTCTCCTAGAGCCACAGGCCCACATGGCTATCCATGGAGCTCCTCTGCTCCTCTTTATAGAATTTCTACTGCTGAAATGTTTCTAACGGAATTAAATTTCAATTGTGTGTAGTGAGGTTGGCTTAGATTGTATCATCTATGCCCTTTAGCCTTTGCACCTAGGTTCTAACAAAGAAATGTGGTTATTCAAGCACAGGTTGCCAGGATAACAACACCCACCAGAATAACCCATTCATTCACTGCCAGTCAGTAATGGAGGCAGAAAGTCCTAGAGTGGAATCAGTTAAGAGCGAGAAGCTAGGTGACCACAAGGGAAGTAAATCTTGGCAATAACAAGGTTTGGAGATGGTAAGGCGGAATGTGAATTAGAAACCTCTTTAGCTGGTAAGCACCTTTCAGGAAAGGCTACAGGAGTTAAGCAGACTTAAGCAGGTATGAAGAAAGGATGGAGGGAGATGTGAATACAATTTAGGGTCCCCAGGTAAATGTTCAACAACTGGCTCTTTGGTGGGAGGAGATATGATTTTTAAAAGGTTCGTCAATTTCCATGGAGTAAATATTCGCACCGTGGCCGATTTCAAGCTACCAGCATGATATCCCTGAGCGGAGCTGGAAAGAGATGTGCACACTCTTACAAGCCAGTAAGATCTAATTCCAGCACTTCACTAAATATAGTCCTCTACCTAAGGACTTCCCTACAATCATCATCTGAGGTAGTCACACATGCATTGTACTAGTATTTTATTATCATCCAAATGATAAATGGTATACTTTTAAAAGCTTGTGTGTGTTTGTGTGTATAAGTGTGTGTGTGAGGCACTGTAAAAATTACTGTTAGAGAAACTCATTAACTTTCACTGATCTTAGAAGTCTTAGATCCTCCTCCACAAATGCTCCTCTCTTATCAAACTGTTCCTCTGAACACATTTTGAGCTTTCTTGTGCCTGTGCTTTCGCTCGTGATGTTCCTGAAACCTGAAATGTTGCCTGCCACCTCTGTTTACAAATCCAGCATAGTGCTCCCAAGGCTCAGATGAAATATCTGATATTCCTCATCTGGTAAGCTTTCTCTCATCAGTCTTCCTTCTTTCA
This sequence comes from Sapajus apella, assembly GCF_009761245.1. Classification (NCBI taxonomy): domain Eukaryota; kingdom Metazoa; phylum Chordata; class Mammalia; order Primates; family Cebidae; genus Sapajus; species Sapajus apella. The sequence continues at coordinate 25,825,713 of NW_022436958.1, forward strand.
CAGATCTTCTTTCCTCATCCTTTAATATAGATCTTGCATCTCTTTACCATGGCTAGATTACCGTTTCTTTGTAGAGGCGTCACTTGTTTTCCCGCATTTGAGTATAAACTTTCTGAGAGTGTACGCAATGCCTCAGTACTTGGTTCTCTCAATAATACTACATTATCTGACCAACTCACCTCTGTCTTTCTATTTCTCTAGCTTCTGGCCTCATTCACGTCCCAAAATTGTGAAGGGAAGATCTGATAGTCTAAATTAAAATCACTGTTTTTGTTAAAACTCTGCTACAAAAAAACTTTACATTTGCAGCCATAAACGGATATCATGAAAATAAATGCAGCATGTATTAACTGCTGCACACTAGGGAGATTTCTTTCTGTCTTTCTGTCATAATATCCATGTTCCCACTCCTGAGGTATGAATGGTAATCCTCCTAGAACTATTATGCAACTGTAAGTCATATAACTGACCCGGATAGCTTGTGATAGATTTCAAATAAAATACAAACTTACAGAATCCTCTAACAAGTACCAATATCAATATCAGCATTAGCAGCTCTCTCTTTCTCTTTGTCTCAGCCCAAATTACTATCTGTCTTTTGGATTGCCTCAGCAGTACTGCTAGTTCTCAATAATTAATGATAACTAAAGATAGAAAAATAAAAAAGTAAAGGAGTGCTATATGACTTCAAACGAGTCCTAATATAGCATGAGTGATTCGGAAACAGTCTTATTGTAAACTACTGTATCAATTATTTTTTCCACTTAGGTTTCAAATGCTATGGTTTTATTTCTAGAGAGTCTAAAAATCTCTAGATTTCTAGAGGTTAGTGCTACAGAACATTATTCTGGTCCTCAAGTGCAAGGATAAATTTTGTGGTACTTTTACAGAAATTAGTATAGACCAAATCTAAGATTGGACTTTAGTCTATAAAAAGGCAAAACAAAATAACAACAAAAAAAGTGCTATAACAGATTGGGCCAGGGAGAAGAAGGCTGTTTTATAAAGGTCAATTTTTAAACCCCTCCTACAGAACATGATCTATGCAAAATATATCCACAATATATTCCAAAGCATAATGTCACCGGATAAACCTAAGGAGTGGAACATATGGGGAAATATGAGAAAGAAGGTATTAAAGTCTGAAAACAAGCAGGTTGGTAAGCTCATTAGCTGGGGTGGAATTTTAAAATCTTCACGTGAACGAATATATAAATCAAAATATACACATGCATTCACAGTCATGCGCACTGTATATTCATACATGGCACACTCTACACTTACATTATAATCTTTCACGCTGAAACAGTGAAATTCCATTGGCTTTGTAAATGTAAAGGCGCCCTCTGCTGCCCAATCTGAGGCATTTGCATTTTCCAGTTTTCACAATAGGGAGCTGTAGCACAATGATTTAAAAAGTTTGGGGGATTTTCTGCTCCACATGAAACTAAGTTTATGCCAAATGCAATAAAGTTACCTAGTTTTAAATGTCACTTAATTTTCTTTTATTTTACTATAGAGCATTAATTCCTAAAATAGTATAATAAAAAGGGTTGATGTGAAGTAACTACTCACCTATTTTGACAAAGCAATGGTAGCAGACAAACACTGATTGTACAACTAATTTTACTGTAAGCTTATAGAAGTAAAATAACCCAGTCAATTATTTGCTATAATTAAAATGTTTTGAATAGAAAATGAAAGCAGGCTTTGTGTCCCTCTGATGTTTCCTAGGGAAATCTAGGCTAGAGAAACACCAAAGTTTTGCAGTTATCTTCTTCTTATAAGATGACCAGTGGCTTCAGAAAGCAGAACTGTGGCATCTAGCATTAACTTACCATTAATAGTCAGAATCGTTCAAATGTTGTTGAGAAATTGTTTTGTTAATGGGAAAGGGGAAATTAAAAAAAACTGGTATATCTTAAGTACTTTAATGAGAAGCAATTGATTGCAAATAGAGGTGGGAGGAGGAAAAAGGACAAATGTCAGCCCCCAAGTTTGAAGATATGACGAAATCACTCTCTAGAACAATCCACTAGAGGACCCCTAGTGTCAAAGAGATATGCGTTTAAAATTAGTTTCAAGGTGGGCCACTGTTACTGAGGGTAGTGTGTCTTACTCATCAGATGTGTTAAGGAGTAAAAGGTGCTAAAACACACACACACACACACACACACACACACACACACGATCTTTGCTTTAAAGTTAAAATAATTAACATTTGCAAGCACCAAGACTACTATGCAGTGAGAAAATACTTGAAAAACTGGTTCAGAAATAATAATCACAAATATCTCAATTTAAAATTACAAATAATTTGAACCTCTTTTTATACACATAAAAATCATATTTACAGACTGTGTACAGCTTAAGTGACAAGTTGTTTTCAATGCTATCTTGGCAACTATTTGAAATTTTAGCCTAATACAATGGAATTCAAAATAAAGACTAAACATTAGAAATATCAAGAAGAAACACAAAACAAAATTACACAGATGCACATTAGAAGCTATGGTGTACGTTCACATTTACCTTGTTAATTCTTTCAAAAAATGCCTGTGCAGGCAAAACTCTTCCATAGTAAATCGTTCAACAAAAACTTCAATCAAAAGAACTCCAATAATTTTTCTGGACTAATGGTACTTTATAAATCATTAATATTCATAAGTCTTATTCCTTAAGATAACAAGGAAACAGACACTTGGAATGACAGCAGCAGTCTCTAAAGCAAACACACTACATTTTCATAATTAAGTGAGTCTTTGCTAGTGTTCTGGAAGGGACAAGAATGGATTAAACTAGGCTGCTCTCAAATCCACATGAGAAATCCAGATATCATAAGGAACCTATGGACTAGAAGACTGTTAAGATGTTTGTGAATTCAGTGGGTTCTCAGATTATTATGCAGTTTACTGTACGCTCTTCCATGCTCTCAGATTATTCTGTATTTTCAAACTCTGTAGTTTTCTTTCGTGGCACTTACTGCAAGTGTAGCTATACAGTCACTACTACTGCTGGGCTGACATCTCCCTCAGTGGAAAGTTCTGTGGGGGCTGAAGCCATTTCTTTTCTTTTTTTTTTTTTTTTGGGACTGAGTGTTTTGCTCTTGTTGCCCAGGCTGGAGTGCACTGGCATGATCTCAGCTCACTGCAACCTCCACGTTCTGGGTTCAAGCAATTCTCCTACCTCAGCCTCCCGAGTAGCTGGGATTACAGGTGCCTGCCACCACGACTGGCAAATTTTTTGTATTTTTAGTAGCGGGGTGGGGGTGGGGTTCACTATGTTGGTCAAGCTGGTCTCGAACTCTTAACCTCAGGTGATCTGCCCGCCTCGGCATCCCAACGTGCTGGGATAATAGGCGTGAGCCACCATGCCTGGCCATGAAGCCAGTTCTATTATGTTCCTGTGTTCATGGTACCCAACAAGGTGCCTGGCACATGATAGGAGTTTGGAAAATAGTTGTTAAATGAAAGAAGCGAAAGGAAGAGAGGGAAGGAAGTTAGAGTGAAAAGAAAGGAAGGGAAGGAGGGAGACAGGAAGAAATCCAAGAGGAAAAAAAAAATAAACTAAAACCCGTTCTGTCCCCTGATGTCATTATTAAGGCTTTTTTTTTCACAAGATGCATCTTTAAGTTTTATACTAAGAAGTAAAAATTTTTAAAATTTAAAACTTTTGCATTTAATTTTGTTCACTCAAAATTCACAGTAGATTAACTACAAGCTGATGCAATGCATTAGTCTGATAATCTTTGATGATATACCCTATTTTAAGATGCAGGGTCATCTCTCAGCATTACCTCCATCTTCACTTCTTTCTACTGTGGATTTATAGAAAATGGCCAGTAACTCATAGAGGTGTCAGGTAGCCTATAGAGGAAATTTATTAAAACATGAAAACTCCACACTCAGTGGATTTTGGCATTCCCATAGAATCATGATTTCTAAAGGGAAGTGCGACTGCTCAAGTGAAAAAAAAAAAATCCTCTATATGCTTTGCTACTAGCAACAGCAGCATCACTAGAGTTTATGAGAAAGGTGAAATCTCAGGCCTCACTCAGGATTTACTGAATCATAATCTGGGTATCAGTAAGACTCTCTCAGTGTAGTTCATTTGAACATTAAAGCCTCAGAAGCATTGCATTAAAAAACAAACAGCAGCTCAAGTCTATAATCCCAGCACTTTGAGAAGCCAAGGCAGGAGGATTTCTTAAGCCCAGGAGTTTCCAGACAAGCCTGGACAACATAGTGAAACCTCAATCTCTATAAAAAGTACAAAAATTAGCCAGGTATGGTGGTGCATACCTGTGGTCCCAGCTGCTTGGGAGACTGAGGTTGGGAGGATCACTTGAGCCTGAGAGGTTAAGGCTGCAGTGATCTGCGTTCCTGCCACTATACTCCAGTCTGGGAGACACAGTAAGACCCTGTTCCATCCCCACTTCCCACCCTCCCCCCAAAAACATCTTACAATCAGGCTAAAAAGCAAGCCAACCATAAAAAAAATTGGTACTATTTATGACAATGAATTGATGTCTCATATACTTAGGTAGTTCATATACGCCAGCAAAAAGAAGATGGATATCTTAATAGAAAATTGAATTTTAAAAGTGTTAATAATTAACAAAACAAAGAGAATAAATTTACAAAATTCTTTTTCAGCAGAAATAAGAAAATGTAAATTCAAATAACAAAATACCATTTTTAATAGCAGCCAAATTGAAAAAAATTGAAAATGATAATATTATTCATTCTCATAGAAGAGAATTCAAGGAAGTAAGCACTCATATCCCATACTGTTGGAGAACATGTAAATTGGTACAAGTTCCTGGAGTGAGATTTGACATTAAGTATCAAATGTGTTAAAATTGTATAAATCATTTGACCCAGAAATTCCAATTATATAATATGTTTTTAAGAAGCAAACTGTGACATAAGAACAAAGAGAGCTATTGAGGCATTATTTAAATGTTCAATAATTGGTTAATTAATTATGCTGCATCCAAATGGTGGGACTATTAATTAGTCATTAAAAACAGGCTGTAGAAGAATATTTAATGAGCATGAGAGAAATGTCACTATATATACACATTCAAGTATGTAAAAAGCCCAGAAGCACACATATCCAAATGTTAAATATAATATCTGTACTCTGGGAATATTGGTGACTTCTTTGTGTGTTTCTACGTATTACAGATTTCTTGCAATGAAGATATATTACTTCTCTACGTACAAAATAATAAGGCCGGGCACAGTGGCTCATACCTGTCATCCCAGCACTTTGGGAGGTTGAGGCGGGCAAATCACCTGAGGTGAGGAGATCAAGACCAGCCTGGCCAACATGGTGAAAGCCTGTCTCTACTAAAAATACCAAACTTAGCTGGGCATGGTGGTGGGCACCTGTAATCCCAGCTACTTGGGAGGCTGAGGCAGGAGAATCGCTTGAACCCAGGAGGTAGAGGATGCAGTGAGCTGAGATCAAGCTGCTGCACTCCAGCCTGGGCAACAAAGTGAGAGTCCATATCTCCAGAACAAAAATAAAAACAAAACCAAAAAAATAATAAAGTTTTCAGTGGTGTGCTAGAGTTAGTTTATACTGGCTCACAGGAGCTAAGTGGTAACTTTTCAGGAATTTTCTGAGTTTTTAATCATAGCCATTACAAAAGTTAAATTATATAAAGTTACTGTTAAAGAAATTACTTTCAAACAAAGGTAATAAGTATTTAACTCATCACTGAGTCATTTTATTATAATATTTGATCTGGAGGCTATCTCTGCCTTTTGCATCTGTATCGTGAGAATGCTCTACAATGACGTGCCACTGCACATCTCTTCCCAGCTTTGTGTTCAATGATCTTATGTTGGAGGCTTGAAATAAGCATTAACAAGAACATTGAAACCACAGACACTGGCCAATGCTACAAACTAAGGCTTTTTCTTTCCCCCCAGAGAGCTACTTGTTACATTTACCAGCACACCACAGACTTTAAGCTACTACTTTTTGTGAAAATAGAATATGGCCCTTTGGTAGAGAAGGGGAGAAGTGGATTCTCCTATCATGAGCAGATTAGAAAGGGGAAAATAATTAAATTATTTGTTTCCTCCAGAGCTGTTTCAGTATCGAAAAGGTGGACATGGTAGTCTTCAGTCCTCACTGATTAGTTATGCAATTCAAGACAACCCTTGTTCAGCATCTGGCCATCTTTCTTTTTATGGCTTTGATTTTAATTTTTACAACCCAGTTGAACCTCTCAGTTATCCCAGTTTAAACGAGAGAAAAAAGCAATGGCTCTATTTTATTTTCAGGGTTCTGGATGCATTAAATTGACTAATCCCTTTGAAAGTACTTTGAAAACCATGAAATATGGGGCATTCTTACGATACTTATAATGACTATGGATTCCTTATAAGCTAAAATTAGATGCAAATGTGTTCATATTTATAACACCTTGATATTGGATTAGTTTTAAAAAGCATTTTGGCCAAGAATTATTTCAATTTAATCTTCTTTAAAGATATTATTTTAATATAAATGTTCACTAACCTTAATGTCCACATTTTCTCCCTCTGATTAATAGGTTCTGCCCAATTGCTTTTTCTTGAAGTAGTAATTAGTATATTAAAGTATGTATGTGTTTCAAGTACCTGAAACTACAGAAGAATCTGCAAAAGATGATTCTGATGAATTATTATCCATGCCCCAGACCTCCTTCTCCAGATTTTGCTGATCTGTGGTTGAAAGAAGTAGCTTTTCCACTTCAGGGCCATCATCTTGTGATAAATTCTCAATTTCTGTGAATAAAATGTCACATTAGAATGCAAATCATTGCAACACAAGTTTTTATAGCGCATACGAAACGGTTACTGTTATTTTGAAAACAAAGTGGCAGTTAGCAAGAGAGGTTACCTGAATTTATTTAAATACTTTGAAGTTCTGAACAGAACGTAAATTGTATTACAATGCAAGATTTTATACAATATAAATAGCTGTTACTGTTATTCTGAAAACAAGATGGAGAGCCCCCAATAGAGGTTTGCTTTAATATATTCTAACATGTTGATATTTTGAAAGGCTTAGAAGGTGCTTTTGTTATGGCATGGTATTTTTAATTTTAATATGGACACAATGAGTAGTTCTTTATAATGATTAGATTTTAGCTAAAAAGACAATATAATGATTATGCTAATCATAAGAAAAGTAATTTCCTGTCTGACCATCAGGTTTAGGAAGTCGGTCACTTATTCAGTAACACAAAGTTACATTTAAGACTGAATTAATGAAAATGCAAATTCGGTAGTTTTCTTTAGCTTTGCTCTTGCCATTTTGTTTCCTCACTGTGTGTTCTGCACGAGACGTACATCTGCTTTAATGTCAGCCTATATTCATGTATTCTGAATTTCTGGGGATTTTAAAAACATTTAATCAAATATTCTGTGTCCTTCCTTTCTCCTTTCCTCCATTCCTCCCTTCTAGCTTTTCTTACTTCAACTGCATGTAATGGGTATTTTATTAAGGGCTTATGTGGGTTAAAAAGAAAATCAAGAATTTCTGCCTTTATGAAGCTGCAATCTGTCAAGAGAAGACTGATGCCATAAGGAAAATTTTCTAACATATCATATTTGATTATCTCATCTTAAAGAAAACAGGGAAAATGTGCCCCACTTTGTATGGAAAATTTCCTAAAGAGTATTATTATAACTTTGAACAAAAAGAAAACTTGGTAATGTCTGCAGTTAGATATTAGGTATGTTTGGGACTATTATAATAGTTAATTTATTTTGCATTCACCGTATAAATACCTTATGTATATTAAGTTATTTAATTCTCAAAATAAACCTGGATGATAAGTAATATTATTGTCTCCAATTTACTGAGGTGATAAGTAATGTTAGTATCTCCAATTTACTGAGGAGTAAACTGAGGCACAGAGAAGGTCACACATTCAGGGAAGGCCAAAGGTCATACATTCAGGGAATGATCCAGGATTTGATAAGCATCAGGATCCAGAGTCTAAGCTCCTACGTTAGTCTGTTTGTGCTGCCGTAGCAAAACACCATAAACTGAGTGGCTTAAATAACAGAAACCTGTTTTCTCATAGTTCTGGATACTGGACGTCCAAGATCAAGGTGACAGCAGGGCCAATGTCTGATGAAGGCTCTCTCCTTGATTTGCAGATAGCCACATTCTCTCTGCATCGTCATATGATTAAGTGAGAGAGATAAAGAGACAGATGTTTCTCTTTCTTCCTCTTCTTAAAGGCCACAATTTTTATCAGAGTAAGGCCCCATTTTTATGACTCATTTAATGTTTTTGTTTTTGTATTTTATTTTTGAGATAGAGTCTTGGTCTGTCACCCACGCTGGAGTGCAATGGCACGATCTCAGCTCACAGCAACCTCCTGGGTGCAAGCAATTCTGCCTCAGCCTTCTGAGTAGCTGTGATTACAGGTTCACACCACCACGCCTGGCTAATTTTTGTATTTTTTGTAGAGACCGGGTTTCACCATGTAGGCCAGGCTGGTCTCAAACTCTTGACCTCAGGTAATCCACCTGTCTTGGCTTCCCAAAGTGCTGGGATTACAGGTATGAACCACTACGCCTGGCCTGACTCATTTAATATTAATTATATCCTACCATCACTATCTCCAGATAGAGTCATATAAGGCTCCACCATGTGAATGCTGGAAGGACAAAATTTCATCCATAGCATTTTACCATTGGCTTGCAAAAATTCATATCTTTACTGCATGGAAAATACATTAATCTCATCTCATCCGCCCAAATGCCTTAACTCACTGCAGCATGAACTCTAAGTTTAAAGTCAAAAGTCTCACCCAAACATTTTCTAAATCAGACATGGATGAGAATGGAGATGTGATTCATGATGAGGCAAATTCATCACTGCCTGTGAACCTGTGAAACCAGATGAGCTGTATGTTTCCTTTCCACAATACAATGGTGGGACAGGCATAGGATGGATATCTTATTCCAAAAGGGAGAAATAGGAAAGAAAGAATGGGTGATGGGGTCCAAGCAAACCCAAAACTTATTAATGTAAATTCTGTCAGATCTTAAGGCTTGTAAGGCTTGAGAATAGCTCTGTTTGGTTTGATGCTCTGCCTTCCAGGTCAATGGAATGGCAGATTCATTTCTCAGGCTCTGCAAGACAGCCTTGCCCCTTCTGCTGTCTCTAAGGGCTCCATTCACACAGTTCTCTGTGAGGATAGCCCTGCTTCTGAGACACCAGGCAGAGTCACCCTGGCTCACTAAAACCAGAAACAGCATTTTCTTTGAAATGAAAAGGGAAACTGCTTTGGCCCCTGGGCCTGTGGTGGAAGTGGCAACCCTCATGACTTCAGAATCACTTTGGGTACATTCTTTCCTTTCCTTGAAGAAGAGCACACATTCACAACTAAATAGCTCTATGTTCTGGCTCTGTAGAATCCAAAAAGTCCAGCATCCTTTTCTCATTCTGTCCTGCCATCTCTGTATCCTTCAGTTCAAACTGGAGGTGTATTTGCTGATATGATCTCTATTCCTGCCTTCTGCTGAAACGGCTGATTAAGTACATGAGTGGCACTCACAATCTTGTTATCAATTGATTGTTCAGCCACGCCCTTAGTGTTATCTTTATAACACAGTTTCTCATTTTTTACAATATGAATAAGCTGAGAATTTTCCAAATATTTAAATTTTGGTTCCTTTTTGCTTAACAATTCCTTTAATTAACTTCTCTTTTTTTTTTTTTTTTTTTGCATTTTACTATAAGCAGACAGGAGAAATCAATCTGCTCCTTCAACACTTTTCTAAGAAATCTTCTTAGCCAAATATCCAAGTTCATTACTTGTAAGGTTGAGTTTTATACCATTTTATAACAAGGATTTGTTATAAACCTTTCTTACAGTTTCCGTAACATTTTTCTCATTTCTTTCTGTGACCTCAACAGAATCACCCTTAACATCCATATTTCTACCATTCACCCCAAACTCTTCTAGTCTCTAACAATTACCCAGTTCTAAAGTCACTTCCACATGTTTAGGTATTTGTTACAGCAGCACCCCACTTTTTACACCAAAGTTTTCATTAGTTTGGGTCATCAGAACAAGACTGCAATGATTATAATTAATTAATTAATAGTTAATTTTCAATTTGTCTTTCTTATATTTTTGGAAACATGGGATGCATGCTACAAAAAGAAAAATAAGAGCAGTTTAAGTGAGATTTACAAATGATATATGCGAAGAGATATAAAATGTTATATTATTACTATTATTGAATGCTTTTTAAAATCTCACATTAGGTAATGTTGTGATATATTGACAAAACAATTCTTTAATCAAATGCTTAATACATTGCTTAAAATGTATAAAAATGTTCAGAAGAATATGAAGCAGATTTGTTATAACCACTAAAATTCTTTCTTCCAAATCATTTAACATTGAATATTGTGTGTATTCAATGTTAAATAATCTTGATGAAAATTTCTGGTAGTCATATTGTTCCTAAAATAAGATAGTAGAACGAGTGTTGAATGGAGTAAAGATAGTATTTGATAAGTTGATCTTTTCCCAGGCACCAATTTCCTCATTTGTAAAGATAATAAAATAGATGACATATCACATACCTTCCACTCTTAAAATTTTGATTCTAAAAATGTTGGTGTTTAGCATTGTGTCTATCTGCTTTATTGAACTCTCAATCACTAGGCAGAATTTGAACAATCTTCCTCAGTAAAATTACAAATACCTGCATTGCTTTCAGAGCAATCAGTGCCTATTAATTCTTGGACAAGTTCATTGTTTCCTGTTTGATGAAGAACATTCAGAAATGTAGAGAACCAGTTTTCTTTCTGCACAATCCTTTTTAGTAGCTCTCTTACACCTGATTCATTTCCATTGTTTTCTGCAGCAGAAATCTGTTGTAAGAGAAAATTAGAATTAAATAATATCAAACATCTTTTGAATAACCTTAAACAGGAACTACTTTTTAGAAAAACAGCAATTAAGCATAAGTATAAATAAAGCTTTATATTGAAACGCTAAAGAAAATAGCAATATTACCTGTAGCAATTCTGAAGTCAGCAGGGAAAAAAAAAATCTCTGGACCAAGTGCCCTTTTAAATATGAACCATTTTTTTAATAAAGCTATTGAATTATTCAAACCTGACACTTAGAAAATAATTTTTACCTCAGCCATTCCTGAATAAAAAGCACAAGAGAAAGTATCTTTAGTCTCTAGCCATATTATGTCTATTTTTACCTATTTCTTTCTACATATCTAGGGCTGGCTATACTTTTTCAAACTACGGAATCTAGAAACGGGAATTCAAACATTTCTTACCTAATTCTTCTTTCTTCATGATTATCATTATGCAATAAGTAATTACTATGTAGATATATTCTTTCCTATTTAATATTTGCACAGTTCATTACTACTATAATCAATTTTTCTCAAATTTGTGTTTATTTCATATTAGGAAAAATTTATTTTTATACCTTTTCTTTGGAAATATGAGGGAGAATTATTTCTATATTCATTCATTAGAGTCTTTCAGCCTTAATTTATTTTCTGTTTTAGGTTAATCTAGTACTCATTTGTGTAATAATTGTCACAGTGCATCTTCCCACATCCTAATACAGTGATAAGGATTTGGAGAAAAGGTTAACTCAAGCCATGTTTAGACCTAAAAGAAGTTAGGCAGGACATCATTAGCTTTCTGTAGCATTAGGCAATTTACTTCATCACTCTGGACTGGTTTCAGTATGTGGAGAACAAGGCAGCTGAAAAGAAATTTCAGGGTTTCTGCACATTAGAATCACCCATGGAACTTTAAAAAATACTGATGTCTATGAAACACTCCTAAAATATTCTGATTTATGTTGTCTATGTTGAGGACTCAGATATTAAAGAAAAATTAAAGCATTTCATGTGATTCTATCAACCTTCCAGATAAGACATATTGACTTAGACATTATCAAAGGTCCTTCTCAATATCTGCCAATCTTCCACATGTATAATTTGGATTGCTCAGTTTTTTCCTACAAAATTTATGTATTTTCTAATTCAATACATATATTCCATAACCGTTTATGTCAGAAATTTGTTAGCATGTTTGGAACAATGTCTGGCACTAATTCAGTGCTAGCAATTATTATGGATGTCATCATTATTAAAGAGTCATCATTACAAACATCTCACCTGCACAAGCATATACAGCATGATCTCCACCCAAGGGATATTTCCGTCTTAGCATCTAGCAGTTAAGCAAGCTGTTCTAAGTAACTTGAATATATTAACCCACCAGCCTACTAGTAGGTATCAATATTAACCCATTTACAGATCAGAAATCCAAGGCACAGAGATGTTTGGTTACCTCTCTGAGATCACAAAACCAGTAAGCAGCAGAAGTAGAATTTGATCCCAGGCAATTGGATTTAGAGAATGAATCCTACCTTCTTGAACTATAATTATAGCTTGAATTTTTCTCCAATTCTAAGTTCATTTTCTGGCGAGAAGTGATTAAAAATAACTATTTGAGCTCAGTAACTTTCAAGTGATTTCAGTTCATGTCCTCCACAGCAATTTCTAAGCAGATTTTTGCTTTTTTTTTTTTTTTTTACCATTTTTTTTCTAACTCTCCTGGTCTCCTAATGGCAATTATTTGGCGTCTCCGGTGTTGTAGCATCTTAGTTATCGTCTGCTAATTTAACAAGTAACTGCTATAGATGTAAATAAGACTGGTTTCAGTGCCTTCTTTTAACTCAGCCATTCTCATATTTTACTATCCCATCCTTTAATCAGCTTTAAATATATTTGACTGAAGCAAGAGGGAAGGATTTCCTAAAAAGAACTAGTGAGGCACTGTAACAAATACTGTTATTAAAAAACCCTAAGCATATTCTGTCCACGGAATTTTCTTCAACTACTAATCCATTAAGTGGACTTTTGCTGTGGAATCATATTTGTCAAGCTTTCTTTGCCTTTACTGAGTCCAAGCATGTAAAGATCATGGTGCCATTATTTCCTAAACATATACTTATAATTTGAATGTGGAACTACATATATCTGTGTAATTAGTAGCCTCATCAAGATGCTGAATTCTTAAGAAATCTTCCCAGTTTTGATGCTGGAAAGTACAACTCCCTTTGAAGCAATTATATGATTTATAATATTTAATCTGTTCTCCTAAAACATTGTAAAGATATTACATCCCAATATGTAAACACAATTATAGAAATTTGTGGGAGGTGAATATTTAGATTTGAGACTGCAACACACCATGAAACAATTCTCACCCATGCCCCTTCCCACTCGAATTTTCCTCTATGAAGTTAAAAATGGGTGGATGTTTTTATGACTATGTAGTCTATTTAATACATTGTTAACTAATTTATGAAAGATGAAATAAAATGAATTTGGGGATAAACAACTCAATGCTTTCATATTCTAAATTCTGTGATATGAATCTAACGTAGCATCAGGGAACTTAAATAACTTGGCCCAAAGTAAACATACATAGTAAGAAGCCAAGATGGACTCAAATTCATGTGTTCCATTTCTACATTCTTATCACACTTTTTTCCTTCTGTGAGGTCGGCTGCCTCACAGAGGGTTAAAGGGACACATCCATCTCTCTCCCTGCCTGATAATTGCATCATCACCCAAGCTCGTTATCTGGCCTTGCCACACGACTTCCCGCACCCGCCTCCGCATACCAGACCCAAGCCCACATTCAGCACTAAATTATGCATTTAACCCCCAGCCAGCTGTTAATAAACCCTGCAGGAAAAATTTTTAAAGAAGCCCCATCAGACCCTGCCCTGTAGCAGTCTGCTCTGTGTGCCCCCGGAAGGCCCACTTACCTAAGGTCCCACCTGCCTACCCATGACCACTAGCTCCAGGCATTTCCTGCTTCTTAATGGCCAATAGGATTGCCTTCACTTTGTTTCCCCAACAGCTAATCAAGACCCATTTGCCCAAAGTCCCTCCCGCCTACCAATAGCAACTAGTTTCAGGCACTTCCTGCTTCCTGACAGCCAATGAAATTGCCTTTGCTTTGTTTCCCCAATGGCCAATCGATCGCCTTCCCTTCCCATAAAGCCCCATGACCTAAACAGCTGGGTGCGACTTCTTTGGCCCCGACTTCTTTGGCCCCTTCCTGGACCACAGAACCTCGCCAGGGAGCTGAATAAATTGGCTTCTCATTTTCTCATACTTACCTCAGTTTCCTCGTTTTACATAGGCAATAAACCTTACACCTTCATTTTTATTAAACTACACGATTGGCTTACCAACACAATTGTATATTTTAATAAAAATGTTTTCTTCCCTTTATAATAATCTTAGCTCTTTAAATATAATGGTGATTTTTTTACCCAGCAGAGTTGAACTCTCAGATAAAAGTAAATCAGGAAGCAAAACTTGCATGTTAAAAATAAAGAATTTTTAAAAACCAGTTTCCCACAAACAGTTAATGTATTAACCAAATGAATGTTATTGTCATATCGACATAACTAATTTCTTATTCACACTTTTTTTTTTGCAAATGAAATCCTTATCCTTCCTAATTTGCCACACCATACAATGTTCTTGGGGAGACTGACTTGGGTACTCAACTTCATGTTGGGAGAACTGGACTTTTTTTAGCTAGACTTGTCATGGCATCTCTTGTTCTCTTGTGTAAATGGAAGATGTGTGCAGTCTCCAGGACTACAGCTGCATTGTGTTCTCAGCTGGCCAGGAAGGAAACATGCACCTCTCTTTAGCTGTTCAGCTTGATTATTGAGACACTATGGAAATGTTTATGTGATCACTTCTGTTCCCAGAGTTCATGACTGTCTAAGTTGATGGGTATGCCAAGTTGTCACTAAGCATCCTAAAAGAGGAGCAGGGCCATACAGGGGTACCCACTTACTGTTAAGGACCACTTTATTATAATGATTGCTAAAATGCCATGTATTGATAAAATGACATATTATTGCTGATTCTCTAGTATTTAGAATAGTACCTTCAATATAGTAAACATTCTTTAATCAACACTGATTAATATCTCAACACAACTTCATGAAAGGACAGAACAATGTCTGTGTTTTTCTCCTATCTTTTCACCACTAGCATGGCATCTGGCACAAAGATGAGACTCAATAAATTCGAACTGAATGAATGAATGAATGAGTTTTGGGGTACTTCCTGGATACAAACTGAAGTCTAAAATCATTTTCAGAAGCTGTATTTAGGGGCGGAAGCTAGGAGATGGGGTGGGAATCCTAAACTAAAATAAGAGATCCAGTAGAAAATATCTATGGTAAAACAGAAAAAGAATGAAAATACAAGACCATTTTATAGAAGTCTTCATTACTTTGTTACATGCTATTTTAAGCTGTCTAAAAAGCAAATTTGGAAATCTTATGTTCATCATTCATCCATTCTCTAACGCCTGGCAACGCAATCCAATACATTATGTGTTTTCAACACTTATTCCAGACACTTTCAGAAATAAACTCAAATCAGTCTATCAATCAAGTAATCAATGCTTATTAGACACCAACCCTATACCTAATTCTGGTTAGGTTCTGGGATCAAATAAGTGATTTCTTTCTCAAATCAGTATAATCTAGGGACTTTAAGAAGTATATCTCTGGCTGGGCGAGGTGGCTCATACCTGTAATCCCAGCATTTTGGGAGGCTGAGGCGGGTGGATCACCAGGTCAAGAGATGGAGACCACTCTGGCCAACAAGGTGAAACCCTGTCTCTACTAAAAATACAAAAATTAGCTGGGTGTGTGGTGCTCGTGCCTGTAGTACCAGCTACTCAGGAGACTGAGACAGGAGAATCACTTGAACCCAGGAGGAGGAGGTTGCGGTGAGCCAAGATCATACCACTGCACTCCAGCCTGGGAGATAGAGCAAGACTCCGTCTCAAAAAGAAAAAAAGTATATCTCAATTGCAACATGGGTAATTTACCCAAGTCTTTCAAACTTAAATTTACAAGGAACTGTAATCAGATGAATAGTAATAAAAGTCAACATCATTATCATATCAAATAGCTCTGATTTATAAGCTTTTTCATAAACACTATTTCTGATTTGATGTTGACTAAAATACTGTGAGAAATTTTATGATGTCCATTTTCACGGGTAAACATAGTATCAGGGAACTTAAATAACTGGCCCAAAGTATACATATATAGTAAGAAACCAGGATAGACCTCAAATTCATGTGTTCCCCTTCTACATTTTCATCACACTTCGCTGCTATAAGATTAACATTCGTCAATGACCCCCACATCAATATAGATTATTCTCCCAAACGTAATCCTTCCTTCTCATTGTCCACCATAGCTTATTTTTGGAACTGGTAATTCATGTAAAATGATGCAAACAAAAATTATTCCAGACTCTCATAGAGATACTACTTTATAGCTGCTCAGTCTTTCGGGGCCTTTTTTTGAAATGTGAATCAGAGGGAGAATTTGGGTTGCTTTGGCCTTAACTGCTACCAGTACACAAAAGTCCCTTTTACTCTGTATCTTCTTTGTGTCAAATCCCTTACATTACTGCTAGCTGCCTCCAAGCTTGCCAGAATCAAGAACTTGGATAAAATCTAGCTGGCGGAAATTCAATCCAGGCAAGACAAAAGTGATGCTGATAGGCAGAAGTATTTAGAGTAAATAGGGAGAAGTGCTGTTTCGCTGGCAATCGGGACATCATACCCACCAAACATAAACAGCTTTGTGGTGTTACTGGACTCTGTTGCTTCTGGACTTCTAACAGCTACTGTGGCTGGAAATGCCATCTTCCATCTCCAGCTGGCTTGAAGGCTGCATACTTTCTTCCAAATTAAGATTCTGCCACAGTGATGTACACATTTGTCATATCCAGCTGGACTACTATAATGCGTTCTAGCTGGTTCTCAATACACAAAACGACATAAACATTACAGACAACAGTGCAAAGTAATTTACTTGTTGGGAAAACTGGCCATCAAAATTATATGCATGTTTGGGTCTTTGGACAGGCCCTGTGTCTGTCAAGTCTCCAAAAGACCATTAACTTTATTCACTAAAGACTATCTTGCATCATAGGCTATAGCCAATCAATCAAATGCCCAGAATTTTGTAATGAATATGCAAACAATGGATGAACCACCAAGAGAGAAAAATCATGTGAAAATCATAGTGAGGTGTAGACAAAGCCTTTGACTTTTAGTCATGGCTTTGTCTACATGTCTTTCAAAACAAGACTTTTGACTTACGAGCCTGAGTAAGTCAGATTCAAACAGGTCAGCATTTATACACATCACAGTACATCTTCACTTATCAAAAAACAATTCATATCACATTCAATGTAAAGTCATCAGTAAAATTCGCCCTGCCAAAATGCCACCTTAAGAAAAATCCAGTTTCTTCACTAATATGAAAAACCGAAACTAGCAACACATTCTTCCAATGAATTGCTTCTAAATTTTGATGATTAGAGAACGTTGAAACTTTGATTAAAGAAAGAAAAAAGGTGTGTGTATGTGTGTGTCTGTATCTGAGTGTAATTTACCCATTTGGGCTAAGACTAAATGGTACAATGTGTAATGTAGGGCAGAGATTGGAAATCCTTTTCTCTAAAGTGCCAGATAATAAATATTTTAGGCTTTAAGGCCACACAATCTCCAATTGCCTTTGGAGCAGAGAAGCAGCCACAAACAATATGTAAACAGACGAGTATGACTGCGTCATACTGACTCTGAACTGTGTCAATAAAACTTTATAAACACTGAAAATTAAAAATTGAAAAATCTAAAGACCATCCTTAGCTTGTGGGCCTGAAAAAAACGGCAGTAGGCTGGATTTAGCTGGTGGGCCCTAGTTTGCTCCATGGAACTACATTAAATAAGAAAAAAATTCAACACTGGCAAGAGCTAAATTTTTAGCTCTGCCACTGTTCTTTTTGGGAGACTATTATTCAGCCTGGCAGATTATTTAACCTGCCTTAGCTTTCTCATCTGTAAAATGGAGTTAATAACATTAGGAGCTTCAGTGGATTACTCTGAACGGGAACTGTAGTAATACATTTTGAAAATGATACAAATTGCACATAGTAAGTGTTCAATAAATGTTACCCGTTAATATACGATTCTAAAGTTAAGTCCTTTTTAGTTCAGTGAAAGAATTAGAGAAGTAGTTATTTTGTGTTTAAATTTTCAAAATTGTCTTAAAGTGCATACATGTTGTCTTCTCAAAGGAACTAACTAGATTTGCTCAAAGATGTCAAGCACATTTGGAATGGGGCAAACGCACAAGGAAGGCTGCTTTGCAAAATATGCCTAAAACGCCAGCTCCATCTGAACCGACACCTACCCGGTTTCTGTCTTCAATTGTCAACAGTTCCTCTTCCATGCATTTATCCAAGACGTCTCTAACTAGAAGCTTGTCCACCAGAGTGGGCTGAAGGAGGTTCAGCAGTTGGAGACATTCATCATGAGCGTTCTCAGATGTTGGAGAGGGCAAGTCAGTGAGCTCGGGGTTCATGTAGCGGGCGGCCAGAGGGCTTCCCGCTCTCCGAAGGGCCTCCACGAATTCCCGAGCCCAGCCATGGTGCCAGACTCCCTTCTCCAAGGTGCACAGCAGCAGTTCAACTGCCTGTATGTTCCCGGAGGTGGCGACCGTCCTCTGAATCTGCTCCTTCACCTCTGCAGGCAGAAAGGTCAGGTAGTCCAGCACAGGCTCCACCTGGATGTACATTTTCACCCGGGCCCTAAAGCACGAGATGAGATAGCGGAAACTCTCGTCTGTGGAATACCCATTCGACATCCTTCCTTCTCAGAGAAGGGAGAGGGTCCTCCCAAGCAGAGGGTGCTTTTCTCTGCGGGACAGGTGAATTGTGCGTGCGGCTGTCCGCTGCCCACTAGTGGAGCAGGGTCTGCCGCCCTGTGCCTGACAACGAGGTTGCTCGCAGGGCCCTCCGGCCGGCACGCCGGGCCACGGTCGCACCTGGGCAGGTGGGCAGGTGGGCAGGTGGTGGGCAGCGGGGCGGCGCGCGGGGCCTTGGCAGGCAGGTGCGGCCGGCGGACGTGGACTTTGGACTCCGCGGTGTGCGCCTCGGTGCCGGACACACGGCGGATCCCGCTGCACGCTCGGGTGGGAGCTTCGAGTCCAGCTTTCTGTTCGGCAGTTCTTATGAGTTTGCCTGACTTTGGTTTCTGTTTCGATTCTCTTCGCAGGACTTTGCAAACGTAATCTGCCGGGCGGGGAGGGAGTTTCCTCGGGCAGGGAATTTCCTCGGGGAGGAGCCACCTTTTGGTCGGGGCGGGCGAGAGAGACCTCTGGTCAAGGACACCGCGGGAAACTGAAAAGGAAAGCGAATTCTGTCTGGCACCAAGACCAACGCACTTGCAAAGCTCCTTCTGCGGGTATTTTGTCTTCCCAGCGGGGTTCTGCCTTAACAATGAGGTCCTTTGTAGGCCAAAATGTGTAGCGCATAAAAGCGTGTGATTTGGGACTTTCCAATGGGGAAGTGAACAGAAACTGCCACAGACCGGGACGTGAACAGGGAGTTAACCCTCGGCTGGTGAATGCACACAGGCCTGGCTGAGGGTGGTGAGATGAGACGACGAGGGACGGGTGAGAGACGAAGGACAGACGACATCTTTCCAGAGATGTGGAAAAGCCAGGAGGAAGCCACCTCTGTGCCATTCCTAAAATAAACCTGACCTGTCCCAGGTTCCCAAACACTAACTGATTCCCCTGGGAATTTGGAGGTGGGTACAAAAAAGTGAGTCACAATAAACAGTTAACTTTACTGCCTCATATTTAGATTGCTAGTATTTATGCAGCTTTGACCCGGACCTGGTAACAGATGTGGATGGACTTGAACCACTAACTCAGCTTAGAAGGAAGCCAAGACAGAAAGTTCCCTATATTCTTTAATATACAACTTTCCTTTAATAAAACAAAACAAAAAAATCCCCCAACAACTTATTTTTGATATAGCTGCCATTCTTTTCTTGGATTCAATACAGCAAGTTTTGGCTGGAGCAGCTAGGAACTTAATTAGCAACTAATGTACCAACTTGTAGTAAACATCAACATTTGTCTATGTCATAAGAGAAAAAAAACATATTCACACTGAAAAATGGCAGCTTCATTTCAGTACAGAAGCCACGTAAATGTGAGTCCTTAAGGCTACTACTCATTCAGGAGGCATTCTGTAGCCCCGGGTGACTGTGGGCGGTAGGCACCTACGCATCATAACTAAAGCCTCATGGTCCACTACTGTATAAAGGATGGAGACATCATTTAAGTCATCAAAGAAACATATTTAGGAAAAATAATCTGTTAGCAAAGTACCTTCAGTAAAGTCTATGTGGGCCAGGAAAACCTGGTGTTGCTTTGAACTGGATGATAGAAGTACATAGCCTTGGTGAGTGTTTACTAGGGGTATACAAAATATCCAAATGAGCACTTTACGGTAAGGTTTCTTATTTTATTCTCTATCTTATGTAGGAAGCCTTTTTCTACCCCTGAACCAGTGTAAGCTGCTTGAAGAAGGGATATATTTACACAGTAACCAATACAATACTCACAATTAGTGGGTCCTTGATGATATCTCTCCCAGGAGTTGTATTTGAGTTGATCCTAGTGGCTAACATAATGTCAAATACATTGAAAGTTGAAGTAAATGAAACCTTGGACTTGCAGGTTGACTTGATTTATACTGTTCCTTGTTTCTTCACAGAACCCTCTCCTTTTTCACTTAGTTTTGGCAGTTGGCCTTGTACTCAGATAGCAGATAATTCAATTAGATGTTTCTATAAAAGTACTCACATTATTCATTTTAAGTATCGGGTCTATGAAAATACCTTTTAGAGCTATTGCAAGAACATACTCCTATCCTCCAGTTGCCAGTGGTTTTATTCAACATGTTAAAGTACAAACCAACCAACCACAACACATACTTTTCCTGGCACTTATCCTTCTGTTCCTTGGTTTCAAACATGGGAGAATGAGAAGGGGTTACTGATTTGGTGTTTGACCTTTTCTCAAATACCAAACATTTAAGCCAAAGATGTTTAAAAATTTGGCATTCAAATTATATCATCCAGTCATTTAAAATATGCTTATTAGGTATCTATTACATGACCAGCACTGTTCTACGTGCAGTTAATAAAATTAACCAAGTGCCTACTTTTATGGAGTTCACATTCTAATGGGAGTGGGAAGATAAATGCTAAGCAATGACTAAAAATATGCAGTGTGTCAGGTGAGGATAAATGCCATGCAGACCATAGTAAATCTAGATAATAATGTATATTACAGTTTCACTGGTTGATTTCCCAAATAGTCATCCTCATCTAACCCTTTTAGCATCACGTAATATCCAGTAATAACAATTCATATTTTCTCACATGTAGGAGTTACTGGATGAGGTCTGAGTAGTGAGGATTAGGCGTGGGTGAGAGGGATTTCTTTTTTAGGAAACTTCCATAATCTTGATAGGACCCTTTCTGGACAAGAGGTTAAGGAAACAAAAGCCAAGACAGGATCTCTCAGGATATATCCTTTTTTCATCTATATTTTTTGCATCATGATTCAGTTTATTTTCTGTTTTTCATTTGAGTGATTAATTGTTTTCTTCTGTCAAATTTCTTCTAATAGGTTTCAATGCTTCTTCGTCACCAGTTCTCAAATGTAAGTTTTTTTCCCTTTCTCCTTTGAGGTAGGGGATCCTGCTGAACTATGTATTTTCCCATTGTTATGCAATTTTTCATTTGAGTTTTTAAGAAGTAGTGATACTCATAGCTGTCACTACAATTTTATGGCCATGCATAACAGTAATGTCTTTTTCAAAGAAAATGAAAATAATTTTAGTTTAGTGAGAAATCCTGGAATTGTTATTCTGTTCCTTTACTTGTTTGCTCATTTGTATCAATAATGAGCCTGCTCCGTGTAATTTAAAGTGTAAGATGCTCTTAACCTGGCAGTATGGGGTGTGGTTAAGCACAGAGACTCTGAGTTCATGGTGTCTGGATTCACATCTCAATACTATTTCTTAATTGTTGTGCTTAGAAAAATCACCTCAAATACATCAGTTGTAAAATGGAAAGATTCTGGTACCATGTCATAAGGTTGTTCTAAGGATAGACTGTGACACACTAGCACCAGCCTGACATGTTTATGTGCCCAATATGTGACTGCAGCTCACTATGCTTATGTAAAAAATAAAGAAGAGATGGTGCCAGTCTTCAAAGAATGCACAATTTAGAAAGGAAATAATTTAGTTACCTAATACATACACGCTATATAATAGCTAGCAATTTAACTGAGACTAAGCAGGATGATGGCCTTTGTGTGAGAAACTGATAGGCTGATTTAGCAGGGAAGTTTATTAAAAGGATACTGTCATAGCTTTTTATTTGAAAAATAGCAGTAAGCCTAAAACAAAAAAAGTTCTGGCTAACTTCATTAAATCTTGATAATAATTTCCTAATCACTTTCACCAATTCAACTAAAATTCTGGTTTTAGGTATTCATGTATAAAAACTTTTCTGCATAGCAGTTTTGGCAAAAAATAAAAGTCACGTATTAATAGATAATTTTTTGAAATATTCATTTTTCAAGTGCTCCTTCCATAGCTTAAAGTCTTTTCAAAACAAGTTGCTTGCAAATGTTTTTGTTAAAACAGTACTTTTACCTCAAAGGCTAGATTGTAATTGTTTTATTTTAAAATAAATGCTTAAGAACTTGCCAAGATTCCCCTTCATTTGCCTTAAGTCCTGTAGGGAGAAGGGGACCTGGACCTTACCAGGCCCAAATTCACTGGGCATCTGTTGGAGGAGCAAGAGTAACACTGGGGTTTGTTTAGGGTGAGGATTTCTAGGAGGGGGCAAGTGAGTGGCTGAAGCTGGATAAGGAGGTCAGGGTGGACCTGGAGGAGTAGGTCTTGCAGAAGTTGGCTCCTTTGCTGGGGGTGCTCCCTGAGACAGCAAACAGGAGGGCTAGATCAAGACTACCTTGTCGGCAAAGGTCTGGATTGCCTTACAAGGCATAGAAGCCTTGCACATATGGGCCTCAGACCATCTGTCCTCAAGTCTACAGAAAAGATCCAATTGCCGATGGTATTCAAATGAATGGTCCTCTCCTGAGGCCAAGCCACTCCTTCATGTAAACATAATTTGGCCAAACCTTTGTGCAGAGAGCTATGAGGTATTTTTCCTCCAGATTCTGAGGGTCAACGTAGTCCCAGTGGTTCAGGATATACTCCAGAGGAGTATAAGCTGTGGGTGATAAAGAGAACTGGCTGTCCATTCGGAAAGACAGGGAATAGAGGCATCCCTCATTTCCTTTCCTTTTTTCTTTTTTTCTTTTTCTTTTTTCCCCAAGATGGAGTCTTGCTCTGTTGCCCAGGCTGGAGTGTAGTGTGTGGCACGATCTCTGCCTCTGTAGTCTCTGCCTCCTAGGTTCCAGTGATTCTCCTGTCTCAGCCTCCAGAGTAGCTGGGATTATAGGCAAACCCCACCATGCCTAGCTAATTTATTGTATTTTCACCATGTTGGCCAGGCTGGTCTCAAACTCCTGACCTTAGGCGATCCTCCTGCCTCAGCCTCCTAAAGTGCTGGGATTACAGGTGTGAGCCACCATGTCTGGCCTTCCCTTCCTCCTTTTGGTGAAAAATTCAGGATATGATGGAGAGAGAAAGTAAGCATCCTCCCTTCACTCTCTGCCCCTTATCCCTGAGCCCCAGAGATCTTGGCAGGTGCCAGCCATAGGTACCAATTAGGTATGTACCATGAGGCAGGGAAAAACTGGAGAATATGAATTAACTACCCTCACCTATGCTTCCCTTTCTCCCTGCTGTTGGCAAACTTTGAGTTCCTTGGGCCTGTTTATTCCATGACACACGGCCTCCTTCTGTGGGGTCGGTTTTAATTTTTAAAAAAATTCAGCTGGGTGTGGGCATGCACCTGTAATCCCGGCTACTTGGGAGGCTGAGGTGGAGAATCGCTTGAACCCGGAAGGCGGAAGTTGGAGTGAGCTGAGATTGTGCCAATGCACTCCAGCCTGGGTGACAGAACAAGACCCTCTCTCAAAAGAAAAGAAAAAAGAAAAGAAAATAGAGCCTCTTACCCATAGGAAAGAGAGAGAGGTGGCAGGGTTTCGAAAGAAAGACCTGACAGTTTTGCATTCACTCACACTCACATTCTGAGAACTTGGGTGAGCCCCCAGTTGAAACAGGAAAAGTGGCCTGGCTGCTCAAACCTCTAGGGGAGCATACAGACCTGCAGGCTGTGGGGGTCCGACACCATGGTGGTGTCTAGAGGTACAGTAAATATTTACAGCTCCTGAAGCCTTGGTGGGAGTGTGTTACAGGCACTCTTTTAGTTTTGCTATCTATAGGCGGCTTGTGTTTGTTGACCAGATCAATTAAACCCTCTACCTTGTTGCAAGGACACAGGGCTTTCTGTATCCTGGGTTCTTGCCTTGGTGTACTGGACGAATCTGATCACACCTGGGCTTGGAGCATGAGTGCAAGGTTTTATTGAGTGGAGGTAGCTTGGGGGAAGTCAGAGGGGATTGAGTGGGAAGTTTTCCTCTGGAGTTAGGCCTCTCAGTGGCCTGGGCTCACCACTGACTGCCCCAGCCAAACTCTGCATCATTCTGCTTCTGCAGGTCAGTGGCCTGACAGCCTGCCGGTGCCTGTCAGTGCTTCCCTCTTCACAACCAGCCGCTGATGTGTTCTTTGGCTGATGTGCTCCTGTCAATGTTCAGCTGCTTCTGTATCTGCCTGCTAGGGTCTGAGGGTTTTTTTCAATAGGCATAGGATGGGGGCATGTCAGGCCAGGGTGGTCTTGGGAAATGCAACATTTGGGCAGGAAACGACTTTCCTGACCTAGGGATGGAGCCCTAGCTAGGGATCATGCTCTCCTCTACCCAGCACTTCCCTTCCTCGCTTCCGCATCATTTAAAGGGACCACATCTTCCCTTCCCAGCACTTCTGTATCTGTATTATAATTGACAAAGTCTTAAAGTAGGAGTAGGAAGGCAGTAGAATTAATTACTGAAATATTAAGATAAATTGAACCAAACTTTTGAACTGCTAAATCACGAAGGGTTAAACTAAGATTTTAAACAATAAGCATTATCAACTTTTTTATTATCAATGCACTGAATTATATAAATCACATTTTAAAATCTTAATTAGTTCATTTGATTCCTTACTTTTTAGTTTTTGTTGTGTTTTATGATATATTATTATAGTTGTAGATGTGAAGATTTTCTAAATGAATACAAGCATATTTATTGGGGTCCATGGTTAAATATATTTAATGATAGGAATCAAAACTTTATTTTATTATAATTATTGCTATTTTAACTTTTAAATTCAGGTTGTTTGTTGTACAGATTATTTCATCACCCAGGTATTAAACCTAGTACCCATTAGGTATTTTTCATGATCTTTTCCCTTCTTGCACCCTCCCCTCTCCAATAATCCTCAGTGTGTGTTGTTCCCCCATATGTTCTCATCAAATAGCTCCCACTTATAAGTGAGAACATGCAGTATTTGGTTTTTTTGTTCCTGTGTTAGTTTGCTAAGAATAATGGCCTCTAGCTCCATCCATGTCCCCGAAAAGGACATGTTGTCATTCTTTTTTATAGCCGCATAGTTTTCCATGCTATGTATGTATCACGTTTTCTTTATCCAGTCTACCACCGATGAGCATTTAGGTTGATTCTATGTCTTTGCTATTGTGAATAGTGCTGCAATGGATGCACGCACACAGGTGTCTTTATAATAGAACAATTTGTATTCCCTTGTATATATACCCAGCGGTGTGATTGCTGGGTCAAATGGTATTTCTGTCTTTAGGTCTTTCAGGAATAACCATGCTGTTTTCTACAATGGCTGAACTAATTCACACTCCCACCAACAGTGTATAAGCGTTCCTTTTTCTCTGTAACCTTACCAGTAACTGTTATTTTTTGACTTTTTAGTAATAGCCAGTAATTTTGATTTTTAATAGTCAGGCAATGCTACAGTAGGTCAAACCATTTTATTTGGATATTAAAATAAAAGAATGACCCAAAGAATGCTAGAAAACTTGCTTTCCAGTTGTTTTATGTACCCAAACACACACTGCTCTTGAAGACTATCTTCAATAGGAAATACTGACATGGCCCATTCAGTCTCATTTTGTGTTGGCAAAGTGAGCCAGGTGAACGCTTAGGAAGTTGCTCTTAACCTATCTCCAGATTAGACTCACATGGAAACCTGTATAAAATTATCCATTGCCTCACAATCTCCATGATTGGAACTTTAGTGCCAGTTATTTTTCTTTTCAAACCCACTTGTAATTTCATTCTTCAGTCAGAGGTGAGAACTAGGGATGAGGGCCTCTGTTAGCCTAGGGCCAACTGAAGATATCATCAATTCTCATTTTTGGTTGTAGTTAAATTCTATAAAGTCACTATAAGCACTGAATTAGTAAATAGTGAGCCATTGCTTTTAGAGAAAATGCAGGGTTAGGTTCCTATGAGCCCCAGTCACATTTTTGTCAACTAGTCAATATATAACCTTGTTTTGTGTGTATTTCTGTTTAAAGACATTTTATGTAGCATATATTGTTGATTCACTAACACTGAATTCACATCCAATCGCACTATGAATCATAGCTGAACAAAGCTTACCTAACATACTTATTTTCTTTTGTGCTCAGGAATGTTTGAATGCACTTCAGCACTGTGCTTGGAAGCCATTTTAAACAGTGAAATCACTAGCAAAGATGGGATTTCATAAAAATGTGAAATATGTGGCACTAAATATTCACTTATTTATAGTATGAGAGATGAAACAAGAAGGCAGAGCACTGCCTTGTTTGACCTCAGTTAGGAATCTGTGCGTCAGGTGATTCAAATGTTTCACTGCCCTGCACGTTTGCAAATGACTGTGAAAGTGCCACGAGTATTGATTACTTGGGGGTTACAAATAAATATTAGCAAGTTGCTGAAGTCACACATATGAAACTCATGAATAGTGAGTATCAACTATTTTATGGTTTCAATTATTGTGTCCCTGCCAAAATGTATGTTGAAATATCATCCCTGATGCAACAGTGTTAAGAGGTACGGCCTTTAGGAGGTGATTAGACCATGAGGGCTCTGGCCTATTGGGTAGGATTAGTACCCTTTTAAAAGTGAGTGAGTTCAGCACATTTTGCCCTTCTGATCCACCATGTCAAGAAATAGCATTCATGGCACTATCTTGGAAATAGAGGCTGGGGACCTCACCAGATACTGAACCAATCTGTGCCCTTGATCTTGGACTTCCCATCCTTCAGAACTGTGAGAAAATAAATTTATGTTCTTTATAATTACCCAGTCTCAGGTATTTCGTTGTAGCAGAACTAACAGACTGAGACAAACTGTGTGTGTGTGTGTGTGTGTGTGTGTGTGTGTGTGTGTGTATACATATATATGTATATAAATATCTTGCTGGCCTAAGCAGGAAAATTTGGAAACTGGATTTTTTTTTTTTTTAGATACCTTCCTGAATCATACATAATTCAGTTTGGCTAAAGCTATAAGTGGACACATATTTTCAGCAATATGTGAAAGGACACATAGTCTGGAACATTCATGTGCTAAATTCATTGGCCTGGACATTGTCACATATTTGTTTAGAACAAATAAAACCTATTATGCATTATATAAAATATATAACTTCATGGCAGTAGCCCTCCTGGATGCTTTAGAGCATAAATCCTTAGCTAATATTTGGAAGAATCAAATTACATATGAATTCGACTGAAAAGTCCACAATGTCTGTAAACTGGAGACAAAGTAACAAGTTCAGGAAATCTGAATCAGAGTTACTTCAACTCATTTCTGTTAACAAGGCCTGTAGCAGTCCTTCAACTTGTGGTTCAGGAAAGAGAATGAGGGACTGAAGGAGGAAGTCCTAGATCATTGAAAAAACTGTCTTGCTAATAGTAAGTAACTGGAGTTTCTTATATTTTTACCACCATGAGGAGGGAAGTTATGGAGACTATAAGGAAATTCAACTTCTACAGAAAAATAATGCAAAGACTTTTATTGAAAGTTTATCATGGTCTAGGTGACTAATATTTAAACTGAGGAGACTTAATGTGACTTAGTGATACATCCCTAAGATGGTGAAGGAGGGAGGCTCAATGAGTGGATTGCTGTGTCCCATCTCTATTCCAAAAAGAGTACACTTTACAAAGAATTCATATTTTGGGAATACACATTTTTGGAAGGGTGTTTGAAAGTCTCTGATTGGGGATTAAAACATGATGTACAAAGAATCCTCACAAAAACAGAAATATGGTATCAGGCCTTTCTTAGATTGCCTTACATTTATATATACCCAACAAGTACCAATATGAATTCAGAGCAGGCAGCTGCCTTTACCATCAGTTTTTCATAGAATCAAATGCTAGAAAAGTTGAGCAAGCTCTGAAACCTATATACCATTTTGTTGAAGGTGGGAAAGGTACTTCAATTCTGTTATGCTACTACTGTTATAAATGAAAGAATGGATGAGTAAAGCCAGTAAATGAAGGAGGAGATGAGACACCTATTTATAAAGATTACAAATTGTACCATATTTCATAATGTAAATGTATACTGCATATTAAAATATAGTTTCCAATTCTTCCTAAAATAATTAACTTTTTTTCCTCTGAATTCCCACTAAATCGGCTATGTGTTTCATTTTTGTATCTGAATACTTGTGTTGAGGGTATTATAGATTTAGCAGCTTTGGGGAGATTGCATAATCCCTCCTCATCCTTAGAACTCATTCAAAATTTTAGACCCCCCCCCGGCCCCGCCCCAGATGATTTCATTTCATTCATCCTTTCTCCTTGAAATGCAGTGAGAGTCTCCAGGGACATATTCATCCTATGTGAGAGATTTTTAAATGATAGAGTGATCCAAATTATTTTGTTACTCCATATAATCTATTTAAAAATACTTCAAGATGAAGTATTTATGATTTTAATAGACAGACAAAAATAAATAAGGCAGCATGCATGGACTGTGAGAGAAACCTTATAGATATTTCAGAATGCTTTATTCATTTCAAGAACAGACTGCTTGTGTGCTCACAAATGTGCTGCATGCTGTTAATTACCAATTAAATGTAATGTTAACATTTAATAATTGTGGAACACCCACAATAAACCCTAGAGAAAACCTGAAACTCATCTCAAAAAAGGAATTCTGGAGGCTGACCGAAGTTCTCAGATGAGGCCAGTTGCTGCCTAAGGCTCATCTTATTCCCTGGAACCTTGATGACACAGTGTCTCCTCTGAGGAGGTAGCAGACACGAAGCAGCTCAGGACAAATCGTCTTATCTATGCCATTCTCAGAAAGGCATAAGTGGGAAAGCCTTCCCTTGCTTCCTTCCTGAGGCTTCTCTGCACAGCTGCTCACAGATGACGTTTCCTCTGCCGCCACCTTGTGGGGCTTTAACCATCAGATCTTAACTGCATGGGAACAAATTAAGCTGATTCAGTTAAACAAAACTGTAACTATGTACAATTATAGATTTTTTTGACCAGTTAACAGAAAAGGGAGATCATCTATATTTCCCACTATGAAGGTAAAATCATGGCTATAATTTAAACTTAAAACATATTTTATAAAGGCAGAGAAGATAACCTTCTACTTCATTACCTCTACTGCTAATATTCTCCCCAAGCTTCAGAAAAAAAAATCACTTAAAATTAAGCTGCTCAGGGCCCAAGATACTTCTGCTACAGAATCAGGGGATAACAGTGTAAACATCTGTAGGTAAGGGACCAGGTAACATGTACTGAGGATGTTTATAGGGATTGTTCTTATGAATATTCCTATGTTACACCTCCCTGTACCTTCCTTTTGTGATTCCATGATATTCTGAGCTTACCTCTAGCCACAGCACTCATCTCACTTTGTTACAATTGCATTTTGACTTATCTGCCATTCCTAGTAAGCTATGAGCTTCACAAGGACAGGCAACATGTCTTCCTTATTTTTGAATCCTCAATAGTAGTGTAGAGTTTGGCACACAGGAGGTATTCAATGCATATTTAGTGAATAAATGAACATCGAATGCCTACCATGTGCTAGGAGATGTTAGGAAAATAAAGATATATACCTATGCTTTTCCTGGGCTTTCTATATGTTACCACATTTAATTTTCACAACTCCATGAGTGGGCCTGTTGTTTTCTCTTGCTCAGTATTCATTCCTTCTGTTTTCAGTAAAACTGCTCCTAGATTTTCTTCTGGAAAAATCACCCATTTCCTCATCCTCAAACTATCTTTGGGTAGGATTGACCCATTTCCCAGCTATTGAGCTAGAGCCTGGTTAGTTTAACCTAATCAAAATACCCCACTCCCTGGCTACGTCCATGGGGCCCAATTAGAACCAGAGAAATCCCAGCACTTTGGAAGACCAAGGCAGGTGGATCACTTAATGTTGGCAATTCAAGACCACCCTGGCCAACATGGTGAAACCTCATCTCTACTAAAAATACAAAAAAAAAAAAAAAAATTAGCCAGACGTGGTGGTAGGCACCTGTAAACCCAGCTACTGGGGAGGCTGAGGCAGAAGAATCACTTGAACCTGGGAGGTGGGGGTAATAGTGAGCTGAGATCACACCACTGCACTCCAGCCTGGATGACAGAGTAAGAATCTGTCTCAAAAAAAAAAAAAAAATCCAGAGAAATAAAAGTGGAAATTCTGTGGCTATTTGTAACAGTGAGTTATGGTTGGGTCAAGGGTTGGGAGGGGGCCTCCCTCTATGTCCTAAGAATGCAGGCAGAAGGGACAGCTGGAGAAATATGGGTCCTTGGAGACACTGTCTATATGCCAGATGAAACTTAATCTAAAGCTAGCGCAGGACTTTGAGTTACATGAGCCAACAAATTCTCTTGTTCAGATATATTGAGTTGGATTTCCTGTCATAATATAAAGAGGACCTATTGATCTTCTGGTAGAGAGTATACCCACTTTGCAAAGGAGGAACTGAGATTAAAGAAGGTGCATTATATATTCCAATGTCATATTGCCAACAAAATGAACTTGGAGTCAGTTGTCAAACCCTTAGTTTTTTTATTGCACAGTTTCTTCCAGAATTAGCATGGACAATAATGACTAGAACCAATTAACCTATTCTCTTGAAATCAGAATGTGTGTGTGAATGAATGAAATCAGTATTAACAAAGTTAAAAATATAAAATGTTAATAAAGAGAAATTGTCCCAACTCTTACATTGGTATTAATTTATTATCTGCATAATGTGGTTAGCTGATAGTTTCCTAAATATTAATAAGGGAAAATATTGAAATTTAAGATCTGAATATCAGCTGATTTTTTCATTATTGTAATACTATGATAGACTCATAGCCTGGAGCTACATGTTTTGCTTAGTTAACGGTTCAAAGTTGAGTTCAAAAATAATTTAATTTTTCAAATTTATACTCGAAAAGCTATATTTTAGGCAAGGCCTTTCCAACAGAAATTAGTTTTGTTTCCTTATAAACATTTATTTATTGATGTGTAGATTTACTTAAAATAATGTACAGAAAGATATTTTACATAGGAAATCAAACACATGATTACTTTATCTTTGTTATCCATATACCAAATGGTTTCTATGTCCCTACTCAACCTTTTTTTGTATCTTCTCATTTTATTATTTTTTATATCAATAACTACCATTTTCTTGGACACTTTATGAGCAAACTCTTGCCTAAAGACTCTGTTGCTAGGTACCATCCTCCTTTCCTCTGCCATCTCCTCTCCCTTTCTTTTGGGCTGGTTGCCATAATGTCTTTTGTAATGGGTGGCTCAAGTCCTTACTGTAATCACGGAAGTTGAATAAAAACCTAAGTCTCTCTCTCTCTCTCTCTTTCTGTCTTCTATATAGCCGACTTGCTCAGTGAAGTATTTGGATTTAATTTAACACAGATTAATCATTCAATTTAATTACTCTATAAATATCTACTTTATGCAATTTATCTGGATTTTTTGGTTTACCTTACAGAACAATTTCATGGGTTGAAACTCTAATTGAAAAGTTACTTAATTTGGGCAGAGTTGGGAATTTAAGTTCTGGAATTTCATTTGGATTTAATTAAATACAGATCAATCATTCAATATAATTACTCTATGCAATTTATCTGAATTTTTGGTTTAACTTACAGAACAATTTCATGATCTGAAACTCTAAGTCAAGAGTTGTTTAATTTGGGCAGGGTTGGGAATTTAAGTTCTGGAATTTCTTTTTCTTCAATGTGCTTGACATTTTCCACCTGCCCATAAAGATCTACTTTTCACCTTTTTCTACATTGCTGTGTGCCTGGGGAGGGTGACCTTTGTGGACTCTATCAATCAGCTCCCTTTTCCTCTAGCTTCTGATCAGATTCAGCCAATGGAAACACTAGCAGGAAATCAGAGGTGGGGAGAAGAGTGAGGTTTTGGTATTTATTCCCTAGGCTAATCTTAATGCAGGTCATGGTGCATCTGAGTACTAAAAGTCATGTGTCAGGGGACCCTCTTGATACAATAATTCTACTCAGGTTTTGATACTGCTTTCTTGCCTTGCACCTTCTGCCTAATGGCGGTGATGGGTTCTCAACCTTGCTTACACTGGGACACTATATCAGGCCTGATTGGTGTATCTTACCTATGTCAACACCTTTGCAAATAGTGACTTTCTTACAGTCCCTCAATTACTGTGTCTGAATGTGTCATCTGCTTTTTCTGGTGAAAGTGGCAGTGGCAGCAACTGAGCTTTATGGCTAAAAGACAGAAAACAAAGTGTTCAAGGTAAACTGAGTTGAGCAGATCTTGGGTGGTGCACGAACTGAGCTCATTCCACCCACCCATAACAGATCATGGGTCCTCATCTACATTAGTATCTATCACAATTCTTACATCTTTTTGTACCAGGAGAGTACCAAGGTTTTTTCTTTACTTCAGTTTCTAATTTTGGATAACTCAAGCAATGAAGTGTTTTACAGTTTAATTCTTAGGTTTTAAGTAACATAAAGCCTCTAAGAATAGGACTCATTCACTCCCATTCATTCAGAACTACACAAGCACTGGTGATTGTGTAGCGCAAGGTGACAGCACAACAGTGAACATCATGATCAAATGTCTCCTGTTTTCAACTTTCAGATTTTGTGTACCATTTTCTGAACATGAAAAATAATCAGTTCATGTTTTGTTTTAAAAATATTTTGCAATTGCTTTGATCTGTGTCTACATCCACAATGCAAGCTATTACTAACTTGGTTTCCTCTTGAAATGTAATTGGTGCTACTTATTTCACAAGATTGTTGCAAAGGTGAAATGTGATAACATGTAAAGTAGCTGTGAAAAACTATATAAAAGAATAAGTTGTAATTTTAAAGTTTTTATTAACAGGTTTTATTCCCACCAATAATTTTACGTAAATCTGAAGGGGTGCAGTCTTATTTTACACATACACAAAACACCTGAGGATTAATGTGGAAATGAGATGATCTCATCTTTTAGTCATCTAATAATATATTTAAGAATTGGGCCGTATTTATGTTTTTGATGAAACTATTTTTAATTTTTTGTAACAGGACTACTCTAACTTAACTGACACTATACAGAAGCGAGTTACTAACCAATGGGATAAGCACCAACATAAAAGAGTTTGACATATTTCATTTATATCTTTCTAGGGAGACAGATTTGTGGGTATATCATCCCATGTTATCTAAGTACAGTCTAAATGATATTCGAAAGCCTGCAACATGGATTTAAAATTTAAGATAGGTATTTTTCTGATCTTGCCTGAAAAGTAGATGACTTTATTGAGGCTTTTAGTCATACGGTTGCTGTTCTTATTCAGCATTAGTTGTGACACATATTGTGATCTACATTATATATGTATATATATTTTCTCAAGAAGTTTTCATTGAATCCAAATTACTTAATGGACTTAATAATCAAAGTGAGTATGTATATATGCAGAAAGTATACCAATCATCATCTTTCTGAAGAGCCTTGATAACAGTTTTATGCTAAAATGAACGATTAGTAAATTGCTCTAGAGTTTGTACTCCTGCCAAAAGAGTACTAGTATTTTCAGAATTAGAAACGGAAAACTGTGTTATTGAGAGCTTAACTGAAGAAAGGTCAGTTTCTCAAGCGGCTGCTTGAGGTAATAAATGATAAATAATATTTATTTTTGTCTTATTTGGCATGCTTATTATTTTTCCTCTGTCCTCACTGGTGGGCAGTAACCCTTAGACAGATATTGAAAGGAACAACTTTTAGTTAAAATTATTACTGTATGGCTTCACTTGATACTGTCATATTTTTATGTCTTATGCAAATAACACATATAAGCCTTCATTATTCCATATTAAAAACACAATGAATAATTTCTGGAAAAAGTATGATAATTAGTGCGTGTTGATCAATTAAGGAAATCCATGTAAAGGAATATTGGAAATGCAATTAAGGAAATCCAGTTGATTTTAGCATAAGAGAGATAAATACTAGGGTGGATCAAAGTGACAGCACAACAGTGAACATTATGATCAAGTGTCTCTTTTTTTCAACTTTCAGATTTTGTGTGCTATGAACTCAATTGCTCCCCTCCCCGAATTTGCATGCTGCAACCCCAACCACCCACATGGGATGACATTTGGAAATAGATCTTTAGGAGATAATTCAGTTTAGGTGAGGTCATGAGGGTGGAGTCCTCATGATGAGAATTCTGCCCTTATAAAAAGAGACACCAGAATGCTTGCTTTGTCTTCAGAACTGTAAGATATAAATTCCTTTTGTTTAAGCCACACAGTCTATGGTATTTTGTTATGGCAGCCTGAGCTAACAGACACTGTGTATGTACTTTCTCAAGTGTTATATGGATTTAGAAGTTGTCAGAATTATTTTGCATATGTAATGGGCTGTACTTTTAATCTTCTAAATCGTAAAATCATTTATATTATTTGTTAATTTTTATAATCAATGATGCCCAAAGAGGCCTTAATTTCTTAGGCTCCTTTCACCTTCATTATCTGCATCAGCAATTCGTTATTTAGGGCCATTTTGGAGGAATCCTCCCTCTTTAAAAATAAATTCTTTGCTACTTGTCAACACTTGCTGCCTATGTATCCAGTGGAGAAAGGTCTGTGAAGATGCAAATGCTGATTGGTTGGTAGGCACCCTCACCAGAAATTGTTCACTCCAGGCAACTTCTTAGATCAACAGTCCTGACATAGTCACTTAGTATCACAGGTGTCTCAAATTTAACATGTCCAATATTCTTGATTTGGCACTATCTCAAACTGCTCTTCCTCCAGTCTTCACCATGTCATTGAAGGGCAAATCCTAAATACCAGGAAACCCTGCTGGCTATACCTTAAAAACAGAAAAATAATCTCACTACTTCTTACCATCTCAACTGCTATACCCTAGTAAGTCACTATCATCTCTAGATTACCAACAGATTGCTAACAGATCTTGTTTCTACACTAACCCCCTTCTGTCTATTGTCAACACAGCTGAAAGAATGAGCCGTCCTAAATCGTATCATGTTCCACTTAGGTTCCAAACTCTTCAGTGGCTCTGTATCACACCCACAGTATAAAAGAAAGTACTTACAACGGTCTGTAAAGCCCTGCATGATCTGCTCCAATGTCCCTGCTCTGCAGCCACTCCTACTACTCTCCCTGTTGCTCAAACTATTCTGGGCTCACTGGCTTCCTTGCTATTCTTCAAATAGATCAGGCAGGCTTTTGCTTTATGACCTTAAGTATAGCTCTTTGTGGAAATCTCTTCCTATAGATAAGTACAAAGTGTCTAACTCATTCATGAACTCTAAGTTTTTGCTCAAATCTTGCCTTTTCAATAAGGTTACCCAAGGACTCAATTTAGAGCTAGAACCTACTCTCTCATCTCCCTACCCTTAACCTTGACTTAGGTTTCCTTATTTTTCCATAGCATTTATCACTTTTTCACATGGTTTGTAATTGACTTATTCATTATCTTTACTTACTACTGTCTGTTCTCCCTGCTAGAATGTAAGCTCCAGAAAAGCAAGGACATTCTTCCCCTCCTATTGATGTATGTTTTCCATGTCTAAAGTGGTGTTACATCATATATGCTCAATAAATAATTGTTGAATAAATGAATTATTCTACCTAAATGAAATTTCTTAGTGATTTAAAATAAATTCCATTAATGTTGATTTTCATTAGCTGGTTTTTCTTATTTATTACATATACATGATTTATACGAGAAAAGTAGGCTCTGGCTTTGTGACTTAAATTTGCTGAGGAGCTGTGACTTTCGTCTCTCCCTCATTTATATAGTGGAAAAGAGAAAATGAGGTGGTAACAGATAGGAAAAAGAACTGCAATTAATTTATTGTTTGTATTTGACTGGCAAATGTGCCAGTTAATTGAATATCTAAACTTATGATAAGGCCAATGCCATCAATATTCAGAAGAAATTCCATAGTTGGACATAATCCTGTAAGCTTTATGGTCACCAGAAAGTATGTATCCTGAGTAAGAGAAGTAATTAAATTGGCTAATCTTGGTCAAAACAATGCATTTCCTTGACTATTTCTCTAGTTATATTTTCCACTGCCATTTAAAAACTTTTAAAGCCTTTTTTTTTCCTTTTCTGGTGTGAATACTTTTATTATATTCTGAAATACAGTACTATGGTTGGGGGTGGAAAAGAAAGGGAACATAAAATATTTAAGAGACCATATTCTGCGGCTTAACTCTCAGCTTTGTTAGTCACTATGCAACTGCAGTTGTGGGTAAATGAAATACAATTCTCCACCTTACTTTTCACATCTGTGAAATGGGAATAATAGCACATACCTAATAGAGTTGTTTTGAGCAGTAACACTTCACAACACACAGTGCCTGGTACACAGTATTCACTCTATAATTATTTTTATAAGATAAAGAGGATTTTATTAAAATAAAATACTTAAAAAGCAGTTTTTTATTATACATGACATTTTTGTAAAATACTATTGTTCATAGTATTAACTTGACTCATGGAGACAAACATTACTATTATTTAAAAAAAATAACGCTATAGGCTTATTTGAATTTTTATACTAGAAAATTTATTTTTATTTATTTATTTATTTTTTTGAGACAGAGTTTTGCTTGTTACCCAGGCTGGAGTGCAATGGTGAGATCTCGGCTCACCGCAATCTCTGCCTCCTGGGTTCAGGCAATTCTCCTGCCTCAGCCTCCTGAGTAGCTGGGACTACAGGCATGCACCACCATGCCCAGTTAATTTTTTGTATTTTTAGTAGAGATGGGGTTTCACCATGTTGACCAGGATGGTCTCGATCTCTTGACCTCGTGATCCACCTGCCTTGGCCTCCCAAAGTGCTGGGATTACAGGCATGAGCCACCACGCCCGGCTATACTAGAAAATTTATAATTTGAAACACTAGCTTTAGGGAAAGAGATGCTGTGTTGTTCAAAGTGCTCCTCTGCATCTTCATGGTAGGAACTTTCTTTGGTAGCCCTTTCTCTAAGTTAAGAATCAGGAACTGTGAAGGATCTGATACTTTACCCTATTTGTAAACAAACAAGTAGAGTGCCACAGTTTCATAGAAGTTGGCAGAATGCATGAGATTCCTGAGTCAGATACAAAGAACTTTATTACTCCAAGGATAATAGGCAGCATGAGCTTCATACTTCCATAGATTCCTTTCGCTCCAAAGTCCCACAGGGCGAAAAGGAGCTGCTAAATGGGTGCTATACCTGTTTTGGGTTTGTTATCCAACTGGAAGAACTCCATGCTTAGGAAAGTCCTAAGAAGGCTGCTAGCAAGCCTACCCAAACTTTGTCCTGGCAGGAAATAGTATATTTGAAATTAAATGTGCAGAAAGGCAAGAAACCCATGGGGACTTAACTCCCAACTACACAAATGCAGTTGCATCAATAAGGCTATTTTCATGAAAAGAAGATGCACAAAAAGT
Organism: Sapajus apella; assembly: GCF_009761245.1. Taxonomy (NCBI): domain Eukaryota; kingdom Metazoa; phylum Chordata; class Mammalia; order Primates; family Cebidae; genus Sapajus; species Sapajus apella. Next base: position 25,863,710 of record NW_022436958.1, read on the forward strand.
TTGACCAGAGTTAGACTAATATTGTAAATGCAAACACTCAATCCTTTCTAAGCATTTCTTTGAATATGTAGTTAATCATTTGGAATAAAATTTTGCAATGCTTTGTTCTTTCTTGTGCTTTCTCACTTGATACCTTCATAAGCCATGCCTTTTTTTCCCTCTTATTAAGTAGGTTTTACTCTTCCCGTCTATGTATTTATGCCAATAATTTAACCTTAGTGGCTTAATTATTTCTTACAATATTGAAGAAACTTATACTTTCCCAAGAGTGGCTTCCACATCAGCAATCTTCCTTTCTCTCTGCCTTTTCCTCTGACAATAGTTTTGCAAGTCTAACATCCTCCTCTGTAGCATAGCAAACCTACCTAAACTTTGCCCTGGCAGGAAATAGTATATTTGAAATTAAATGTGCAGAAAGGCAAGAAACCATGGGGACTTAACTCCCAACTACACAAATGCAGTTGCATCAATAAGGCCATTTTCCATTTTTCAAATAGATACTCAGCTCTACAAGGCCGATTTCCTTTGTGAATAGTTAACACTTTTTTTTTGACAGCCTTATTTTTAAGAAACATGGTAGCCCTTCTCTTGTTCTTGAGATAACTCAAAATAATATAATTTGATCTTTTTATTTAGTTGGTTTCATTTCTACAGCTTCCTTGTCCTTTTAAAGTCAGAGCTACAAAATTCATTTGAGTTCCAGAGATAAATCAGACTTGTCCATTGCTATTATTAATAAGTCAAAGTAATTGAACATTTAACAAGAGTTGCCCAAAGGCTGATTGAGATTATGTGCCAGACACCTTCTATATTATCAGTGTATAAACAGCAAATAACTTTTTCGTATATATTCACATCCTGTGCAATATTTGGGACACACTTACACTAAAAAACAATTTATTTGGAAATCAAATTCAACTAGATAACCGTTTTTTTTGTTTGTTTTTTTCCTTTTTTTTATTTGCCAAATCTCACAATTCAGGTCACCATTTATCTACCAAACAATATCAATAACTTGTTCGTACAATGTGGCCTCAAGTGGGTTTTGGCACAGAAGCACTCCCCTTAGAGCACAGGTGTGGTACTGGTTGCAAAGTTTTGATGTGACATCAACACTATACAAAAGTAAATGTAACTGCAAATTTGAAATTCACAAATGGGTCTTTGAAGTCCAGCTCAAAAGAGTGGAGGAATCGGTTAAAATAAGTCACAGACTTGCGGGTTTGGGGTTTCCAGAAAAAAAAGTAACTTGAACAGTTGAGAGCTTGGAGACCTTTCCAAAGAGCGTGAGAAGTTAACAAAAGGCTTCTTCACGAGTTAGAAGGAGAGAGCGCGAGAACCTGAGCGAGCCAATAAGCAGGGACTGGCAGGGCTCCCGACGGGTGTCGCCAATCAGGGCAGAGATGGGTGAGGCTAGGCTGAGGGAAGGGGCGGACTGCAGTAGAATTGGCTCCAAAGGGCGGGACTCAGCCAATCGGAATCGGGCGGGGTGGGGCTGGACTGCGGAAGGGGGCGGGTTCGGAGGAGTGAACTGTGCCGTTAGTGTGTCTTTCAGCCTCACCTGCAGCTGCACCTCCCTGCACCTGCATCTTTGCTTTCCTCCCTGCACAGCGACGCTGACTCGGAGTGTGTCGCTCGCTGCGCTCGTCATGGCCTACCCGGGATACGGAGGAGAGGTGAGTCCCAGCCTCTTGGCCGTGTCTCTCTCCCTCGCGGGATGTGGCGCCCCCGGGGGCGGTGCCAGCGTGCGGGTCCGCCCGCGGCTCCTGCTCCCTGCGTCAGTGCCTGGTACTCAGCAGCGCCGGTACTCGGGAGATGTTGGAAACCAGGGCCGGGGCGAGCGTTGACCCTGGGATGACTTGGAGATCAGGCGTTCTTGAGGTCCCTCGAGGAGCGTCCTGGTGGAGCCGAGGGAGTAATGTGTGTTTGGAAATTTATTTCCTGGAATGGAGGAACAAGCCGCCCTCTTTTTGTTCCAGTAATCTTTTGTGGTACATCAGTCCCCCCCCCCCCCCCCCCCCCCCCAGTGTTGCTAGAGATCCTCTTTCTGAATTTCTTAACCACTTCTTGTTCTTTAAGTTCCTTATGAATAAATTAAGGTGTATGGTAAATGACTCCTAATCTTTACTGTTATTCGAAGAGCAATCTGTTTAGACTGTCTCCCTCCACCCCAGGCGGGGGCAAGTTGCTCTTTCTTATAACTTTTATCCTATATCACCTTTAGAAGTTGCAAGTTGTAATCCTAGTGTCCTGGTAGCTACCCCCTTATTTTCAAAAAGGAACCCAAACCTTTGATATTGATGTCAGTGATCTCCAAAGTGCGGTGAGCGAGCTGTGTTAACAAAGTTAACATTAGTTTGATCCACTGCGGTGTGGGTAGAAGATAATATATTTTCTAATTTTATTATATATATTTTTTACCTAAAAACAGAAATTGTGTTTTACTGATTTTAACATAGGACTTGATTTGGGCTATGGTTGTGGTCTTCAAAAGAGTTACTCCTACCCCTGGGAGTTCATGGTTTTTGTTGTTGTTTTAGGGTGTGAATTTCCAGGTCCTCAACTTTCACACATATTCGTTCCTAAAATTGATTTGCTTGAAATTCAGACTTGCCTCAGTTCCCTCTGGCACCTTCCTCTTTGTAATGCCTGCCCCTCCTCATTCCTTAAATTTAGTAAGGAAGTTTAAAGTGCCTAAGGAATGTAAAACCCCCTTCAAAGATTAGTTAAGATAGCATAAACCTGTAGGGCTTTAAAAATGTCCCTAGTTTATACTTATTATCATTTGGTTGAAGCTATCTGTTAGAAGTGTGATATATTTACCTTTGTTGGTATGCTCTGAATTCATATATATGAGATAAAATGGTGTGGCAAGAGTAATATATTTTCATTCAAATAATTTGCTGCTTCCTTATCCAACTTTTGTCAGAGTGCTTGAACTTGATGGAGAGTTCCACAACATAATAATAATAATCATAATAAAAAGTCTGTGTTTTGACATTTAAATTCCCTTTTCCATGTATTTGAAATAAACAGCTATTTTCAGCTGTTATGCTTGTTATTAATAGCCGGAAAGAGAAGCAATATAGATTAGAGGCACTGATTTAAAAAATGTAATTGAAATATTTTAAGATACATTGGATAAAAATTTGGGATAAAACTTACATAATTTCTTTAATAGGAGTATATTAATAAGAGAGTTGAGACTTTTATAAATCATGTTAAATAAAGGCAACCTCTACCTTATTAATGTTTCTTATATTCCTTTAACAAAATGTAAAATGTTAGCTGCTGGACCTAATTGTTTTGATAGTATACTTTTATCTAATTAAGTGCATGATTCATCTCTGTAGGAGATGCATTTCCAATAGATATTTTCTTTCTTCTTTTAAGTATTGTTTATCAAAATTGTATTTTTTTTTACTAATTGTATACTAATAAAAATTATAACTCAATTGTAAAGGACATTTTTTTTTTTTCTTTTTCTTCATTGCTCATTTTGGTCACAGGAAATGAAACAAAATCTAAAACTTTGTTACATGTTTTTATTGTACATGTTGTATTATACAGGCTTCAGAGTTTTCAATAATAAAAGCACAATTTAAGCTCAAAAACTTACACAGATTAGATTTTCACACAAGAAATAGCAAAAAAATGAATTCAAAAAATAAAAGAAAACATAAAACTTACAAATTTTATGTAATAGCCTTTTTAGGTCTGTTTAAAAATGGAGGGAACAAGTACCAGACTATCATAGTGTATAGATGACACTGTGTGTGTGTGTGTGTGTGTGTGTGTGTGTGTGTGTGTATACTCTATTATAGTGTGTATTACTATATATGATACTGTGTATATGTATTATACTATTTTTCACTATTATATAGACACTATTATACATATATACACACTATTATATATATGCTTATATATACACTATTATGTAGTAATACATACTGTTTATATTTACACACTATTATATAGTAATATACACACTAAGTTGCTTATGAATAATATATTAAGCAATACATTAAGTATTATATAGTAATACACACTGTCATAGTCTGTGTATTTACATATTATGTATTACATATAATACATACTATAGTATACACACTATAAATTACACAATATTATATATAGTAATACACACTATAATAGTGTGCATATATATACATATAAAAGTGTGTACTTTCCAAAGAGTGATGTAAAATTTTGTAAATATCAAGATTTACAATATGTTGGTCATCGTATTCTTTACAACTATTTAAACTTAAAAACTTTATATGTCAGTATCAAATATGGGAAAAGGGTATATAGTTTTTCAAAAACCTTTTAAGGAGAGGGAAGCAAAATGTTTAAAGAAACTGCTGTGGTTCTGATAATATCCTGAGGGATGAGATAGAGTTTTGTATGCTGGCCTCTCACTGGCTTATTTTCAGCTTATTGTGGCTTATTACAGTTTATATATGTGGGATTCTCTGAAGTTATAGATTATGTGATCTACTTTTAACCAAATCTCTCACAAAATAGCAGTAGTAAAGATTCAAAAGCGTGCAAAACAATATGAAAGGCTTGTACATGAAAATATTGTTTAAGCCTTTCTTTAATCACATTACGTATTAGTAATAATAATGATCAATTTTGACTAATTTGGAACTATTAAGAGGACAACTTGAAATATGAATTTATGTAAACCATGTTTAGGGATGAACCTTGTTGGCCAGGGCCCCAGTTCTCCTCCATATGGGCCCTTTCACATGGCTCTTCCACTTCTTCATAGCATGGCGGTCAGGTTCTAAGAGAGAGAAACAAAAGCTGCCAGTCCCCTTAAAATCTTAAATCTGGAACCGCCATGATGCCTTTTGTACTATATTCTACCAGATAATGCTGAAACAGGCTCAGCCCATATTGAAGTAGGTGGAGAAATAGTTTGTGCTTTTGGACAAGGGGAGTGGCAAAGAATTTGTAACCATCGTTAATCTGACCACCAGGTTCTCAAATTATGGGATTTGGGAAAGTTAATGTTGCAAATTGGGAGGGGAAAATAGATTAAAGGTTATTCCTAAGGACAGATTCTTCATATAATACTGCTTGCCTGACTTTGATTAAGAAACAAGTTGTGTTTGTCCTTCACAAATGGAGATGCTGCAGTTAAGGGTCCATAGCCAGTCTTGAGGCACCATCTCTGCATTAGCTTTTCACCAATGTGCTTGTACTTTATTTGTCTTCTCTTTTCAGACAAAGGTTTTTCAGTTTTTCTTCCTTTTGCAAAGTTTAAGGTAAGGAGGTTCATCAATAAACCTTAAATTTAAATTCTAGGATATAGGCTAGGACTTCATTGTCCTCCATGTCCTTGGAGGTCTTGAAACCAAAGCCCAGGTATGTGTTACTGCCACATGTTCTCAGAGTAAAAGCTGTTTTGGGAATTTTGCTAATTTTTTACCTGTGGGTTTAGATTTATCCCCAGATATTGGCCTGGAAATTTCCTCTTATCAGTACTCTTGAGAAGATGTTAAAATAATGAAACTGTTTGTTTTCAGTATTAGGGTGGTTTGAATTAGCATGCCATTATTAAAAGTAGGAAGGTGTTTTTTTTCTCTTGAGTTAGTGTTTGTGATTTAGGTACTTTTATAAGTTCCTTTTCATCTATATTTATCCCAATTTCAAATATATTGGTATAAAGATATTCATATTTGTTTATATATATCATATATACTTATGTACAGATGTATTAAATACATATTTCTTTCAAATTCTATTTGTGATTATATATCCTTTTTTTATTTCTGAAATTGGCCTGTTCTTTCCTGGTCAGTTTCTTTTCTTCTTTTCAAAGAGTTATTTTTGATTTTTAATATATTCTGTTTTAGTGTTTACTGTTTTTTTTCTTTCTCAGACCTCATTGCTTCATAATCTAGATTTTGACCACCTCTGCAAACACATTTCTTAGAGCTCCAACACTTCCTCCATTAACTCGCCCTCACTTCTCTTTCTGCAGCTGTTCAAACTACTTGTGAATAATCTTGATATCACTTCCTCCTAAAAATGCTAAGTAAAATGCCTTTTTAAGGTATTAAAAATGTATACCATTTCCCAAAGTGAAAAGAAATGAAGAGAGCCATAGCAGTAAATAAGTAAGTGTGTAGCTTCTGGGGTCAGATTGTCCATATATATTTGATTACACTTGAGCTCCAGGAGGTTGAGGCTGCAGTGATCTCTGATTGTGCCACTGTATTCTAGCCTGGGCAACAGAATGAGACCCTGTGTCCAAAAGAAACAAGCAGACAGGAATAATGCTTAGTATATAAAATGACTTAATAAATATTAGTTGCTTATTGTTATTGATATTATTGTTATTCATTTTGAAGAGGATAATGGTTATACCTAGTCTGTGGTTGGAATTATCATTTTATTGATCTTTTCATTGTCATCTTGCTTTTTAAGAAAGTTTTCTGGTGGAAGTCGTGTATCAGCTCAGAGCACTTTCCCATTAGGTCACAATATCATTGTATTTACCCATGTATTCTTTTAAGTATGTGCCTTAAGGTGTACTTCTTAGTTTTGTTTTAGGTAAAATCTCGCATTTCTTTTTTTTTTTTTTTTTCTTCTTTTTGTTTACTTCAGGGATAAAAGTAAACATTTTTTTAAATTGTGCCTCATGTTCTTCTGTTGAATTAAGTTCTTAGAGGCTAGTAACTTTCTTTTTTCTTTTACACTTCTTTTAATATTGGGTAATATATGTTAATGAATTGAATTATGTCTTAATGTAGGACATCTAGCACTTTGTAGTTAAAGTTTTTGTGATAGATAGTTAAGATTAGAAGCTTTTGGTAACTGGGTTTACTTTTTGATGTCCTTCTGATGATTTCTTTTAATCCACTTTTATAGATAATAGGTAATATTTGTATTACTAACCTTCTCCCCTTCCACTCTTATAGTTTGGAAATTTTAACATTCAGATACCAGGAGCAGGTCCAGACGTGATCCTTGGTGGATTCTCTGGGTACCCAGCATATTCAGACCCTTATTCCTCAGCTGATGACCCCATGTATGCTTACTTCAGTGCTGTTGCTGGACAGGTGAGATGCTAAATTTATTGCATGTTTTTAAAAATTATTATTTAAGAGAAATGCCAGCTGTTTTACTTAGGATATCATTTAAAATGATATTAATTTTATATTTTAAATTTATCTAGACTAATTTTCTTCCTGAGATCAGAGATAAGCATAGTCATAATTATTTCATTTTAAAAGTCTATAGATGTGATGCTTGACATACTGTTCATTTGACTAAAAGAGAAAACATTTTTTTTCATAGTGGGGAAATGAGATTCTTTCTTACCTAGTATGCTTGCCTTACTGAAATTCTTCTACAAGGGGCTCCTCTTACCAGTCACTAGCACTCTACCAAAACGTATATATTAATATCCTCTTATGAGTTACCATTTTTATATCACTTAAATGTTTTTATTTCTTTCAGTCTGTTTGACATTTAGAAGGACCATACTCTCCCTGAGCAATTGATAACACAAAGCTAAGTAGGTTTAGCCTGTCCATTCTTTTATAGCATGCAAAAATGAGTATTGGAAATTTGAGGAAGGTAGAAAGTACTTAGAACAGTTATAAGGAACAATATTTCTATCTTGGGCCTCACTCCTATTTAAAAAAAAATCTCAGTTAAAACCTAGGTATGTCAAACAATATGATTGAAAATCATGTCAGAATGTTATAAATTTATTCAAGTTGGTAATTACATTTTTCACAGATGAAGTTATGTCATTTACAGTAATCTTGTTTGTATATGGGTGGTAGATTTTCCAGATTACCAAAAAAATCATGTTGGGATTTATTTTTATCTATTAAAAATTAAAGTAAATAGTTTATTATGTTTGTTGTGGTATGCTATTAGGATACTATTAGTTTCCAGTAAATGTGAGAGAGTATTTAAAAGGCTGACTTTCTGATGCCCAATAGTCAATAGGGAAGGGTGAGCCTGCCAATTCAAGTACTTTAGTTCTGTGGGTGAATTGTAACTGACGATATGTGAATACTGTGGTCAGGTGAAGCTTTTCTTTTACTCCTCCATAACTGTGACACTATGCCACAATTTATTTTTTTTAAGTAATTTTATATGTATTTTTCATGTGAAATTTCAAGGAAAATTAAGCAAATATGATATGTATTATAACCCTTTGTATAACTTATTAGTTGTATTTGACAGAAGTGTTGAGTAATTATTCACAATTGGAAGGAATGCCAATTCAATTCACAATTGGAAGCAATTAAAAGATTCCAATTTCTTCCAAATTAATTAATAAATAATGTACTATTATTTGAGTCAAATTCCTAAAGGTGTCTTCTTTTTTTTGGCATGCTCTGCAATGAATCTATAGTCTGTCTTGTATGCTATGTTATTGAGAATAAATATTAAATTATAGTATATCATAATATAAATGTATTATAAAAATTAGTAATTGCGATAGTGTGGTCCTAATGTAAAAACAAACATGCTGAAGAGCCTAGAAGCTTAACTGTGAATTCAGTATATGGTGAAGGTAGCATTTCATATCAACGGGGAAAGAATGATTCCTGAATTAACTATCCTGAAATAATTAACAATTTACCTAAAAGTAAATGTGTATCCCCATCCCATACCGTGTAGTAGCATTAATTCCAGATATATCAAAGGATTGAAAAGAAGGTATATTGGTGTTTATCTCCTATTGTTGAAATAAATGACCTTTTCGTTTTTTTGCTGCTTTACTGTGTATTGCAGTGCCTGCTATATTTGTGTTTTTGTTTATTTGTGTTTCCGTATACAAAACTTCTTAGAAGAGTGATCAACTAAGATAGTTGTATGTGTTAGTGAAACATTTGGGAGCATTGTCTTTTTAAGATGTGCTTTTTTTTTCTTGGTATGTTTCCTTTACTTGTTTAACAATTTTGGTGGGAAATGGAAAGCTTTTCTGGGTTTATGGAATACAATGGATTGGTGTATGGAGACTGTGGGCCAGAGAGGAAGTGGAAAAAGAGATCTACATGAAAATCATCTTGAGGTAGTTGGGGCAATGTATCAGAGAGGAGATTGGTAAACTGTGGATGATTCCAGGACAGGCTTTATGGTGAAACAGATTAGGAAAAGGTAAAGAAACTGGCAGAATGAGGTTCCAACACTAGACTAATGGGCAGAGACAGAATTTCACTCTTGAGTCTTAGCTGCAGACCATATCTCTTTTCTTTTATAATGGTCAAGAAGGATTTATTGACATAGGTAGAATTTTATAGAACATTAATAACATTTTATTCATTCCCTTGAGTGTTCACTAGGTCTAATATGCTATTTTAGGAATAGACAATATGCACAGAATTAATATATATGGCAGACATTCTTTTTTGGCTATCCCAGATTTGTTTACAACCTCCTTTTACCTTTTTTTTCTGTATTAGAGGCTGGGGAACTATACTACTCACCATCCCAGAAAGCTTTGTAGCTACTAAAGGCAGCCATGTGTCATAGGACTGACTATTGACAAGCGGGTGCAGTATCTTTGGAAAATCTTTCTATCTCAAATGAAAAAAAGCCTTACTGGGAGCAAGCCTTGGCTGTTTTTGCTCCTTCATTATGGAGGTACATCTGCCATCTTGTGACCCTGAGACACAGGCTTGAGATAAAGACCTATACATAGGGAATGTGGAAAAATGTAGAGATTGTCGACATGTCTAAGTTGGCATACAGCCCTGTTCTGCCTAGCCTGAGATTTGTTGTATGAAACAATATACCCCTATTGGCTAAACATCTTCAGTAATATTTTCTGCTGTTTGCAGCTAAATGGGACCCTAACTGTTATATTCTTTATATCATTGTCATTTTAAAGGATTATACTGGGAATAAGTACTATTATACTGGGAAAAATCTGTTATCTCTGTTTGACTATATAATACATTCATATAAAATCACAACTTAAAGTTTATGAACTGGGCATATATTTGGAGACTTTTTGACTTTTTCTGAACTATTTCATCATTTTAATTGTCAGCAATAAGTTTGTTATGCTTGAACAATTTGATACTTTCCTTAAATTTTCCAGTCTTGTGCTTTTGAATAAATAAACTCCATGAAGACAGGGTTCTGGTCATATTTTCCCTTTCTTGACAGATAGGTACTAGGAATTTAGAGATATTTGATAAATATTTTGAATGGATGCACTAACTATCCCATTTTCAATTTTTAGTCTAAATATTGAGACTGTATTCTTTCATATGTTGAGATCTATCTAGCCCTGAGGGATTAGGTGTAATATCTAACTTACGTATACTGCTCCTAGAACCCAGCTACTGAACTCATATCTATAGCCGTATCCTTTTTGGATGGGCCTCATATAATTAATTATGCTCTATGAAAAACATGTGATTAAAGGTTTCTGCAATGTTCTTATTTATAGGATGAAGTATTCCAAACAGGAAGAGTTCAATCATCAGTTAATTTGGGGAAATTCCGGTTTTGTGTTTATACCTACATAAACGGGCATTACAATAATACCAACAACTTTAACTTTTGTATGCACACTGCTTCTGCTTTTCCACTCGGCAGCCATGATGTGGGCATGACACATGTACTTTTATGTTATAGATAAGTAAGTGGAGACTCAAATTGAGAAACTGAACAAATAGGACTTGAAGTTGGATATTATTTTAAAATCTTGCTGCCTAACCAAGGGCAATTGATTTTTATTGATTCTCTACCTGATGCTCTTGTAATTTACTTAGGAAATTCAGCTTTCTATCACTAATGCTACCTAATTCAGTTAAAGGTTTATGTAGTTAACCTGATCATCAGCTTCTACTATAGGAGAAGAAATTCAAAAGTATCACTTGGATTTTATATATGTAGTTTAGGAAGATGTTGCTTATTTGTGAGTTAGTCATTAAGATAACATGTTTTCATAACATCTATGAAGTATATACTAGCAGAGTGCTTTTTGATGGCAATGAATAACTTCCAGCAAAACTGTTCTGGTTGTTTTTCCAACTCCAAAAATTCTGAAGAGTTCCATTCATTGTACGAATTTTTATATGTAATTCACATTTGAGTGAGAAATTCCAATCTTTTTAACCTTCTGAAATAGTAAATGAACATGGTCACAGTAAGAAATGCCAGCAGTTTAGCGACGAACCAGTGGTAGTTGTCTTCATTCTACCAAACAACTAACCTTCTTTATACTAGATACTCTGCGAGAGCCTCGAATGCAAAGATGAAGGAGACTCAGACACTGACTCAGAAGATCTTTATGCAGTCAGGGAGATACAGACACATAGAAAATGATAACAATATAGGGACAGATGTGCTAAAGGTGAACAGGTGAAGATGATTACAACACCAAGAGTTTTTACTTGGCCTCTTTGCTGAGACTAGCACTGCCCAAAGTAAATATAACACAAACCACAAATGTAAAGCGCATATATAATGTCTCACGACATATTTCAAAAAAGTAAAAAGAAATAGATGAAATTAATTTTAATATTTTATTTAACCCATTGTATAAAAATCCTAACATTTCAACATTTAATCAACATAAAAATTATCAATTACATTTTACGTTTTTGTTACTAAATATATGAAATCTAGTGGGTATTTTATATGCACAGAACACTGTAATTCAGACTAGCCACATTTCAAATGCTCAGTGGAACATAGGGCCAATGCCACTGTATAGAATAGCAGGAGTGTAGAACACTTTTCTCTCAGGTGTCTGCATAGCTTGCTCCTGCACTGACAAAAAGGCCTTCAACCATCTTTTAATTAGAGGAAAAATTTTCTAAATTGTCCCCCAATCTAAAAATATGCCTAATTCTTTAAAGGTAATTTTGTAACTACAGAATTTCAAATATAGTAAGCAAGATTTCCAGAAAAAGATGAAGAAAGGAATACTTAGATACTCTTGACTAGGGAATACCATACATATGGTCCATTCAGAAGAATGCTGCTTAGTATTTTGTAATTCTTGTTAGAACAACTGCATTTTTAAAAGGGATTCTTTTGCCAAAGATCCATTAGAATATGAGTGTTTATAATATTTCTTAGAAGTAGTTTATAAAAGTTTTTGTTGTTGTTGTTTCTTGGATCTCTTATGAAGAGCATGTTTTAAATTTGCCTCCTTGATCCTTCATTATGGCCGATGTTTTGCATTTTTACCAATGTATATAATGGTTCCAAAGGAATTACTTATTTTAGTCAAAAACAGGATGAGATACTGAATCATAATGAGAACACTCAACCTATTTCATTTCCATTGTGATTTCTTGTTTGCATTTTAAAAATTTATTTTCTGTAATAAGTTCAGGCAAGACATGTTTGGACAGTAATCAGAATAATAACAGCAAAATACAGAGGAACTCTAGAATTTTGCTAGGGGTAGTGGTGGGAGAAAAATATATTTTCCCTTTCCAGTTGAAGCTTCAGTGTTATTTATAAATAATCTCCTTCCAAAGCAGCATGAGTGGGGATGTTTTTGAGACTTTGCTGAACACATTTTAGGCATTTTTCTAACTGTTTTAAATAGAAGTATGATGACTCTTATAAGATTATCTTGAACCATTATAGGACCGGGTAATTGTGCTATTTTTCAGAAGTATAAGAAATTATTTATGTTGTATGATATTTTGTAATATGCCTCTGTTGCCAGTAATTGTCTCTAGAATTTTGTAGTTAATTATAGAGTAATGTTTCAAAGAATGCATATGTCTTGATTGGCCTAGAACAGTCAATTAATGTTTTAATATGCTTTTATACAACTGCACATTAAATTAGGTCATAATTATTTTTAAACAGGATGGTGAAGTGGATGCTGAAGAACTTCAGAGATGTTTGACACAGTCTGGAATTAGTGGAACTTATTCTCGTGAGATCTTTTTTCCACTCTTGTTGAAATTGTAATAGGAAATTTATTTTCTTTTTTGTCTTTGTAATTAAAATGTTTAAAAATTTATCACAATTATACATGAACATAAAGAATCAAATAACTGTAAAACTTGTTATAAAAATAACTATTCATTGTGCATTCCTGTCTCTTCAACACGAATTGCTCATAGAGGAGACTTCTTTTAACTTAAAAAACAAAAACAAAAACAAAAAACTGATTCTTTTGAAATTTGCTTCTACATTTCAAGATAACATTTATTTTTTCATGATTGAGGTTCAGTTTTTATGATTATCAGTTGATATCCTGCTATGGAAGATGAGGATTTCACTTTATTTCCACTGTAAACTCCCCCGTCTCTGTACCCCACACTGGAATCTTTCCCATTTTCCTGTCCTTCCAGTGTCATTATATGTATAATAATTTTGGTTAGGTACATTAGTCTTTACCTTATTTATACTATCTGAATGCTGCTTATAGCTGTGTCTTATGATAATGTATAACTACTTTTCTTTTTTATATAATGTTTTGCTTTTCTTGAAATCAGTAGTTGTTGGGCATTCTTTTTCATCATCCAGAACTCTGGGACATTCTGTCTTTTATGCATAGCTGTCATGCTGGGATTCTTTCACCATCATTTTGGAGCTGATTTCCCCATTTCTTTTGAGCTGAATGTCCTTTTTACTCCATCTCTTCTTGTCCGCTTTTTAAAAATTCATTGTTTTAGTGAAATACATAGTTAAGTAGCTTCTTAATAAAAGAATACATGGGAGGTAAAGTTTTGAGAGCTTATGTGTCTAAAAATGCTTTCATTCTACCTTCAGAATTGATTGGGCAGGTATGGAATTCTAAGTTACAAATGATTCCCATGCAGAATTTTAAAGGTATTGCTCCATTGTTTCTAGTGTCCCTTGTTGCTTTATCTTTCTCTTTCCTGCCTGGATGTGATGTGATTTGTTATTCCTCTTTGGAAACTTGTGAGATCTTTGTCTTTAGTATTCTGTAACTTGACAGTGAAGTGCCTAGTTGTGTTGTGTGGGGAACTCAGAGGGTATTTTCAGCCCGGAAACTCCTTTGCTTTAGTTATAGGACATTTTCTTCAATGATGTTTTCTGTTTCTGGAATGTTTTTTGTTTTGACTGGGACTTCTACTTTTCTCATCTTTTCCCTCCTTTTTTATTTCTGAACTTTTTGGGAAATTTCCTCAACTTTATTTCCTAAACCTTCTATTGAGTCTTTCATTTCTGCTTTTCATTAGAATCCAAGAGCTTCTGTTTTATTTTCATGAATGTGATGTTATCTTTTATCTCTCTGAGGTTATTAATATATTTTTAAAGTTATTTCTATATAACCTTCGTTTTTTTCCAAATTGTTTTTCCCCTCACTTTCTTTGTTTTGGTTGTTTTTCATGTTGGATGCTTTTCTCAGTTATCTGATAATACTGCCTTGCTCATATTTTAACTAAAATACTGATTAGAACCAGAGATCATGGTTGGGTGTTGATTGTGGGCTTCAGTGTGTGGTGGTTTGGCTGGGCAGTTTTGTCTGGGAACTCTGGGTGTCAGTATGTTTAGGGATTCCCTTTTGGGCTGGGTTTTCCATTGGCCTTTTACCTGGAAAGGAGAGGTGGACTCAGAAGGGTTCTCAAGCCTTTTGTAAATTGTCCTTTAATTGCTTTGTTTTTAGAAGGTAGCCTTGTCTCAGCTCTGGTAACATTTAATTCAGAGACTTCTCCAGAGGATAACATTCCAGAGTTCTGCTGGATTGGAAGTAGGTGTAGCATCCATCCAACTGAACTGAGGCAGGGAGGGGATGGATATGAGGCTTTGAATGCTCCTTAGGTAGATATTCAGCCAATTCTTCTGTTTTTATCTCTACTTTCACACCCACTTTCAGAAGTACTGCCAATTCTTAGGCATTTGGGGTCTTCTCCAAGGGTTGCTTCTCAGCTTTTCTCCTTACAAGTTCAGGAATCCACGTTTTCAGATCTAGGCTGGTTAACTCACATCCATCAACTCTTCAATTTGCAAAATATTATTCCTTTGTTTCCTGACTAATTCTCTTTTTCTCTTAAATTTTTTGCCTTAAAAAATATCAGTTTATTGTCCATTCTATTGGGCTGCAGGGAAGAAGTGAAAAATCTGTCATCTTTCCTGAAAAGTCTCTCTCCTCACTGTTTGTCCAAAATATTTCTTCTTATACATACACATTCCTATTCTGAGAGTGAAGATCTGCTTATTTGCTGATTCAGTTTTAGCCATCTATTACCATTAATACAGATTCTCTCACTTTATGAATGTGTGCCAAGTTAATTTTAAAGGAAAATAGATATTATTTACTTGCCCAAAAGAGGAAATACTGTTCCAGAAATTTCTCACATAATCTCCTCAGTCTGATAGTTTTATAGACTTAGCTTTGTAAGTTTGGGAAATTACCTTTCTGGGTCCCAGTTTCTACCTTTTCAAAACTGGAACTTTTATATGTTTAGCATGTTTATGTGAACTCATGTAACACATACCACCTTACTCATACTAAGAACACATTGAATGCCTTTTGAGTTGTCAATTTGAAAATAGTACAACCAACAATTCTAACATTGATAGCATATTAAACATTTAAAGAAAATCAGCGATTTTAACTTTGGAGTGTTTTATAATTTTTTTTTAGTGGGTCTAAAATTAAGCTGAAATAATTTTCTTTTTCTATAAAATGTTAAAATGCTATGAATAAAATAAAATAATAATTTTGAAAATTTTTATTTATTCATTCATTCACATTAACAAGCTGCTAGTAAACACTTGGTAAGTTTAAACTATAATAACATGACATTTTCTTTATCAGGACTAGGAAATTAGTCTTGGGACAAGTCAGCATACTAGTTGAATGTAATTGTGAAAAGGATTGGAAAAACTGAATTTTATCTATCGGTCATCAGTTATAGTTCTGTAAATATGAAAGTGTTAATATTTCAAATCACTCGGGTTTTAAGATAGCTTGCATTGATTTCTTCCTCCTTTTTTCTCTTCCCAACCTTGGAGAAGATCCAGTTGCTGCTATTCAGCTGCTCATTTTTTCTTATTTTGTCTATTACAATAAACTACCAAAGGACTTACCTGTTTCTAGCATCATCTCACATTATAGTTTATTCATTGTAAACTGAAGTTTCTAAAATGGAAATTTTAGAATTTCCCTTCTGCTTTTGAAAACACTTCAGTGGCTTTTATTGGCCCAAACTTTTTGCAGTGGTATTCAAAAGTTTGATGATTTGGCCCTCATTTGCCTTTCTAATGTCATCTTATGCCACTCTCTCCCATGTACTGTGACTCAAGTTTTGTGATCTCAGTACATGCCAACTTCTACTTAAACTCCATTTGTTATTTGTGTTGTGACGACTGGAAGCCTTCCTTTTCCCCAGGCCTGGGTAAAGCCAAGTGCTTTACATTCCTAGAATGTCTCTGTCACAGTAATTTTCAGTTAGTTTATAATTGTTCATTTAATTATCTTAGTCCCTTCACTAGATATGAGTACTTTGGAGGCAGTATTTTTTTTTTTAAACAAAGGGTGCTTAACATTCAATAAAAGCTTGCTGATTGTGGTGATTTTATATATTTTGGCAGTTTTTAAATGTTTTATTTTGGAACTAGAGATTGTCATAATTGTACATAGATAAAGTTGGGCATACTCTAATTTAAATATTGAATATGTTTTACAGCCTTCAGTTTGGAAACCTGTAGAATTATGATTGCCATGTTGGATGTATCCTTGAATAGAAATAGAAAATAGAAAATAGTAGAATAAAGAGTATTTGCTTCCTGAATATTAAGCCAGTTGTTAGATTTCAGTGCCCATAGTAAAATAGTGAACTTAAAAATACTTTGTAGGATCCTGATTAAATTCCAGGCTTTTTAGTTTGAATGCAGAAATCTATTCATATGATGAGTTTGGCTGACTCTACAGAAGCATACTTAGGTTTTAGTCAATGATTTAGAGTCAGAAAAACTTTATTAGCTATCAAAATTTATTTTTGTTAATAAAACCATCAGAGAGATTACACAGGAAAAATGGGATTCAATGAATTCAAAGAGCTATGGGCAGCTCTTAATGCCTGGAAGCAAAACTTCATGACTGTTGATCAAGACCGAAGTGGCACAATAGAACATCATGAGTTGAGAGAAGCCATTGCTCTCATGGGTAAGAACATTAACATTCTTTAGAATGTATAAAGCTCTTCTTTGTTCTTTCATTAGATGAATCTTAATTGCTTCAATTTGCTAAGTAATAAAGTGATATATTTTTCACCAGCAAGTTCTTTTGTTTGTTTTCAAGGTTGTAGGTAAATTCTGATCAAAGACTTCAACACAACCATTTTAATTATGATTTTTTTCAAAAGATAATCTTCCATACATGCATACGTTCTGAATTTCTTCTGTTGAGTATGTTTAAATTTATTTCTTTGTTAGTACTCACCACTTACATTGTATTCTTTTATAACTTGGCAGGTTCTCTAATTGGGAGCCAAAGCTTGCCTCTGTCAGTCACAAATCTGTACCAAATAGCTTTTCAGCAGTAAAAACCATGATTTTGTTTGTCTTTTTTTTTTTTTTCTTTCAGATATAGTACAGAACGCATAGCAGGTACCAAAATACATCAAGGTGGAAATACTACATTTTAGAGTAATTTAAAAGTATATAACTTTATTTTTATCATACCTCTTTTAAGCTAATATTCTTAGTGTACTTTCAAAATGGATAACATACAGTGGTGTTTAATTTGCTTAAAGTCAATGCAGTTCTAAGTAGCTTTCTGAATTGTTTTCATGTTTGTGATTTTATTATTATTATTTTTTTTGAGATGGAGTCTCGCTCTGTTGCCCAGGCTGGAGTGCAATGGCACGATCTCGGCTCATGGCAACCTTTGCCTCCCGGGTTCAAGCGATTCTCCTGCCTAAGTCTCCTGAATAGCTGGGATTACAGGCGTGTGCCACTATACCTGGCTAATTTTTGTATTTTTAGTAGAGACAGGGTTTCACTATGTTGGTCAGGGTGGTTTTGACCTCCTGACCTCCTGATCCACCCACCTTGGCCTCCCAAAGTGCTGGGATTACAGGCTTGAGCCACCACACCCAGTCCCTTGTAATTTTATTTATACTCTTTTCTAAACAAAATATATTTGTATGAAAATTAATTTTTTAGAAGTTAAAATCTGAACCCAATGGAAGTAGACTTATCTCAAATTACAATTTAAAGAAGTCAAACTAGTGATTTGTTTGGTTTTGTTTTATAAATAGACATTTTAATTTAGTCCCCTAGGGACAATCCAGTCCATATAAACATGTGTAGTTCAATTATAGATGCTTAATACCTAATGGATTAAACCTGGTCCTTGATTCAGCTAATGTTGGGAGATTAATATAATCTTTAGCAGAAAAGTAAACCTCCAGAGTTCAGTTAGGCAGCTAGATGTAAAAAGGGTATTCTGGATAATTCAAATTTAAGATCTTCATATATATTTAAAAATTCTCAGATTATTTTGGTGAGAATTCTATGGGAAAATCTAGGAATTTTATCAGTACCACATTTGGATCATAACTCTCTAATATGAAGTTCAAACTATATTTGCATATAATTACATTAGTTTGCATGTTTTAATGCGTCTTTCATTTATACCTTTACTTTCTTTTACTTTTAGCAGGTTTCCTGCATTACATTCTATTGTATTTAGCTACATGCATAATTTTCTCCTATTGCATTTATTTTGGTTGTTTTCACCTTTGAATGGGTTAGTGTCATTTGTTCAAGTCCACAAATCCAGTAATGTATGGGCAATTATAGTGGGCTACCATTCTTCTTAGTAAAGCGTACACATCTCACTAAAAGCCTAGGGCCATCTATAAGGGTACAGCAAGTAGTATATATTAATTCATGTTTTTATTCATTTTTTCTCATTCATTTTAAATTTTAGATTTTATGTATACTTTAAAATGGGAGTAATCAAACAGTAATACATATATAGAATTTAAAACTAGTTTTAAACATATACTTGGAGTGAATGATCAAAAAATTCTCATTGATATAAGTATAAAATAAAAAATTTTGGATATCATAGGACTACTAGAACAAAGAACCAATGAAATCAGTGAAGTAGTGAGAAAGCTGTTATTCTTATTACAGTGTGTGAAGAAACATTAAGATTTCTAGGGCAAAAAGGAATAATGTTTTTCCGTTTTTATTCCCCTTTAGAGCAATAAAGTTGGTCCTCAAGTTTCCCTCAGTTATAAAAGATACTTTCAAGTAATATGTTCAGTGGGAAATATGATTTGAATAGCAAAGATCATTAGTAATCTTTGCATTAATATTTTTTAAGAAATATAAAAAGTTACATAATTGAAATATTGAAGCATTAAAATCTGTGAAATTAGACATTATTTCAAAATAAAAATATATGACAAATTCATAAGAAGAGAATTATTTTCTTTAGCTTTGACTTTATTACAAAGTTAGAATTGTAATATTTATATACTGATTAACAGGATTAACAGTGAAGCCTTTGATCAATTTCAATATTAATGTATTTTGTCTCTAATTATATTTTTATGGAATGAATTTTGAAAGTTAATTTATTTTATGACTTCATTAATGAGAAAGCAATCTTGCAGTGTTCTTATGTTATTTACATTTAGAAGTTTTAATTTATCTCTTTTTAGGTTATAGGCTGAGTCCTCAAACATTAACTACTATTGTTCAACGTTATAGCAAGAATGGCAGAATTTTCTTTGATGATTATGTTGCTTGCTGTGTGAAGCTTCGAGCATTGACAGGTATTGACTATTTAAAACTAGGTACAGTATTATGTAGCTATTTTTCTTGAATAATACGTCTCATTTCTTCCAGCAAATTTATAATAATATATGCTTTCCCCCTTTATTTGCTGTTCAATCTAATTAGTTTTAAGGCTTTAAAAATTAAGGAATAGAAATGATAAAAATTGTTATATGTTATTTTTTGGAAGGTTTTCTTCATATCTGTGTTGCCTGGGCTTTTCAGTCACTTAAGATTTAGTTGAATATGAAATCATTCTTTTTTTGTAACGGGGGGGGACAAAATATGTGAAACTATATATCTTAAATTACAATAAAAAAGTAATTTCTGTGTTTAAAGATTTCTTTAGGAAAAGAGACCACTTGCGACAAGGGTTTGTGAATTTCGTATATGATGATGTGAGTATCCTGCTTTTGATATTTATACTGTGTTGTAGATACATTCTTAGTAAAAAAAATTAGGTGATACCAAGTACCAATACTGCAAATAATATATTTTGTATACCGTATACTTTTTCTATATTTTTCAAGTTGACACAAATATAAGATTAATATTGGTATAGGTGCCAAACAATTTGACTTCATGTTAAATTGTAAATATTCTTTTCAGTTTTTATGACAGGTTTTTGGAGTTAAAAAAAATGATCTTTCAAATCACTTTTAAGGGCCCAAACCACCATTGTTTTTTCAAAAAGTAGTTTACTTTGGTGATATATTTTCTCAGGGGGGGGAAAATTTTAATCCAGGACAGATTATGAAGCTGTTCATTTCTCATTTCAAATGGTTACTATTATCCTGATAATCAGGGTTTTTTAAAATTCAAGCTATAAGACAGTTATATTTCACCTGTGTTTTAATGTTTCAGGGTTTTTGTTTTGTTTTTCTTATATTTACTGATAGAAGTTACAGGGTCAACATTACTATTATTTATTGTCTTGAATTATAAACCTTGGAAACAAATTTTCCCTCTTAAGAAAATGCTCTTATGGAATATAATTAGTCAAACACAATTAAAAACCATTTTATTCTTAATAGATAATTATTTTACTTATGTATTAGTTTTTGCAGGGCACTATGGCAATTTGAATGTCTAGAATTCTAAACCTGAAGAGACATTGTGAATTCTTTTGCTTGGAGGAAGTGGACTGGACTACTTCAAAAATTTTAAGGCTTTTTCCATGTTCTTCCTACCTGTTGAATCTCTTCCCTTTCTATGCATTTTTATTTTAGCAGGTAGTTCAAAGCAATAAAAGATTTTTTTTTTAATTTGGAATATTACTGCTTTTGGAAAGTTACCATTTTACAGATATGTGCATATTGTCATAAAATATTTGTATATGATTGATTTAAATAATGCTTAGCCTTAATTTTTAATCATGTAAACTTAGAGGAATGTACTTAAAAGATAGATTGTATAAGAAGTCAAATGATAAAAACCTAGAAAAAACTAATTTATACTTACCTGAAGGTTACAAATTAGACTTTTAAATTTTGTTTGCAGTTGGTGGTGTTTGAGGGTCAGCTAGAAATGAAAGCCTGGATTTTGTGCTATGTTTGTAATATAGTTTGTTCCTTTGTAATATAGTTTGTTCCTTGATCAAATAATCTGAAAGGAAACTTAGAGCTCTTTGTCTGCGAAGAAGAAAATTATCTCCCCAGTCAAATCTGTGATGAAATAAGACTACAAAAGGCATTATTTTTCCTTTTTTTATTTTTTGTAATATATTTTTCTTCAGTATGTTATATTGTCTTCTCTAAGCAAAAAGTTCTTAATAAACATAGTATTTCTCTCTACACCCTGTTTCATTAGTGAAGACATAGTTCACCTAAAATGGCATCCTCCTCTAAATCTAGACTTTTTGGAAATGGCACATACGATTGATGAAATCAACATTCAAATTTGTCCTAACTAAATTAACCACTCTAATTGTTCAGAAATTATACATTTGACTTATTTGACATTAGTGGTGTCTTTGCCATTAAAAATACCAGTAAATATTTTGAGTGCATCTAAGTAATCTGGGGTTTTGAGCATAGTAGACACCACAGCAATTTTTCTGAGTGATATTAAAACTGTCAAAAATGCAAAGTAGAATCACCAGATCTTTAGTGCTTAATATCCCTAGTATAAGATGTTACAATTAATGTGATTTATTTCTTGCCAAACACCTTGTGTCTTGGTGAAGATTTAATAAACTACATATTTTTCTTATGCTTTAAATGAGTATCTTCCAGCTAACAGTGAGTGACATAATTTTATGACTGTTGACCAAATTAATTTATATATTTTATAAAATCCCATTTTCTTAATGGATGGAGGATAGACGACAATATCTTGAACAAAACCTTTCATAAACTTACAGAATTTTAAATCAGCTTTCACTTTAAAAAAATCCTGGAAAGGAAGTGATACATAGTCACTTGACACTAATAATTTTATATAATTTGCTGTCAAATTCACTTGGTCAGTTTTATAAAAATGTGTGAGTTAGTAATCCACGTAATTTTGTTCTGTGGCTTTTTTTTTCATTAAGATATATTTAATCATGTGAGAGGACATAAACTGAGTTAATTTTTAAAAAAAACAGAATTATAAGTGTTGTAGGAAAAAGCAGATGTAAAAACACCATGTGTTGTTCACATTGAATGGTGATAATGTGGCTCAGCAACATGTAATCTTAACATCCAGGTTATATGATGGTCTTTTCTGAACTATCCTGAGGTTAATTATGATTATCTCTCTTACTTGGAGGCTCACAGTTGAGGTAAAACTTTTAAAATGACAAACGGTATTATTCATGCAAATTTCTGCCAAATGACACTCTGTATTAGACCTCTTTAACACAATTCTCATCTAAAAATGTTCCTATGACTTTTGGTCATAGGAGGTCTATGAAGGAGCTTCCATGGTCAAACATATTTAGAAACTCTCACCTTATAAACTTGATAATGTATATTAGTGTCTGAAAACCCAAGGTTAATAAAATCGGTCATGTTTAATTTTATTTGACCCAGTTTTTTTTCCAAATTTTTTGACCACAGAACCCCTTTCTGTAGCAAAACTAACATTCTGTGCTGATCCAACTCAATTGCCAGGCAACTCTTCTGTACTTTTCATTAGATAGACAAACGTTTATTAACAGAAACATTGGGCCTAGAGAATATTTTACTAGAATTTTTATACTGAAGTACAGTTCACCTTTTTGATGGTTTAAAAATAACTGATATAAATATTTGTTATTAAAGATTAAATAGTTTTATGATGAACACAACTGCAATATGAATATGGTATAATGTTATACCATACCAGTTTTTTTATGATGATGTAAATTATTGAATAATGTACACTCTTAATGTATAAGTGCTTTTATTTATACAGTTAACATGTTTCCATGTCATTTTGAGAATTTTTTTAATAAACATTCAAATAGCTTGCTGTAAAGTTTCATATCATACAAAATCTGTTACATATATATTATGAGATGCTTCAGTTCAAATAACAGTGCAGTAATTCACCTCTAACTAAAACACTGCCAAATGATTAAGTGTCATGTATTGCACTTCTATTTTGAGTGGCAGTTTACACATTTTAAATTACATCAAGGGTAAATCAATACTATGGAAATCTTAATTTGGTCCACTTAAATGTAATTTCAAGGATTTCTCATTTGATCTATTTAAGCATGCATCCAGAAAAAAGTAACAAAAAATGTAGTCAAGTTACGTTTATTTCCAAAAAAAGGCATTTAACCTAGAAGAAGTAGAATCTGTTAAAGTCTGTGGAGTTAAAAAAAATAACAGAAAATCAATTTATTTGTGATTATTTCTTTTAAGTAAAATGTAGACATCAAGTTATCTTTTAATCTTATGATATTACTAAACTGGACAAACAAAATAAATACTCTGTCAGAAATGTGCTCTTCTTTGTCTTTTTATGTTTGACAAACTCATAAATGATATGTTTTCTTCTGTTTTTCTATGATTTTCTGGGAAATTAATAGGAATAAACTTGTTAATAACTGGTGAATTAAATCTGGTGAGTAAAATCCAAGACTTCTTTCAGGCTAGCATATTCTGTTTCATAAGCTTTAAAATGCAATCATGGATGTTTTATTACTTTAAAACTTGTGTTAGAAGATCCCAATTTTTTGGTCTTAATTCAATCATTTACATAGTGAATTAAGCACATTGGAATAAATAAGTAATGCTAAAGTATCATCCAAGAATATAGAGTTTATTATTAGATGATACAAATAAAAAATACTTAGAACTAGTAAATATTTAGAAAATTTGAGTGCAGATGGAATTTTAAATGAATACTGCCCAGGTAATTTGAAGTCTAGAATGAGGTCATCACATAGTACCTATATTAAACTTTTCCTGTAATTTAGAATACTGAGCATAAAACTACTTTCCAGCAAAACACTGGGAAACTTAGGAAAAATTTGTCTTAGTATCAGCTCATTTGCTGGGAAATCTGTGCTTTAAATAATTTCCTGCCATATCTCTTTCTGTTTGTGTTTTAAAATATGTTTTTCTGGCATATAAAGAAAGATTCTTATATACTTAGCATTCCTTTTATCCAAGTAGCTTATGCAGCTTTGTGGATTATTTTGCAAGTTTCAAGACTCAGGTGTGCTTCTATATATCTGAATAGATAGTGAGTAGACATTGGCAACACTTCTACATCACTATGATGTGCCTTACAGGAAGAGAATGGGGAAGCTCTTTCCCTATGTGCTAGTTATGTGCCCATTCTTCAGATGTGCCCATTCTGTAACATCAGAGATGGTGGCAATTTGCAAAGCTTATAGGGAGTGAGAATTGGCCTAAATTCTCATTTAATAGCAATATTCAGGGACACTTATGTTAGGAATGATTAGGTCTTAATTCTGACATATTGTGAGAGGTACCCCAGCGTTTTCCCTTAACCATAAAAATATAAGTATGTACAAATACATGCATACAGATATTTGCATTCTAGTTGACTGTACTGAATCAAATTTCATTTTGCTGTAATTATTCAATTTTTGAAGGATAACCTGAAGAGTGCTAGTATGAATATACCAGAAACATTAAACATTCATTTTTTGAAAATTATAAGCCATTTAAAAGTGATTTTTAAGATTTTTCTGTACTTTTGGATGCATATTTAATTTCCCATAGCTATCTAAATGTGGTACCCTCAAATTTATATTATGGCAGGTGATAATTTATCTTACGGTAAGTTCTAAAATATTTAGCTTCATATTTAGAGTCTCATTTTCTGATCAGCCTCAGTTATAGATATCATTACAACTTTTCTATTTGTGTTTGGTTTTTCATTTGTCAAAGGGAAATATTCTCTTGGTGTTTTAAACCTTAAAGATGAAGGTTAGGAAATCTAAGCCACTAAACAGACTCAACAGTCCTTAGCTTACATGCCACATTATGGCCAACAAATGTAATTTACAAGTTTTCTTGAAGGTAGTTTGATATTTTTTCCCCTTAAATAATAGAGAAGCAACTGGGAGAGGAACTAAGAAAGTATGAAACTCGGGCAAAATAAAATATCTGGATGTTTTCATTCTTGGTTAAAAAATGAAGCAAACATACATTATAAAAAGTTATTTGCATGTATGTTAAAGCCTGTTTATCAGAAATTTTTAGTAAACAATAAATGTTTCAGTCAGTCACTATTGTGGTCTTAACAGGCAATAATCGGTGAAATATTATGATTCTTCTATTTTAGATTTAATGCTCTTTGCCACTCAGTCTAGCTTGCTAGTGTCCTGGTGGAACTCTGCAATAGCTGTAGCACTGTTATGTGATTTCATTAAATAACATCAGCACCACCATGCCTATATCTAGCACTGTTCCTAGTAAAATGTTGGAAAAAGTTGGCTTGTCTAGTAAAAGTATCCTACTTAGCTAATGAGATTTACTTTCTTTTTCCTCAAAATAATTTCTTTTACAAATTCTTGAATTTTTCATGTATAAATAGATCAGAAATTATATGCTCATTCTTAAATTATGTATATATACTATATTTTCAATACAACTTGTACACTTCTTTTAGCTACCAAAAATTTGCAACCATTTTTACAAGAAATGTACATTTTTCTTATTTACAGTTATCTGTAGAAGCTTATTGCAAAACTAGTTGTGCAAGTAGATTACACTGTCAATACCACATACCAATCTTTGAAGAAAATATTTGCTAAAAAATAAATATTTCTGCACAGAATATTTGAAAAGCATTATGATTTCATGCTACATTATGTGCATAAAAACTAGGAAATAGTATGTGTTTTGGTAGATTGTTTCATTTTGTATAAAGCATTCCAAGGTACTTCCTACTTAGCCAGATGTAAGCTGCTTTGTATCAGATGACTGACATTTTCAAGTGATTACACACATTCTTTTTGGAAATGTATTATTCTTTAACTGTTAAACATTCTGATGTAATACATTTTCCCATCAAAATTATAAAATGAAAATTTCAGCTAAAAAGAGGTAATGTGCCTTTAATTGAAATCAGTAGGTGGCTAGGAGATAAAATCTAAAGATTCCTCAAGATTTCTAATCTTATTTAACATTTGGAAGAAAGATGCCAAATCATTTCAGTGCTATTATAGGGGACTTTGAGGAGAAAAGATTACTGAGTCTTTAATTTTACCCCAAAATAAGAATGATGAAAATGTGGGATTTTTTATATTGCTACGCAATATATGTCAGTATAAATAATACAATTTAAATGCTAACAGTTGTGATTATTTTCAATATAAAAACATTAAAATATACAAGAGGCAGTACAAAGAATATAAGTTAAACATAGTGCTTTAAAACCACAGGTATACCAAATTATTTTACATCTTTCAAAATATAAATTAATGGAAGTCAAAGATGTAGTGACTATAATTTAGGGGATTCATCTAATTTTTGACATTAGCTTTTCAAGAATAACTATGTTAGTATTGCCACTTCTCATAATAAGTACTATTTTATTGGGAGCATTTCTGTAATCTTGCTATTCTCATTTAAAAGTTTGATCATGATTGGTAGAGCAATGAAATTTGTCGATTGTATGGTTCTGTGTTCTGAACGTTGCATTTCTATAGATGTTTTAATGTATTCATAGTAATAACATGTTTTAAATAACTTCTTGTTAGTCATCTCTCAATCTCCATGTAATAGTTTGTGTATATAAGCCTCACAGTAGTTTCTTTTCATGCTTTTGTTTATTAATAATTCATGTCTTTCTGTTATTTTTCTGTATTTGACATTTAACCAAAGTGTGTTTGTACCACAAATGCATGTGATGAATTATTGTACTTGGGCACTGATCAATCACAACACCTAATACTGTACATTTAAAACATGATCCTTTAAGTTTGAAAAGTGGTTTAACATCACATCATTATAAGTAGAACCACAGAAGAAAATTTGAATGGGAACACTTGAGGAATGAGGGAGAGAAGGATGCGCTATTGCAAACCTAGAAAACAACTGGAATGCAAACGTATAAATTATTGAATGGTGGACAAAGGCAATATTAGACAAATATAAGGATGCTGTGTATACTGGCGTTCTGCTCTGAGCAACTAGATCTTTGGGAGGTATGTGAAAATGACTTTATAAATTTTTGCTATACAATATGAATGTATGTGCTGGGTAAAGGAAAGAGCAACAGAAATGTTTTAGAAGACCTTAAATAGTGCTACTGCACTATCACCATATTCCGCTATCTTTGTGATGATGCACAAGTCACACAATGATCTTATAGATTTACTATAAGAAGAAATAACGTGCTTTATGGTTTACAAAGCGTTTCTACTTATATATTTCAGAGGATCCTCAACATACCCCTTCAAGATATGTTAGATGCTACCTCCATTTTTATAATTTTGGATACTGGAGCTTGCTTTGGATTTGTCCCAAGAATAAATGGAGAAGGTAGAATCTGAATTCAGGTTTACCACATTGAGTACCCTGCCATTTCCACCATTCCACACAAGAGCTTAGCCAGTTTAAGACTGCATAACATATCTGTGCAATGGAAGAGTGACCTAGGAGTCTGAAAAGAACCATTGCAACTGTAAAATTCTATTTTCTGTAAAAATAGATAATATATTTACTTTCAAAATTGTATTTTGTAAATGTATATTCAGATATCCATCTAAGGACTAAATCATAGATCTAAAGAGGGACTTCCACAGTGAGCCAGCCTTTATAGAATACATTCTAGTAGTACTGATCGACAGATTACTTTTACATACTTGGCATGTAACATCGATTCAGAGTAGATATGTTTATAATAAGGAGATTGATACTCTCACTATTATTATAAATAGTATTTCTTTAAAGCTATAAACCTAATAGTGCAAAATACAATTAAGAGAGAGAAAACAATAGCTATATGTAGGTTTTTCTGCATCAAAAACTTATCTTGGTAACAGCTATTTTCTTTGAGATACTGCATATTGTGCAAAATCTAAATCTTGGGAAATTATTCTCCTGATTGTTTTTAATGCCATGTTTCTGGATGAGAAACAAGGAACCCAGCATTTTTTTTTAGCACCTAGTATGTGCCAGGCACTTTACTATATTTTATCTCATTTCTTCCTCAAGCTTCTGTGAGACAGGTGCCATTATCTTATTTTTGAAGAGTCGAGAAAAAGACTTGGGGAGGTGAATTAACTTGCTCAAAGTCACACAGCTATTGATAAAGAACTGGTATTGGAACCCAAGTTGGTCTGACTGCAGAATCTATGCTTGCTCTTCTATATTGATAATTCTCAAATTTTTAGTGTGTGTAAGGATCACGTCAGAGAGGGCTTGTTAAAAGATAATTGCTGGGTCCCACCCCTAAAGTTTCTGATTTAGTAGATCTGGGGTGAGGCCAAGACTATGTATTTCTGTCAAGTCCCCAGGTGATGCTAGTACTGTTGGTTGGTGGACCACACTTTGATGACCATTGTCCTATATCATCCTATCGTTTAGCTCCTCTTCAAACTCACGTGATAGAGACATGCTTGTTTTACTGTAAAAATATAACTAGACTTTTTGATAATTTATAAAAACTTTGATTTTTATAAATAAGTAATTTACTTACATATATTTATTTATTTTTGGTTTTAGCCGTAGGTAAGAACTTTAAAGACTCTACAATATTAAGTTATGAGTTAATGTTGCAGAATTTTTTTAAATCGTGAAAGTAGTTTAGAGGAAAGATACTGTTGTTATTTAATGATAATTATTTTAGATATGCCAATAAGGTGATACATTTTATCATTAGATAATATATGATGGGATTTTAAAATGACATTTGCATAAGAACGTTTGTTTTCTAGTGATTTTGGAAGCATTTGCTAAAGTTCAACCTGCAAAAGGACCTTGTAAGCAACTCTTACACAACATATTAAACCTGACCCCAAATGCGCTGACCTACTTTCCATACTTCCTGACTAGAAGAGTAAGATAGTTCCGCTGTGATGACCAGTACAGTATAATGGACTTAAGAAACTATTCTGTCCCAAATCTGCCCCCTGCCTTCATATGTTTGTTGAATGAGTTATTATTAATTAAAAAACCCCATGAGAACATTGCTTCATCATTTATTATTCCTGGTTTTCTCAACTAATTAAAGAATGTGACTCCTTTATCGGGGAGAATGATAAGTCTAAGTTTCAGCTCTTTACCCAGCAATTAATAACTGCAGGAGAGCATCTGATTCAAACAAACTTTAGATTTTAAATGACATTTTATTTAGGCCAGGAGACTAGGTAACATCAGTTTTAGGAGGAAAGCAAAAGGTGTTATGTTGGTGCTTCTAATTACCTAGGAAAGCATTTGCTACACTGCAATTATGATTGGCTGCAGCAGTTCGACCTGGCCCTCAGCATGATCCCTAGATGGAGAGGTCAGACTGTTTTTGCACCAGCCAACGAAGGGTGGGAGATGATGGTACATTTAGACATTAGGTCTTTGGCTGGGGAAGGGTATGAATTTTGTACATCAAGATAATTGCTTTGGTCATCTATAAGTCACTAGCCATTGAGTCTTCTGACATTAATGCCCACTAATCCCATCTCTATCTTGCTCAGGCTCTTTTTAAGCTAATGTCCTGTAGGAAGAGACCATCCTAATCCTGTCCAATTCTCTGAGGGTTAAGATTTTAATATAAGCAATTATGTGAAGGGATGAAGAAAAAGGTTTGTGTTGTGCTAGAATTTAAACAAACTGGGTGCTTGCACACTATTCCCCATCTTCCTATTTCTTCACGCTTAGTTTTCGTAAATATAAACAGAAGTTTTATGTGGAAGGCTGGATTTTATTCATGTCATACCAAATGTTGCAGCTGAGGCATTCATTAATCAATCAGATTTCAATACCTCACCTGCCAAATCCTCTCTCCCTGTAAATGAACATTGTCTGGTGAATTCATTCTGAATGTTCCTGGAACTTAGGCCAGCAATCCTTATGAAATTTGCTGCAGCTGCAAAAATGTGTCCTAGTATGGAAACAAAATCCCAAAATAGTCCTCTAAATCAGAGTTAGCCATTTATGGGACTTTCTCTTCCCTGCTAGATACCTACTGAATGTTTGTTGAATGAGGAAGTGAAAGCATCAGTTAGCCCCTAAGTTTGTATCTGCGTAACACCAAATAATTTGGGAAACTGGTTATAATTATTACACTTTTGTATAATAGTGTAATATATGTTTGAATTGACTGGTCATTTGGCATAATGCACTTGGACATTTACGTTTTGGTTTTTCAAAAATTAAGCAGGAGTAAGAACAAGTTTATGCTTACAGATTGCCTTTCACATGGATTACCAATATATGTGACCATTTAAAAATATACGGGGAGCAGTCTAAGGTCACCTTAATCACACTTTAAACAGTACAATAGTTTTTGTAAATTTAAATAAATAGCTTGCATTTGAAGCTGATTAACAGATCAGTGTCAAAGTTTGAATATCCTGAATGGATAGAAATTAACCCATTTAAATGTGCACAGATAAAATGTTCTTAATGGACTAAGAAACTTTCAATAAATTTAAATATTTTTGTTCTGAAAGAAAAGATATAATGGATCAGAGTTCATAATTTTTAACTTGTACTTGAATTGAAAAATAAGATTTCTTAACTAGAACTTGACTGATCAGAATCTTAAATTGTAACATTTTCTTCACCCCAATTTTATGAGAGACATATGCTCCCCACAAAAAAACTAGCAGTTGAAGATATTTTAATTGAAAGATATATTTCATTGTATGATCTGATATTCTGAGGTCAATATATATTCATTCCAATCCACGCATAATATATTTTTGTTTAATTTTCAATTGGCAAAAGTGTTTGAATAAACAAAACTGAAATTTTACTGATGGTATGTGCATTTTCTTTCTAGGCACACTTTTTCCATAGCTGGAAGTACACATCAAATAACATATTTAATGGAAGCTAGTTTTGCCATGCAAATCCACTGAAATCGTACATTCTTTGAAAACTATGTATGTCCACGATTTTTTGTTAGACGGGGTCTCACTTTATTGTCCAGGCTGGAGTGCAGTGGTGTGATCAAGGCCTCCTGCACTCTTGACCTCCTAGGCTCAACCCATCCTCCCACCTAAGTCTCTCGAGTAGGTGGGATTACAGGTGTGAATTACCACACCCAGCTAATTTTTAAAAATTTTTTGTAAAGATGGGTTTTTGCCATGTTGCCCAGGCTGTATGCCCATTATTTTGATCAAATTCAGGATTTCTTTAAAATAGGAATCACAAGAAAGCTGTGGATTTCAGTTTGTGTTGGTCAGTTTAGCAGTTCTTAAGGAGACCACCCCTTCACCCCCATAAAAAAAGCAAAATGAGAAATGTGTTTTTAAGCCTTCTAGGAAATGTGCCAGTGGAAAATACTTCTTTAGATGGTTTGTGAATGCAATTAGTGACATAATTTTAAGTAGAAAGGACTTTGTTCTCATTAATGTTGGCCTATGTTTAGTATTTGGAGATGGCTTCCTATACTGTCAGAGGTTTATAACTCAAACTTTGTATTTTTTCTTCCAGTGTGGAGGAATGAATGTAATTTTACACATCTTGATACAGAATGACCTGAATCTGTTTGCAAAAGTGACTAAGTTCCTTTTATCCCCCTGGAATTCCCATGAGTTGAGGATCGTCTGAATCTGAGTTGCATCCATGAACAGTTTTATCCCTTAGTTTCTTATTTGCGTGGAAGGCATTTTCATATCAAAGTACTGGTTTAGTAAAAGCAATAAATAGGAGTCTCCATGCAAGAGAAATTGGAGTTTCCTAACATGCATGTGATTTAAAAAATAAAAATAAAAAATAAGGTGCCATGAGATGCTGGCAGTTTTAACATTTGGAACCAAAAGTTCTTATGTATATTTACATCTTAACTGCTCAATTTTACCTTACAAGCTTCAATTTAGGAAAATATACAGTACTTTTGCATATAGTGGTACCTTGTGAGCCCCTGAGTCAAGTAGAGAGGATTTAAATAGAAAAAGGAAAACAGCCATTAAAAGCACTTACATTGTATGTGGAGTAAATAGTACAAAATGAATTATTTCCCTGGAAGACCAGGATCAGAAACATGCCTATGAAGACCCAAGATTCCTACAGTGCTTAGGGATGATTCTGGCAAAGAAGGATGCCTAATTGGATGAAGGTACGTTTTTCTTTGCCGCAGATGAAGCTCTAAAGAGCGATCACTGTCTTGTTTTAAAAGTGAAGTCAAGTTGTCTTCTGAAGCTGTATTCAGATGCACCCCACTTGAAAGGGATTCTTTGGATTTAAGTTTAGATTTTTCAAGGTCTAGAAATTCAGGACACTGATGGAAAGAAAACAAAACATGTTTTTACAATTGACATTAATAGTCATTGAAAATTATGCTAATAAAAACTTAAGCGTTTTCTTTCCTCATGAATCTATATTTGATTAGTGATATTAGCCAACATTTCCCTCCTAAAATGAGTCAAGACATCGGAGATTGGTTATCAGTATAGATAATCCTAAACAACCATTCCAATAACTTTTATTTAACCTTGGAGCCAGATTTTTAAAATCAGATTTAAAAAGTATTATTTTACATTGAGTTTTCCAGATGAGGTAACGTCAAAATTTAAGACAAAATTGGGATGAGGAATAGGATCATTTGATGTGTAAGAGGGTATCAGGAGGAAAGAAAAGATGGGAAGTAAAATCAGTCATCTCTAGTGAGGTAATATTACCTAAAATCACTGAAAACAAAGAACAAAATAGATGGTTTTACATATTTTCCAGTCATTCAAAACTAGTTAAATTAATTTCTACTTTCAGATTTTAGAAATAATGCATTATTTTTCTTTCTGGCACATTACCTTCTGTTATTAGTGTAGTTTCATTTTCCAGGACAACTTAAATTCCCAAACATCTAAAAAAATTTTGCAAGGTTGTTCTATAAATCCTTATTTAAATCATTGTTCTTAGTTCCAATTTCACTATAATGTTTAATTGAGACAAATTCCCAAAATAGAATTAAAAGGGAACTAGACTACTCATATTGACATAATTCAAAAGGATCCTCTTTGAGGACTTCAGAAGCAGGAGAAAGGACTTTTCAAATTGCTTCTCTTACCATGGTTATCATCCAAGAGAAAAAAATTTAGAGATCTCTGGCGATGGGTGGGGTACAGAGAAGATTACTAGTCTGATGGCGTTTGAACCTCAGGTCTAATCTGGCCAGCATGCTATTTCTCCTCCCCTTCCTTCCTGAGACCTCACCCAGCCTTTCTTTGGCACTGCAGCAAATTACAGATTTTTCTTTGAAGCTCTTTTTGGTCCCAGATTTTTCTCTAAAGCCCTTTTTGGAGCATCGAAGACTATTCCTTAGATTTCAAAGCTCTACTGCATGAAAATTTAAGCAGGTTGATTCTGGAAAAAAAAAAAAGGTTTTCCTTAAAAAAATGCTAATGTTTAAAATCATTCTAGCTTCATTGTTCTCAAACTTTAAATGAATGTAAAAATCAGCGTGGGCTTGTTTAAAATGCAGATTACAGGGCCCATTTCCAGAAATTCTAATTGAGTAGAAACAGAGATACGGACAGAAATCTGTTTTCCACAGCACCCCAAGTGATTCTGATTTAGGTGACTCATGGAAACATACACTTTGAAAGACACTCTTGATTGGATGGTATCCACACTTACTTGTGAGGATGGGCTGAAACTTCGGTCAGTTTTGATGGATGCTAACGGTTGACTGGTTCTCATCAGCCGGATGATGGGTCTCTGATATTCTGCTCCTGCTGTAACCATACTGTAGGCTGGGGGGACCACAGTGGTTTGTTTCTGCAGTAACTGTAAGATGGTCTGGATGTCAGTGGTCATTTGGGATTCAAGCCTGCAGAACAGATAGAAGTAGGAAAAGACAGTCCTAAAATAGTCCAAGATTTCAAGAGTATTTTAAAAAAAATTCAGCACTATCAACAAACAGAATTATGGCCTTGCTTTAAACAAGAAGGACAGGAGAGGGAGCACAGAGATTCTTTCCTGACAGATACTTACTGTGTATGTCTCACTAATGATTCTGATAAAGACTATTGCTTTCCTGCTCATATTAACAGTTAACAGAAAATCAGATGAACAAAATAGACTACATGTTTACTAACCTTCACTGATTTCAAAATGTGAAACACACTGAGAATTTGTTTTTAATCAGTAATTGTCTTTGCTTTTTCATTAGGTTTTACTTAGTTTCTTGTGAACATTTTATTGGCTCTTAAAAAATAGATTGGTAGCACATTTGTTTCATAACTGTAGCACCCAAGATAATTTCTTATGTATTTTTACATTTATATTACCTTTTTTTTAGCCTTACCTCTTTCCTATTCATATTAAGTATTGTATATTATTCATTGTATTCTTTCTTTAACGTTTAATGCTATTAAATGCTAAGTTCTTTTTCCCTCTAAATATGTCATGGCCTTTGGTTTGTAAGAAGTATACCAAATTTGACTTCACTTGCTTCTAATGACCCATCTGGCCTGCAAAATACCAGTCTATTTTTTCCCCTAAAGCTCACAAGTAGCCAACTGGCCTGTTAATTTTATTCTCATTTTAAATTAAAATTTAAGGGAAAATAGCAAAATATAATTGGTCAGATTTCCTTCTTTTGCATGTGTTAACAGCATTAAAAGCAGAGGAAATTTTGTGGACATAAGAACAGAAAATTTGGACCATATGCCTCTTTAGAAAATTCTTCTAACTCTTCACTTATTTGTGCCATTTTGCCTCTGAATAAAAAATGGAAAGAAAAGAAAAAAAATGTAAAATCATAGGATTAATTTTGCCCACGTAAAGTCATGCTTATTTGTAGAATTCAAAGTAGAAATTAGTGTTTAATTTGATAGACAACATAATAAACCTGGAAAACATGAGAAAATACCTTTTTTTTAGTTTTTGATATTTTGATATTAACACTCCAAATCTTCCTTCTAAGAATCACAATAAGACATTATTCTTACAGTTTTTCTATAGTTGGTAAATATAGCCATACAGCTTTGTGTCTTCTAAACCAATAGCTATGAATTATACATGACTTTGCAAATGTCATTTTTGCAAATGTCAAAACCACACACTGAAAAGGGAAAAATTGAGTTATCAACTGGTTTATTTATCTACTTTTGTAACCTAAAGGTCTGATCTAATTTTTATGCTTCCAACTAAACTGAGCAGACCCATTAGTTTACTGTGATGTGTTATACATATCTTTCTTTCATTTTACTCTTCAAGTCCAAGCTTATATATTATCTGTACTCAAAAATCTTTCCTTATTTACCTCATCAAGAATTACTTTCTCCTCTGAGCCTCCAAAGAAAATTCTACATTCATATGTCATCATAAACATTTCTGTACAAATGTATTCCATCACTAACAGCATTCAGTTGTGAGTGGCTTACACAATGTCTATTAGAATTGAATGTAAAAGGATTTTAGGGGAAAGACTGGAAGAAGAATTGCATGAACAAGGGAGATTCAAAACCTAAAAATGAATCAAAAATTATGGTGACGCTTTTGTCATACAAATCCTTTGCCAAACAGCAGCTGTCCCTGAGAAATAAAATCTCTTTATCATGGATTCTACCTATTTGAATAGTGTCTATGAGGAACAAATCTATTGGAAGGTGAGGCTTCAGCATCCACACGTCCAGTAATTGCAGCCCACTGCCATGAATGGGACTCAGGCACATGACAGCTCATGTGCAGGCAAAGTGGCTGGTGCAGGGTGAGGACAGAGACTGTGTCAGTATGAATTAGATAACAGCATAGCCCACCTCTGTCAACTTGACATTGTTGTTTGTTCCAGGAAATCTTTGAGAAAACTCTACACCAATAAATAACTTTGCTACTTCAGGAAATGTCTATAAATCTCCTTATTAGAGACAGTAGGCTGTTCATCTCAACAAATAATTTTTTAATCAAACTTTATTTATTAAGACTCGATTCAAGTTCCTCAACTTACTGTGTCCATTAGTCCTAAAGTATATCATAAACTTTGCCCAATTCCAATGAGCTCCCCAGACTTTGAAAGGCCCAGACTCCAGTCCTATAAATATTCTACTTCTCATTTCCCTTCTGAGACATCACTGAGACTCTGTCCAGATGGCAGAATCCCTTTCTGCAGTAATTTTGAATACTTAATTTTGTTTTATTAACTAGTTGTTAGATATAGTCCAACAAAAGGGAGAAGTTTACTAATAAGTTTTTTCTTTTTCTTTTTTTTTTTTTTTTTTTAGAGACGGAGTTTCGCTCTTGTTACCCAGGCTGGAGTGCAATGGCGCGATCTCAGCTCACCGCAACCTCCGCCTCCCGGTTTCAGGCAATTCTCCTTCCTCAGCCTCCTGAGTAGCTGGGATTACAGGTACGTGCCACCATGCCCAGCTAATTTTTTGTAGTTTTAGTAGAGACGGGGTTTCACCGTGTTGACCAAGATGGTCTCGATCTCTTGACCTCGTGATCCACCTGCCTCGGCCTCCCAAAGTGCTGGGATTACAGGCTTGAGCCACCGCACCCGGCCCTAATAAGTTTTTTCTATGCATAGGGTTGTATTTCTGTGTTTATTAAGCTAAGACAAGGATCTGTTGGCTTAATAAGAATGGACTCTTGGGCCAGACACAGTGGCTCATGCTTGTAATCCCAGCACTTTGAGACGCCAGGGTAGGTGGATCACTCATCCTCAGGAGTTTGAGACCAGCTTGGGCAACATGGCAAAACCCAATCTCTACAAAAAGTACAAAAACTAGCAAAGTGCGGTGGTGTGCACTGTGGTCTCAGCTACTCGGGAAACTGAGATGGGAGGATGGCTTGAACCTGGGAGATCACAACACTGCAATTTTGTCTGGGTGACAGACTACAGAGACAGATCCTATCGAAAAAAAAAAGAAAAATAAAAGAGAACCCTTCTATTGAGACTAAATAGCCTGCTTTAGAATTACAGAGAATTTAAAATAAATTCAGATTGGCAGTTAAAACAGAAAATAACATAGTTTTAGAACTTTTTTCTTCTGTCAGCATCGTTATAAAGCTGTGTAAAGTGAATAATTTCATTTCATTCACTCATTCAGAGACCCACAATGTAGCAGGCACAATGTTAGGTAGAAAGGTGAGGGAAGAACATGATAGTGAATAAATATGAAATCTGATTTCACATTGCTAACAGGAACTAACCACTTAGGAAAGACAAATGAAGGGAACGCATAAATAACCACAACATTAGGCAAAGCAAGTGCTCAATGTCATACGAGAGGCATGCAGATAAACTGCTCTGTGTGTAATTGAAGGAGTCATTACTAACAGTTTTTACATTTTCTAGGGCTTCCCTACTCAAAACTTGTGTGTTTTTGTATGTGTGTGTGTGTGAAGGAGTCTCACCCTGTCACCCAGGCTGGATTGCAGTGGTGCAATCTTGACTCACTGCAACTTCCACCTCCTGGGTTCAAGCAATTCTCTGCCTCAGCCTCCGGAGTAGTTTACAAGCACCCACCACCACATCTGACTAATTTTTGTATTTTTAGTAGAGATAGGGTTCTACCATCTTGGTGAGGCTGATCTTGAACTCTTGACCTTGTGATCCACCTCCCTCAGCCTCCCAAAGTCCTGGGATTACAGGCGTGAGCCACCGCATGCACCAAAGTGTGCTTTTTAGATCAACAACACTGGACATTGCTGGGGGCTTGTTAGAATGTGGAATCTCTTCCAACTAGAGCTTTTAACTTGGAATCTGCTTTTTAATAAGATCTCCAAATGATTCAAATACACATTGAAATTTGAGACGCACTGCTCTAGGATCAAGTCTTAAAGATTTACCTAAATGGGTATATCTGCAGGCATAATATATAAATATAGAAGAACATTTCTTATGTAAACCTTTAACCATATCTATAGGTTGATCAGTCATTGAAACAGAAAAGAAGTGGTAGCAAGGACCATTCAAGATAGACCATTTTATTTGTTTTTATTGTATTTTGTACTTAATATATGTATTTGAATGCAGCAAATGGTGTAGGAATTCACAGTTCTACATTTAAACAAATGCCAAAGCTAAACATGGTAGACTCAATTCTAGAAAACTCTTTACTTTCTGTAAAGTAGAAGTCTGAGTTAAGCTGCTCCCTTCAAACTTTTTTGTACACATTTAGCTTGTAGAATCAAATGGAGGTGAAAGTTTGTTAGAAATGGCGGCAGGGTAAAAATGTAATATTTTGGATTTTTAAAATCCAAAACAAGCAAAAAAAAAAAAGTCTGTGAAAATATTGAGATAATTGGAAACAAATGTCAAAGGAGATGTAGCATTGGTGGTAGTGTCAACCTAAATAATGAACAGAGGCACTCTGAAAGGAAAAGACGTTTATATGGGAATATGCAATGCAGTAGGAATATTCATGTCATAGTAAACTATGCACTCATTCTGTGAGGTAAAAACAGACATTTTTTAAAGAAAAAATGAGGAAGACTGCATGATTGTTTTGAAGTGATTATCCTTGGCTACAAAGGTCAATAACAAGGGTGACACCAGGCCGAGACTGGACAGGCAGTTGCTGGTCAGATGTCCTTGCAGAAGTACTTTTTGTGTAAGGTTGCAGTGGCTTCTGTGCAAGGTTCTGGTTTTTTATAGAGTCTTTGTGATAGCTTTTGTTATCAGGCACACAACCCTCTCTTCCTGGCCTTCCCCAGCTCTCTTGGTCAGGGTTTTTCTAACATTAATGACTCTGTTTTGATTTTGACAACTTTCACAGCACCAATTCAAAACATCCTCAGGAAACACATACTGATGTTGGGAACATGTCAAAAAGAGATTTAATTGCACTTTGTGGAAAAGTTTTATATAGTAATAACTTATTAATGTAATAAAATAGCAATAACAATTTTTATTACTATTGGGTGATTGCACACCAAATGGATCATAGATAAATGTGCCCTTAAAAGCTTATATTTTCAGACCCAGGACATATTGAAAACAAATGTCTTAAAGCAATCATTGACTTATCCTAGCAGCAGTGATTGGCACCCATGACAGAGCAACCAGGTGATGCTAAAAATCTCAATTTTAGTTCTGGTGAAAGGTCCAAGCCAGAAACTATATGTAGAGTAGGAGAATACACTCAGATGAACAGCAGTAATAGAAGTGAAGTTCCTTGTTAATCAAATTTTACGTAGCTGCAGGTACAATATCTTCCATTTTTTATAGCATAGGTAGTTCCCATTTATATTATTTTAGTCCTTACAGTAGCATTGTAAGTAGGTGTGAATCAAAGTAGGCAATGGGGGAAAATTTAAATGATTTGAACCTGTCATCCTGTAAGTCATTAAGTAGCAGACTTAAGACCTTCTGCTATGCTCACCAATTGCAAGTATAGTGACAGCATTGTGCTACATAAATCACTGCTGCCTTTGTCATTCATTCATTCACTTGTGTGTTCAATGACAATAAACAACATGGACAAAATGCACAATTTTAAGCATAGATAGTGAATAAATCAGTAGTTTATGTGATCTAGGCAAAACTCATAGATGTGTTAAGTACAGATGAGTAAGCAAGCAGCTTATTAAATATGGCAGAATTCATAAGATATATTAAATACAGACAGCATGCTAGTAACCTGCCAGGCATATCAAAGATAGAAATATGTAACAAACAAGAGTGTTGCTTATACATAGAGATGGAAAAAGCAAATTATTCTCATGTCACCTCTAGGCAAACAACTGTCATCCCAAAACGTGGTCACCCATTGATGATACATACCAGTATCATCGCATTCTGGCTCCATGTGTGCTGTACCTGTGAAAGGCTAATGAAACACATGGCTGTTGAGCTGGCTAGCTGGAAAGCCACAGCTGAGGTCAGGTATACTATAGCTTGTATCCTTGTTATGGAGCAAGTGTGTGCCACTGGCACAGGATATTTTTGTCTGAAGGCCTACAAACCTCAACTCTGGTCTTGGTAACTTCATTACGCTATGGCAAATGCATGAACATTGTGTAAGTCCGAATTTTGGTAGTGCAGTCCTTTTACCATGCTTGTGCATATTTGAAATGTGTTAATTGCCCCATATGGTTTCCCTCTTCTCTCATTTGTGTTTTAAATTGATTTAATAAATCTTGTGATTACAGCATTTTAATTTAGTCAGTGCTGTTTTTTGTCTGGGACTGCTGGAATATCTTGCCTGGTGGTGAACTAAAAGAAACCACCCAGACTTAGGGGAAGGGATTACCTCCTCCCTAAACTAAAATTTATTCCTCATGTTAAGTGGTTTAGACCAAAGGTGAAGGAAACAAGAAACTCTGTGGGATTTTCAATTCAATTACAGTTTTTGACAAGCTGACTGAATAATTGAAAGTTTAAATCGCTTTGTCAGTATTTTTTAAATGCCCTAACACATAACCAAGCTCCCAGGAACATACAAAAAAAGTGTAAAAGGAGGATTAAAAGAGGAAGGGTGTTAGGTAATGAATTCATTAGGAATTATCTTGAGAGGGGAGGAGGGGGCTTTCTAAGGCAGCCAGTGCTGGTAAAATACTAATTGGATGACAAATAAAGAAAAAAATAGGATTTATGCTGCCACAAGTATCAAGTGTTCTAAATAAATGCTCCTTTCAACACAAATTGTTAATTCTGTCAACTTCTAGTCTTATTTTAAAGAAGTAAATGTATAAGGAAATTATGGGATTATGGCAAGAAGAATCTTCCATTTGTAAGGAGTAAAACTGTACCCATGTAAAAGCTTGGGTTATGCTCTCCTTTTGCCCTGTCACTGCTTATACCTGTTAAGTTGTTCCTGAAGCAGATCTAATCTTTGTTCCACTTCCCCATAGGTGAGGTCACTTTCTGTTTCAGAGATACCCCAGGCAGCTCGCTGAAGTGCGGATGGACTGGAGTCTTCAGGCTGGGGATGTGCATTTTCTCGTTCCCAGCTTCTCATGTCAGTGATGTCTGTGGAAAATAGCAAGATGGATGTCAAGCCTCTTAGGTGCCCTTTTGTGTCAATAACACATAGATATCCACAAGACAAGCTGGAAAGGATTGGCGTATAACCTGAGAGACAGAGAACAAAAGTGTTCAGTGAAGTGTCCAGGGGCCACGACCAATTGGTAGCAGAGTCCCACGCTCACTCTGCCGGCCCTACCTCCCATATCAATTTCCATGTGAACAAAAACATTTAGCAGGTCCTGAGTGTTGATTAGGATTTTGTTTTCTTTCTGTTTGTGCTAGGAAAAGAGAAGAACAGCCAAACCAAAACTAATTAGAGAGCAATGATTCTGTGCTTTCATAGTTGGAAAGCAGCAGCATAATTTGTTTGCACTGTATTACCTAGGGTTTAAGATTTTTAGGGCTCTTTTCCACAGGATAAGTTGCATAGTTATGACTTAGAGTTGGCCCAAGAAAAGAGCCTTAGAGGAGTGCTGATCTTCAGGGGGATTCCCTTCAGCCAACCCAACTCAAATACAGCCAAGGGCCCTAAGCCATGAAAAATGGGAAGAGCCTAAAAAGTCCCTGGGTCCCCAGCTACTGTTTCATGTTTTTATGCTTTCTTGTAGCCCTTCTGTGCTGCCCTTTACTATAATTGCATTGTTTTCTAGTATATTTTTCTTGTGGTTCTTTTATTTTAAATATTGCTATGTTACTCTACTTTAAAATAAACTATTTGTTCAGGTCTACTATTAAAATGTTCTAAGTGTCTATTGTGGGCCAGACACTTGATAAATACAGAGGAATTAAAGATGAAAGAGACCATAGACCCTGAACTTGAAGAATTCAGCCTAACAGGGTTGTGATCACTTTCACATAGATATTCATTGTCTAAACATTTTTAAATTTCCTATTTCTCCTACAATCTCTATTTTTAAGCTGTCAATGTTTGGGAGCAAATATGTCCTTCCCCCCTCATTTTTGTCATATATTTTGGATGCTTTTGCTGATCCCTTAACCTCTAAGAATGAATAACAGGTTGGAAAGTAAAACTTATGAAAAATACTACTGGAGCTGAGAGTTGACTTTGGAGATGAAGGAGAAACATTTTCCTTCACTGGGAGGGCTAGTAGGAAGGAAAGACTATCTAAAGCTGGTCTTCATTTTCACATGGAAAGAGATT
Organism: Sapajus apella; assembly: GCF_009761245.1. Classification (NCBI taxonomy): domain Eukaryota; kingdom Metazoa; phylum Chordata; class Mammalia; order Primates; family Cebidae; genus Sapajus; species Sapajus apella. The sequence goes on from NW_022436958.1 coordinate 25,906,077, forward strand.
TGAATACAGAAAGTGATTTTGGTTTGATAGGCTTGAAAAAATTTGACAAGTATTTATGATTAAACACTGAGAAAAGTGATGTAAAGTTATGGAATTCTTGGCTATTTAAATTTCGACAGAAAGCAACTGAACTGGGTAGGATTAGCTATGATTTTAGAAATAGGATAACAGGACCATTGGACTTCTCAAAGTTCCTTCCTTTCCTGCAGTTTCTCCAGGGGTAGTTTAAATGCATCCCCTTTTCTCCAAGTAGAAGACAGACTTGTCGATATTCTTTCTTCATGGTTTCCTTTCACTCGCTATCTTTTATCATTGAATATAAAGAAATTTCTCAAATGAGGTGTCTATAATTTCTGCCTCAGTAGGGTGAGGCTTAACAAAGGAATTAGCATATCCAAAGCCAGCATTAGAAAAATATAGGATAAGAGTTCCTTCTTGGGCAGAAATGGCTAACAGACCTCAGAAGGCTTGCTTTGAATTCCAGAAAGACTCTTCCTGACTACATCTTTGTTACTATAGGGATCCTGTTTTCATTATATAAAGTGGCAGTTTACCATTTCTTTTGATATTTTACCAAACATGGCAAAATATAAGTGAACCAAATAAGATATTGTTGGAGTTTTAAGCCATTTATCTGCAGATTTTTACTGAGAAGTAGTATTTATTATTTATAGACATTTGAACCTGTTTAAAATGCAAAACAATAATGTCTTACCAAACTGGGTTTTAAAGATTGGGCCAATAATGTTAAATAGACCTCCAGAATGTCTATATAAATGGTTTAGTGATGCTGATGCTTGTCTCTGTCTGCTGCTAGCCAGTTAATGCAGAAATCTTTCTTTCGAGAAAGCAAGAACTAATAAGATTGAAGTTACATGTTATGCTCACAGGTTTTGTGCAAAGAAAGCTTACAGAATTTCTGCCTATGTTTAACAGCTCTCTTCTTTCCAAATCACATATAATAAATTGATTTTTAAATGACAATGGTGAATCACATGCAATACATTATGGAGGATTATATTTTTTCTTCAGGGATCAAGAAAAATAATTACCTTATTAGAAATGAATGAAATGTACACTCTTAAGGGGATACATTTAATTCCATGACTATAATTTACTCTTTTATTAAAATCTGAAGATACGTAATTAGCTTGTTTTAACAGCAATTTAAAAAATGAGTTCAAAGGGGGAAATCCTGGTTAGTGGTCTTAATGAAATGAACATCCTTGTAGACACTATCTAAATATAGCTCAGAAAAAATCTGCACTTGGTTGCCTTGGAAAATGTTGCTATAGTTGCAAGACACATTTCTGAGAATGGATGAACAGAAAGTAAACTTTCACTTTTGCTCTGAGTAGACAATTTTCCTAGAGTCAAATTTTGACCTCAATCTAAGTAGCAACAGAGTCCATTTAATTTGTTCTCTTTTCACTTTAGTTTTGCCTAAATGTGCCCCTCTGTTGGATTGAGCATTACAAATGTCAGGAATGTGAGTGAGTGAAATTTCCTATTGATGGTGAAACTAAAATTTGTGGGGGTTTAGTAGTTTGAACTGCAGCAGCAACAAGTCACACCTCATTTATTAATGCAATGTGTCTCCTTAAAAAAATTAGGGATTTTGAAATCATTTGACATTTGCAGTGAATGAAGTTTTAGAATTCCCCATTGGTTAATGATATTAATTAGCCAGGCTAACCATGTGTCACACTGATTGAAGCTATATGACATCAATTCAATTGATCTGCATATTTGGCTATACATTTTCAAGATAATTATTATTTGAATAGGGATTGCCCTGTAAATTTTTAAAAATTAGAATATATAGGTATTAAATTTGTTAGAATACTATTTTTGTATATATGGAAAAGCTCATTAAAGATAATTGGAAGAGGTGGCAAAGAAAAGTATTAGAAGAAGGGCCTGAGAATTCATTGTCAGAGAGAGTCATTATACAGTCAGAAAATCCCCAAATTATATCTTTAATAATCTGCCACTTGAGACTCTAAAACTCAAGAGGAAAACAACAAGCATTTTTATTAGGTTCACATTATGCTGACCTTTGGAGATGGTAGAGATGGTTCAGCAAGTTCTTCAGAACTTCTGACTTCCAGGATACAACCTGTTTCTATTTTTAGCACTTCCCAGAATCCGTTTTCATAAATACTTAAAATAGGACATTTGGTAATCACATTTAATATTCCATTCTTCCATTGTGATAAATGAGGTACTATTTTCATTCACTTCATCAAGATTTTAGATTGTCCAGAGAACACTTGCATATATTCTTAGCTTACTTCAATGTGGGGTCATGAAAAAGTGGATGTGACATGATAGAGAAAACAACTCTTGAAAAATATAAAGCCTAAACATCCTAGATTCAATAAAATCTTTGTAGCTGAATATGATATTCTGGAATCATGAGGATAAGTAATATTTACTTACTCTGCATTAATGGACTAATTTTGCTATCCTACCAGTCCTAGAGCTTCCTATTTTCCCTTCATTTTCTTAATATTCTTTTGATGCTTTGTTATGCCTTCTTAATCTTTATATTTCTGTACATCCAGGGATATATTAAATTATTAAAACTTGAAAAGTAAAGCCTATGAGAAAATACTAACAGTTGGGGACTTTATTTCAGAAAGGTAATTTACATGTTATCTTAATAACCACAGCCTAGTTGGTTAAATAATATTATTCCTCTTTTAATGATGCACAAACTGAGTCTTGGTGGGTTTGATCAAATAATTTACCCAAAGACGTAAAGGGAGCAAGTGTCAGAGCTGCGCCTGGAACCCAAGCAGTCTGACCCACACCTGTTACTGGTACCACTTACTAGCTAGATCTGTAGATCTAGCCTCTGGTATGCTAAAATAGTTTTTCTTCCATGTAATAGTTCTTTAAATTTTTCAGAATTTCTCATTTTTATCATTAAATCTGCAGCTACTAATCAAGCATTATTACTCAACTCATGCACATTTCTTACAACAAAATCTATTCATTTGGGTATTCCTTTTGATAGGGATGCTAAACCAGAGTTGGATTCAAGACCATACTTTATTTCAAGGAATTTTTTCCCAATCTTTCTCATATTTTCTGTAAAATTAAATTTTAGTTGGCATGTATTACAGTGTGATTGCATTGGCCTTTCATACTATAATATTATAAGGTTGGGGGTGAGAAATGGGTACAAAAGATACATATAAAGGACCAATTGGTTAGCTGTCTGAAAATACTCATTGATCCTCTCTCCCCATTGAAATCACTACAACAGACTTTCCCACAGTTTTCTACCTGACATTATATTGAGTCTGGTTGGTCACAAAAACCTCTCACGCTATAAGTTTTTGGGCATAATTACCACTTGTTTTAGAATAGTGCGAACACTTGGTAGATGATCTGAAATCTGAATGCTTCAGGAACATTTCATGAAGATGAAAACAATTAGATTAATGTGTCAGTACAGTTCTTAATTTGTAAAAAGTCACCATTTGTGATTAGCACTGAAGAAAGATCACCTGATGTCTAACTCTGGATTACCTTTGCAAGAGTGACTTCTTTTATCTATGTGCATTCTTCCTGAGGTGGGCACTCTTTCTTCAAAATCGAGCCCAGATGCTTTCCCTATTCCTGGAGAAGAATCTACTATTCCTGAGAAGAGCGGCTTTTGTTCATCATCAATGGAGGAGATGAAAGATGACGATCTGCTTTTTTTTTCTTCAAAGTGTCTCTTGGAACTCTGATAATGTCTTATGGTATCTGCAGAGTCTTCAGGATCATTTGTACTGTTTTCTTCGCCAAAATATATCAAAGAAAAGTTATTTTATAGCAGATAATTAAATGTGAGACTGTATGCATATTACACTACCTAGCTATATATAAACTATATACATATAGTTTATATATAGCTTTCTCCTATTGAAAATGTAGCTACTTGGATACTTCATTTTTTTAAATTCAAGGGTTATTAGATTATCTTAGTGAAATAAATTATTCATTTCAAAATTAAAAGAATATTTTCAATAGTAATAATGTTTATGTCTCAGAGGAAAACTGTAGGATAACTTACAAACTTGTTTAATGTGCTCAACAGTTATTTGTATTCTGAGAATCTGGCTCACTCTTCCTTTAGGGAAATGAAAAACACAAGGGAACATGTGTCCCAATTTTAAAATATCACCACTATGCAACTTGTTATTTGTTTCTTTTTAACCTACATGTCCTATCACCTGTTTCAGCTGCTCATTCATTGCAAAGGTCAAAACTGGAAGCCTCCTTGTAGTTAAAGGCTGGCAGGCTGAAGTTCAACCTTAGTCGGATGCATGTAATGGCCTTGGCATTCTAGGAATTTTGGTTGTGCAGCATAATGCAAAGAATATAAAGCTTAAATACAGTAATTAAGGTAGGTTTTACCTAATTACATTAAAGCTGGTAGTACATATTGGCTGTTTTATACTGAAATGTCAGGATAATTTCAGTCCTGAAGGTTGTGTTAGAACATATTTCAGCAGGAAAAACTCAAAGAGACAAATCCAGGAACTTGTTTCTATTAGTGTCCTGGGGAGACAGTATAATTCTCCATCTGGTTTCTGTTAATAACTAACCAACAAAACTCCAGAAGGTATATTATTTTCTGGAGAAATGGTGAAGACAGTGTCCCCATCCACTCCGCGCCTGAGTGTGCTTATTTGGTTATTTACAGAAGGCCAAATGAACCGATAGAAGGCCACACCAGAGAAACTTCCAGCTGTCTTTAAAAATTCCCATATGGCATAGAACTTCAACAAAGATTTTGTCCCTTTATTTTTTTAAATCATAATTTAAAATATGAAAAGCCAGAAAGCAGCCCAAGGTAAAAGGAGATAAAATTTAAAAATCAGCTTTATGTGTAATTGTTATTGAGGTGTTTATGTTCTATCAATTAAAGTTAAATATAGCAAAAGCAGATTGCTTATTTTATTTAAGATTTCATGCTTGTTCAGTGATTTCATCATTGCTGAGAAAGCCACAGACCTTTCCAAACTCCAGTGTTGCAGACATCATTGATTACTTACTGTTACTTGTATATCCTCACTCAATCACTAATTTAATTGGTTGTAAATAATCGGATCAAGTATTCTTACAAAAAAACTCTTCTCTTCAGTGTCATTGGCACAGACCTCCTTAAACCTTTAAACTTTTATTTTGCCATCTTCGTCCCAACTTAGTTTTTAACTTCTCCCCTTCTCTAAAGCCCTCTAAAAATTTGATAAACATTCTCTACTTTTTGAACATATTTTATTCCTTAAAAAAGCTGGGTGCGGTGGTTCACACCTGTAATTCCAGCACTTTGGGAGGCTGAGGTGGGTGGATCACAAGGTCAGAAGTTCAAGACCAGCCTGGCCAACATGGTGAAACCGCATCTCTATTAAAAATACAAACATTAGCCAGGCACTTGTAATGCTAGCTACTAGGGAGGCTGAGGCAGAGAATTGCTTGAACCCAGGAGGTGGAGATAGCAGTGAGCTGAGATCCCACCAGTGCACTCCAGCTTTGGTGACAGGGCAATACTCTGTCTCAGAATAAATAAATAAGTAAAAATAAAAAAAAAAGTTATAAACTTTGGGCTAGTAAATGTGAAAAAAAAAAAAAAAAGAAAGTTTCATCTTTCTAAATTTTCCTCATATCTGATTTGTGAATTGCACCAGTTTGCTCCTCCTAAGTAAACCTTTTTGTAGTCCCTGACTTGGGAACCAAAAATATTTGAATCGGATCATGCCTACTATTTTCTAAAAAATGTTTTCATTTTTATACTTTTGTGGAATGTTTTCCAGCAGCATCAATGTAAGCTGAATTAATCGTTAATTCATATGCTTCCAATAGAAACCTGGATAGTGCTAACATGGATATTGGTAATTAATGTACCTCACAAGTTAATAAACCATTTTGTCTCTTTGGCTTGAGAGGTCTTGGGGAATCCTTACACATGGTAGAATGTTCTGTTCTACCTACCATTTTGGGCTCCAGTCTTAGTTTGCTAATTTATGGCTTGATTTTGGATGTGTATGAACCAGATTCACCAGTTAACATTACTGTTAAGTTGAATTATAACTTGGTGATTTCATCTTGAACATGTATTTACAAAATGTGGTGAATGAGGAATTACTATCATTTAGTTTTATAGTATAATGGAGAAAATTACTTTGCATACATAGGACAGAATTCTTTAGCAAAATTTCAGGTAAAAGCAGAATCAGGTAAAAGAAGAAGTAAAAATTTGATATCCTTGAATTTTCCCCATTGGTAAGGAGAAAAAAAAAAAAAAAAACCCAAGCCCTACTATTTCTGTATTCATTGCTGCTGGACTATCACCCAAGCCATATGAACAATTTATTTGATACAACCCCACTGAAAAAGCATTTTTTCCCATTACATACTAGATAAATTAAAGCTTCATTTTCTGCCACATAAAATGAAAGTTGAAATGACAATCTATTTGTGATTAAAAATGGAAACTGTTCAGGCTTTGGCTGGAAAATTGACTGATGTAATATGTACATGAAATTGGGCAGCTGAAATGCATTATAATTAGCCTCCAGGTCCTTCTAAATTTTGATGGACTGTACTATTTTTGCCTGTTTCTAGTTAAACTGAATTATTTGATAGACATTAAATAGCATCAGGTACTATTTTTTTCTTAATTCTATTTATATTCTATGTAGAAATAATATTCTAAGGGCAGTTATCTGATTGCATAATCTCTCCTGTTACCATCATTTTATACAAAGAAAAATTCTTGCCTGCATAATTAAACCTCAAACTTGCTTTTGATTCACAAGACAATAAACCTTTTTTTTCTCCCTTATTTTTATAAGCAAACAGTTCATCTCCTCTTTTTCCACAGAACACAATTCTAAAGCATTTGTGACTTATCTGATGAGTGTCTCTCTGGGTTTAGAATGGTTTCAAGAGCATAGAGTAAGTGTCTTAATGGAATGGCTGACCCATTTATCTTAAGAATGATAATATAAAATCCTTCCTTTCAAAAACCTGGAATAAACATTTGTGCTCACTCCACCTTTTATGGAGTCTTCCTTTCAGATTAATTACCATTTTTATGTGTCAGACCCAAAAGGGACACAAGCTTTGATCAAAGAGAAGCATTTAAGGTGCTCTCTCAGCATTTGAGTTTTAGATTTCCCACTGGTGACAATTTAGAAATAAGTTAAGAAATTCCCAGCCAGATGCCTTGAAAAATTATTACACTGGAAAATTGGAGTTTAAGATATATTTTTTAATTTAAGATCACATATGTTAGGCCCCCCATAGCTCTAAAGGATGTTGAAAGCGGACTAGATGCATATGTTTTATACAAATACAAAAATTAAGAATTTTAAAAATTAAAATAAAAGATGCATTTGGGGAAACATTGGTTTAAAGGTAAAAAGTTTCAGATATACATAACAGATAAATTTTGGCACTCTATTCTACAGTATGGTAACTATAATAAATGTATTATAAACTTGAAAGTTGCTAAGAGATTAGATATTAAATGTTTTCCTGACATAAACACACACACACACACACACACAGAGTTAACTATCTGAGTGATGAATGTGTTAAATTAGCTTGAGTGTGATAATCATTTCATAATGTATACAAATATGAAGACATCACTTTGTATATCATAAATATGTACTTTTACATATCAATTATACCTCAATAAAGCTTGAAAAAATCAAAAGATACTTTTATAAATCACTAAAATGGATAACAAAAAGCTAAGCATTATTTGTTATTGAGGAAGATATTTCAAAGACATACCGAAGTATAATACCAATATATTTAAATAATTTAATAAAACTAGAATAGAATTATTCCTATTTTATAAAAACAAGTTTATTAGTGAATACATTTACCCCTTCAATAATTTTCATAGGAGTTATTTTATTTTGGAGGATTACTTTAAAAACTTACTGGTTTTTGGATGGCAATGGAAAATCACTAAACCAGTATTGCAAAGTGATAGCATTTATTGGTATCCTTTGAAATGCAAAATGTAATGAGTTCAAGACACTTTCAGTCTATTTTCTGGAATATTGGATTTTTCCTGTTGAATAAATATTGAAGAGCTAATTCTAATAAGATTACATGGATAGGGAAATGAGTAGTTTTCTTCCCTACTCTTGGGATGTGTGTATCTCTTGAAAAGCGTTCTTGTTTGTGTTCTTGCATGCAGACTCATTTCGTCCAATCTTTCACACTGATTTACAAATCTTCAGTTGTTACAGGCAGATCTTTAACACTGTTTAAATTTTTTACTCTTGTCACTTTTTTTGTTTTGTTTTGTTTTTCATGCTTAGCAGTTTGTTCTTTACAATGGAGTATATTGTGAAAATATATTAGCAAAAGTAAGAGGGTCTTTGGAGCTCCGGGAATTGTTTCCTAGCTTTTGGAAATCAAGAGGGTAAGAATATTTCCAGGTTAGGAAGGACAAACTCAGTATTCTTTAACTTCACAGGCCAATGTCCCTTTTGCTAAGAAAAATTATTTTCTTTCTGACTCAATAATTTTTTCAAGTCCTATTTAATTGAGGCTACTTGCCAACTTTATTCTTGAACATTGTTCTTTATGCTTTTGTAAAAAGAAGTAGGAAAAGATACAGAGAGGGGATATTAAGAAGAATGGGCTCAGATACTTCTGCAGAGTTCTGATGAGGAATGGGAGGCAAAGGAATCAATGCCAAATCTGTTGGTTTGGGAGATGTGACCTCAATGCTTTAATTAAAAAATATAGCAATAGGATTTCTCTTAAAATGCATAACATCAGTGAGAACTAATTTTTACAATGTTTGTGGAGTTTCCAAGGAATAAAACTAATAGAGTCAAAAGTTTCCTTTTTAGATTCCTTCAAGGTTCTCCTTTTTTCTACATACTACTTGTTACAAAATAGTACAAATAATTTCTGCAGAATTCTGTAGAAACAATTTTTTTTCTGCTAAAGTAACTAGAAAATGTAATGAAAATTAAAGAGGGTAAGTATGCAGATACTAATTACAATTCAGAAGGAATTTCCATTTGTCTCCTTGTTAACCAATGAGGAATTTTCTCTAAAAAGTTGAGACATACTTTTGAAAATTAAAGTAGAAATAAACATGAAAAGACGCAGGGCACTTAGCACACAGTGGATACTCAATGATAATGGACTCCAAGTAAACATGTGATTGTTTGTGCCTGGTTACACTGCTGCCCTCACTGGATTATTCTCTGCCAAAAGGTCACAGGCACCCTAATTAGCCATTAGTAGCCACATTGATACTGTATTTTCTGTCAACAGAAAGGGTTGAGCAGCACACTGAAAATATTTGGTCATATAAGCCCTGTAAGTAAACATACATAAGTGTTTGCGTGTAGTGTATAATGGCACATTATACACACACACATACATATATATATATAATCTATTATAAAATATATAAATGTGTGTGTGTATATATATATACATATATATATATACACATATATATTGAAGAGCTAATTCTAATAAGATTACATGGATAGGGAAATGAGTAGTTTTCTTTGTATACATATATATATATATGTATATATATTTATATACATATATATATACACACACAATTTATATATTTTATAATAGATAAAATATTATATACATATGTATATTTAGATATCCTGTGCCATTATACATGCTATTTTACAAATAAATCCTGTAAATTATGCAATACACACAACATAGAATTTTAGAAGAATTATTACTCTTATGACCTATTGGAGTTGGCTCATACTGGAGTAGGCACAGTCCAACTTTTAAGACCAAGTAAATAGAGGTGACTTTTCAGCATTTTTCTCATTTATTTCTCTTATGCCCAGTTATCTTAACAATGCTCATGGCCACTGAGCAGATCAATGAAGCATCATTTTTGTTCTTCACTTCTGTAATGTACTTCCATCTCAGGAACTGTAGCACTTCTTTCTACAATGAACATTGTCATATTGGGGAGGTCCTGGGCACCTCTATGCCAGAATTTTAGGAAGAAAAGATACCTACTTGAAGAAACCTTTAAAAATACAAGGTGCTCTCAAGTTTCTACCTGCATTTACAAATCTCTCCTGTAGGGAAGTGGGATTTTTCCTTAGACAAAAAATATACAACTCATGAGAACAAGCCACCCTCAACGACAAATTCATTATGTATTCAATATGAGTGTATAATTTGTTTTTCAGGTTGCCAGAGGTTCTAGATATTTCATTTAAAAATTGTATCTTATTCAATGTGAGCTCTTTAGCACCTTATGGCAGGCATGATTGGAAGTGGAGTGGCAGGAGGCAGGTGTGGATTGAAGCCTGAAAACTTCCATTGTTCCACTCAGTAGGTAGAGAGTGGCAATGCAGGACTCAAACTTTGTCCTTTGCCAGTGACCAACAACACGGTCTTCCCTCTGGTTCTTGATGCCACAGCTGATACAGTCATCAACACTCTTGAATGTCTACCTTCAAGGTTTCTTTTCATATGAACAATAAACTAATACTACATAAATGAATGCATTTCAAGGGAAGATTTCAGCTTCTGTATCCACAAATCGTTTAGCCTCAATGATTCCCTGAAAGCTCTCTGTTCTTTATATTATGTGTATTTTTCTCCCATATGTTGATGCTACATCAAGTATATAATGAATGCCTACCTTAAGAGCATTAGATTTGGATGACAGGGACTAAATTTATTTCAGCAAATTTTATAATTGCCCATAGCACCCTGGATTCCTAAAGACTTTGGAATAGCCTCTTGGGCTCTGGCTAACTGGGGTTGTGTTTTCACATTGACCAACTCATGGTAACTTACTGGGACAACCAGGAAACTTAAAGAGCTGTAGGCAGAAAATCCCTTAGCATCTATACTTTATATAAAATTGATCTCATAGAGTAAGCCTCCAATTAAAGGGGCAGTATTCAAAATCAGCAGAAATGTCTAGTGGCATGAGCAGAGTACGAATTGTGACATTGCTCTCAGGGCCTTATCAGGAGGTAAAAACATTAGATTATTTAGCTTAAGAATGAGGAAAACAAACAAGATTGAAAGGAGATTTAACAAATCTTCAACTATGTGGAGGACATTATTATATTGACAACATTGTTAACCTGTTTTTCATTTCCAGTGAGATAAAGATAAGAGATGAACTTCAGGATAAGGAATTTAGATTAAGTCTGTGGAAGAACAGCTTAATAGTAATGGATCTGATTTTAGACAAAGTCACCAAGAAAATAATTAAAGACATTGCAGAACAAAATGATCAACTATCTACGAATAGTCTATTGTTCTGCAATCAGCCAGGGGAAGCAATTAGTCCAATTCAACAAATATTTTTCAAACATTCTTTGCTAAAGTAATCTACAGTTTAGCAAAGGAAAAGGAAAAAAATATACCAGCCATTGTACAGAGCATATTTTGACTAAATATTATAAGAAGTAAGTGCTTTGAGAATTCATAAAAGAAAGAGAAGCTTTGCATGTGAGGAGATCAAGAAACAATTCACATTAAATATATCATTGGAGATACTGATAAAAATGAACACACATATATACACAATATCATACCATACCAGTTGAAAACTGATTGTACATGTGTATACAATCACATGTGCTTGATTTTCCGATTCATCTGGTGAACTGGGAGTAGGAAGTTGGCCATAGACAATGTGCCCTCCTTCCTTTGAAAACTGGTATGGTATGATATTGTGCATGTATGTGTGTGCATGTGTGTGTGTTTAAGAACAGGGAAGCAAATTCTAGTGAAAGGAATAGTATAAGCAGAACCACAGAAACAATGTAATGGAGGAGTGGGCAGTTTGTTTCCATTGAAATGTAGAGCAAGCTAAAGCTAGTAGATGATCTCTTCTAGGAAGAGGATTCATAGAGGAGAAAAGATGTGAAAAAAAAGAACTTGGCATAAGAAGGCAAAAAAAGGGAAAAGAATAAAAAGGAAGATGCTCAAATTCTATTTCATTTATTCTTTCCACAGATATTTGTTGAGTGTCTGCTGTGCAGCAAGCACTAAAACTAAAGGGGGCCAAATATTTTCCACTTTCACAGAACTTATGATCTAGAGGTGGACAACATTGATTAAATAATGATGCAAATAAACCCAGAAGTACAATTGGAGTAAATGTTGCTGAAGACATGAACTGATGGGGAAAGGAGAGGAGTGATGGGAGTAGTTAAGGGAAGGATATTATGAGATAAGACTGAAGAGGTAAGTTAAGACCCACCCTATTAAGTATTTAGGGCATGGGATGTCCTTGGAGGGCTTTGAATATGTGAGTGACATAAAAATAACTGCATTTAGAAAAAAAAATCACCAGAAGTCCAGTGTGGAATAGAAGAGACAGGGGCAAGTTGCATGTGGAAAGGCAAGTTGGAAGGCTGCTTCAGTATTCCAGGTGGCAGATTATGGTAGCTTGGCGCAAAGCTGTGGCTAAGGAGATGGAGAGAAGTGAAACAAAAGGAGACCTAGTTTGAAGACTAAATGGAGATTTATTGAAGGTAGTAATAATAAGCCTTATTGACAGAGTTACTGGAGAGGTTTTGAGAAGTTTGGCTCCGAGATACCTGGCTTGTACAATTGGTTGAATAGAGACATCATTTGCACAGGCATGAGAATTGAAGAGGAGACAGGTTTCCATGGTGCACCATGAGCTCAGTTTAGGAAATGTTGACTTTGAGCTGCCTTTGAGACTTCAGGTAGATAATTTTATGGGCAGTTGGATATGTGGGACTGAAGCTCAGGTGGTCTGGGATTAATATATAAATGTGCACATGTCCTATGTGAGGACATAATTAAATGATGGACACAAATGGGATCACCCAGGGAAAGAGTATGATATAGAATGAGAAGAAAAATGGGCCTAGGACGGGAGCGGTGGCTCACGCCTGTAATCCCAGCACTTTGGGAGGCCGAGGCGGGTGGATCACGAGTTCTAGAAATCGAGACCATCCTGGTCAACATAGTGAAACCCCGTCTCTACTAAAAATACAAAAAATCAGCTGGGCATGGTGGTGCATGCCTTTAATCCCAGCTACTCAGGAGGCTGAGGCAGGAGAATTGCCTGAACCCAAGAGGCGGAGGTTGCGGTGAGCCGAGATCGCACCATTGCACTCCAGCCTGGGTAACAAGAGCAAAACTCCGTCACAAAAAAAAAAAAAAAAAAAAAAAAAAAAAGGGCCTAGGACTATGCCTTAAAAATGGCAACAAATTAACACTGGTGTAGAAGATAATAATCTTGACATTATCTTCAGGGAGTTCATGAAGGTAGGAGGAAAATAGGAAGATTGAAGTATTACAGATGCAAAGAAAAGAGTATTCAAGAAAAAGAGAGGAACTGGTTCATAGGGAAAGAGGCAGCTAAGGGGCCAAATAAGGTAAGGACTAGAATGTTTATTGGGTCATCATGGGGCAAGAGTGGAAGCTTCTTCAGGAAAACCTTCTCTCATTTGCCCAGAACAATTAAAGGTACACTCATCTGGGTTCCCAGTGAGGCATACCTATTCTTGTTACAGAACCTACTATTTAAGGGTGTGTCTATCTCCCTCTCTAGGGAAGATGAGGGATGTTTTGCACAACTTATTTCTCATAATTTTGAGTAGCTCCTTGAAAATGTGAAATGTTAAGTAAGTATTTGTTGGCTATATGAGTAAAGCATAAAAAATAGTCAGAGGAGCAGAAAAACCTGAAGAAAACAAGAAGCAACAACTGCCACAGAGCCTGAGGATGAGAAGGACTAATAAATGTGGCCTTCATCCCTGTCATGCATGCTTGTGGGGCATGTAAGAGGATTGTTCTGTTGGTCTGAAATGACAGTCCTCCTTTCAGGACACTGCTCAGAACTATAAGGCATAGTCAACTGTTATTAAGTGACCATCTTTTAAAAATCAATATACTCTATTTCTCAATCTGTGATGTCCTTGTGAATATCAGATGGGTTTGTTGAATGATATCGTTGAGAACTATCAATCAGAAACTGGAAACCAGATCATTGGCTACTGAATAAAACAAAGGGTCTGCTTTCCTAAAGCCTGAGTAAAATTTACTCTTGAAATCAGAAGTATAATGAACATTTAAGTAAGAAGGCTAATTACCATATCCTCTACATTTAAACTGTAGGAATGGAATGAATTACCTCTCCCTCCTTCGCTTTCAAATGACAGTTTCCTTCTCCGTAGTTTACAGTTGTCTCCTTCGGAATCATTCATGGATTGTGATCGTAGGAGATCAGCCTTTGTTAATGGAACAGGAAGATAAAACGAAAGATTACTCAATTAGAACATAATGTACTATCAGTAAACTACTATTTCATATTGTTTGAACCACCTTGAGACTTATTATTAGATTGCAGGTAAACAGCTACAATACTTTGCTTAATACTTGTCTCTTAATTATAAAATACACCGATAGGACAATTTTTAGTACTTTCACCTTTTGCTTAGGAAATTACAGTGTAGAAGCTATTTATGAGAAATGCTTAGGGATGATGTCGACATTTAAAGACAAAATATTTATGTAGAATGTGTTTTATGTGACTGCGTAAAGTTAAAATAAGAATAATACAGTTGACCCTTGAACAATACAGGCTTCAACTGTGCAGGTCCACTTATACATGAATTTTCTTCTTCCTCTGCCATTCCTGAGATAGCAAGACCAATCATTCCTCTTCCTCCTCCTCCTCCACAGCTTATTAAATGTGAAGATGATGAGATGATGATCTTTATGATAATCCACTTCCACTTAATTAATGGTAAATATATTTCCTTGTCCTTATGATTTTCTTAATAACACTTTCTTTTCTATAGCTTACTGTATTGTAAGAATACAAAATATGTGTTAAGAGACTGATTAGATTATCGATAAGGCTTCTAATCCATAGTAGGCTATTAATAATTTAAGTTTTTGTGGAGTCAAAAGTTATATGTGCATTTTCTACTATATAAGTGTTGGTGCCCAGAATTCCCATCTTGTTCAAAAGTCAATTGTAGTAATTTAAAGAACTTTGCTTAACTTATCATACTCTAAAGAAAAATGTATAAACTAGTTAAAATTAGCTATGATGTTTAAATGACATAGTCATTATCACAAGGTTAAATTTCACAACCATAAATATAAGGTCGAATTCCATAAACATTACACTTTGAACCCTTTATGATTTTGCTCCCACTCCTCCTTCTTGCCTCTCTGGTTCATTCTGTCTAATATTGTCTACCTTTTAAATAAAAATGGAAGCTGCTGTTTATTTGAGTGCTGACTAAACCTTTATATAAAGAAGTTAAGAGAGGTAGATATTTTTCAAGGCAAAGTCAGAATGAGGTTGGTGACATAAAACTGGGATTGTGACAAATTACTGAATTAAAACCATTATAAAAAACATATGCAGTTAATAACTAGACTTTTTCCACCTCAATTAAAAAAACCTTTTCAGTGTTTTAAAAAGAAATAATTATCTGAACTGGCACATCAGGATATTAAATTGTATCTAGGGATCCTTAAAATTTCTCTTTCTCTTTTAAGCCTCTCATCGTACTTGGAAATGACTACAAATATAGAAAGTATTAAATCTACCCCCTTTTACCTAACTATTGACTTTAGGATTTTTTTCCCAGAGAATATATTAGTTACGATTTAAATACACTGGCAAGTATCAGACACTCAGTATTTGATTTCTGATTTAAAAAACATTTAGAATTGGAGTGGAGTTGTGAAATTTTGGGGGAAAAAGGATGGAAGAGGAATAACCTAGTGATAGAATTTGGGTTACAGCATAAGTTTTATAGTCATAGAATAGTAATAGCTCATAAGGGCACATTTTCACAGTAGAAAATTGTGAGAAACATAAGGGCTACACTTGAAGTTTATTCTAGGTTAACTAACATTTACAATTATTTAAACTGTTATTTCTGTTAGACCATATATTCTTCATTCTGCAGCATTAACACTGACAATACTGTAAAACATGACTAATTTGTACTTCTCTGATTTGGAAATTATATTAAATAGAAAACTAAATTTGAATGAGATTTTTTTCATTATTATTGTGAAGACATTGATATACTATATTTATATAGTATAAATAATAGCTGAGAAAACATTTTAATCTCCATATAAGATAAACTCAAGCAATTTTCAACAGCTTAAAATCATTCATTTCTAGCAAATAATTGGCACACTATAAACAAAGGCTATTTTAACTCAAGTATGTCACCTAAGGGTTTCTACAAGATCAAACCTAATTGATCTACTTGAAATTATTCAACATATTTGAAAGTAATTAGGCTATATTTCTTTGCTTTAATTCATAAATTTGAATATTCACCTGGCCTTTCCTTCCAAATATTCAAAATTGGCAAACTTTTGCTGCAATATTTTGCTTGAGTTTTCAAAAGAATTTGTGCAATTCAAGAATGAAATAAAATGTCATAAATATAAAAATAAGCAAACAGTTAACATATACCTTTGCACTCTCATGCCTTAGGTTGAAAGTCAACTCTAGGTTTGTTAGAAAGTGATCGGAAAACTCAGGATACATATCCAAAACCTCTAGCAAGTCTTCTCGCTGAATCTTATGCAAGTCACAGTATGTGAGGGCTCTTACATCTGCATTAGACTTTCCAGGTTTGGCATAAAGATGAACCATTTCTCCAAATATATCATTTTTTCCTAAGAAAAGGAAAAGAAAAAGAGGCGGAGAAAGGGAATCCAAATTCAATGATTTCCTTCTAAAAGTAAAAGGGGGTCATTAAACAATTAATCAATCCCTGATCCAGAGATTTCAAATGTAAGAGCCAACAGCCCACAGACACTTGGGCAGCAAAGTTTCAGCACCTCAACTAAATGCCCAGCCCTTGTTTGCTGACTGGAAATTTGTCTCTAAGGGTGACTGGTCTTTTTATTTCTTTATCTTGATTATTTGGCTAAGCATCTAGAATGTAGCAAACATACCTTCAGTCCAGTACGCCCCACTTGCCATAGAGTATTTTAATGATACTTTCAGGTAGGTGTGCTCTGATTTTGTCAATCCAGGAATATGAGAAAGGCCACAGTGAATCAGATTCATAATCTTTCTGTCTTGGGATGGTCTCTGCAGGTGTTGCTGAGCAAGGGGTTATGGTGGAGTTGTTTTAACACTTAGTGGATTGGTGGAACAACTGGAACACACCTTGCTTCCTAATACCACTTTTGAACTTGCCCTTAGTAAGTATATCCAATTGCTTAATAAATCCGGTTATATTTTCTCAACATACGTAGTCCTGCTTTTTGTTTGTTATATGGCCTTTGTTTGGGAAGTCTGTCCTTCTTGCTCTTCTGTAAAATCTAGGATTTTTTCAGTATCTAACTTCTAACAGGCCTTCCCCATCACCTCTGCCTAGTCACATACAACCTGCTTTTCAAGGTCTTATTCAATGACAAAGATAAGAACAACAGCAACAATAACAAATATTTATTGAGAACTAATAGATGCCAGGCACTGTGTCAAATGCTTAGGTGTGTTGCCTCAATTTATTCCTAAAATAATTTCATGAAGGAATTACTCACAATTATCCCAATTTTATGAATACAGAAAGCATTAAAGAGATAAACTAATTAGTCTAATGTCACCTTCTTAGTTGAATGAAGTGGAGGGAGGGAGAGAGCAGCCAGAAGTAAATCCTATGCATCCTGACTCCAGAGCAAAAGTTCTTACACACTTGATAGTGTATATTTAATCTCCTTCCAGTGATTTCCCTGAATGGCATGGCCACTTGGATTTTTCTGTTTCTGACCATCAAAGTACTTAAAATTGTACTTGTGGTATCTATACTTAATAAATACTGATATATTACTTGATTATATAACTTTTAAAGATAATCAATGGCAATGTAAAACAGTACTCTCTTGTATCTATCCTGAAGCTTCTTTTTATTTTTAGAAAAAACTCCTTGGGTATATTATTTTAGTTTTTGGTAGACAATTTCATGTATACTTCACTGTAGAAGCTATCAAAGACTTGTAAATAATAAGGTTCTAATTAATCAAAAAATGCTGTAATATTCTTGTTTTACAAGGGAATTCAATAGTGAGAAATTGAACACCATATCCTAACTTTGTCGGAAGTACTGACATTAGAAAGGATATATTAACCACAGTTTAGGTAAATATGTATCAGCCTTCCAAAAACAGGATAAACAATCATAATTTGTAAGGATTTTAGGGGCCGACTTACATGGAAATAGGGACAGAAAAGGGTAATCTCCTGATATTTTTTATATTTTGGTAGCTTAGTATATATATTACTGTTTTTAAGAAAACTCTGAACTATATTAAGCATGGGCTTTGTATTTCAATAACCAACATGACTGTATATGATCCAAGAGCAAGCCAGTCCATGTATATGGCTTAGCAACACTCTAAAATTACTACTTGATGACCAAGAAAGCTTGTTACTTTCTTGTAGAAGCTAGGACTGGCTGATTTGAAGTTCAGAAATGCAATGAAGCATCCTCCTTTCCTGGCAATATAGCAGGGCAAACTGTCCTGGCCAAATTTAGTGAAAACCTAACTTGATTGTGTGACCTTGAAATGATCTAGAATATGTGTTTATTCTTTGTCAGCTTATTGGATAGAAATCCAAATTGTACACCTTAGTCAATTTGGGAAATTAAAAAAAAAACCTAATATAATAAAATTATCAAAATATATAAGAAAATCACTTGAATATCTTTATTCATGTATTCAAGTTCTATTCTATGTCGTACTCTGGTTCTGTATAGCAGCAGGGAAAATAGACAACATCCTGTCCTATTGGAGATAACCATCAAATGTGAACATCAAAAACTGAGTGACAGAAAATCATTGAATTACATGCTCACTATTTAAGTGGAACTAGATAATCCACAGGGGAAAAATGCAAATTTTTATAGAAATTAAGGATAGGCGTTATCATAGGGAGAGTGAGGCTTAAACCTACCAGCTATGTGGTAGGAGAAGAAAATAACTGACTGTATTTTTCTCTGTTTCCTTCTTCTTCCCCACTGTCCTAATATTCTAAAGAAGAACTACAAGTTCACATGGCCTAAATTTATTTTTAAAGAGGCAGATTAAACATGTGCTTTCTTTTCACCCAAATCAGTTGAAGTTATTACTAATTTAATCTCTTTATCACCTCTATCCCTGGTTGTTATGTTCATAGGTCTATATTAATTACCTAGTTAAGGGCTGTATGATTCCATTTAATCAAACACAGTAGGTAAAAGTGCAAAAGTGCACAATGGTTAAATTAAATTCATCAAAACATAAACCCATTTCATGGCAGGGCTTTGGCACACGCTGGCAAGTATTTCCTGCAACACATATATTTTATTTTAAGGTGTTGAGGGATCAAGCATGAAGCTAAGATCTTCTAACATAAAAAAAGGAATATGATTACTATTTTCCTAAATTTGGCTTCAAATGTCTAGGTGGCTGCCAAGAACTTAAAGAGAATCATCAAAGCATTTACACGTTGGAGAAAAAGTGAGACAGTTAAGAAAACATATTTTCTGCAAGGTTAATTTGGTTTGAACTGAATTTTAAATACAGCTTACAAATTACCCACTACTCTTAAACTGTTCTTATAAATGCATACATCAGTCTTTTTTTTTTTTCTAATCATTTTAAACTGTGCTTTACAAGCTAATAACTGAATATGTCACCATGCACTTCTAAAACACTCACCCAGAATAGCCACCACAATGTCATCTTTGAGAATTTCAATAGAGCCTCTGGATAAGAAATAAAGTGCAGTGAGGACATCACCACAGTGAACGAGGGTGTCTCCTGGAGGTGCATGGGTGGTCTTGAACTTCATTGCCAAAGCTCTGAGGCAACCTTTACTTGCCCCCCGAAAGGCTTTGCAGTTTTGCAGCAATGTCTGGTTGAGATGTAGACAAATGTCAGCTTGTAAGCATTCTGGGAAACCCTTTAGGACCTGAAGAAAGAAAAGAAAGAGTTTCATACTACCAGCATTCTGGGTATCTCCGCTTGAAATACAGTCTTTTTCTTGCTCATAAAACTGCAGGTGTCATTGTCACACAGGAGTTCCTACAATTCTGCCTCGCCTACCTTAATGAATACTTGGTTTGCTAAACATGTCAAATTTTTAACTCAAATACTTGTTCTCTGAATTAACTGCAGGCATTCAGACTCAATACAAATGCTGTCTCATTAAAATGTAATGCCTACAACTTTTCACACTGTTGCTCTTTCCCTACATTATGTTATGTGGCATACTGTGCACAGATATAATGCATGTGACAATTAATAAGACATAACTAATGAAAGGTGGTACAACTAGAAAGACAATAAACCTTTTAAAAAAATCTCAAGTCAATTTAGGTTGCCATTTCTGGTATATGTCTTAGTTATAATTAGTAAAAATGTTGATCCTGAAATAGCCATGGTGTTTGTAAATGTCATATACCAGAGTGTGCTATTAGTTTACAGTATTTGGAATATTTATGTTTCATATACACATTATAAATACTAAATATTTTGATAAGCACTGAAAATAGAGAAAGGCAAGGAGAACAGCAAAAACACTTTAAAGTGTAGTCCAATATTCTGAAGTGGAAATCGCACCAGAATTTGCAGAGCATACGTAAGCTTCTAAAGTGCTACTGTTTTGACAGCCTATTCCGGGGCTAATTTAAAACTTGTTGAACAGATTAAACAATAGCTTGTGACAACTGCTACTCAATCTGAATTGAATAAAATTATTTGTCATTTTCACACAATTCTCAGTATACAATGGTTCAGAGACATTCAACTTTTGCTTCTCTGTGTCCTGCTATTTTGGGTGTTGTATGAAGATTTTAATTTTTATGTTGATGTTCTCCTAACAGTACAAGCAGAATTATTTAAATATGCTTTGATGTAGAGGAATGGGACATTGTATAGTGCAATTTATAGTGCAATTATGCAATTTGGAGATTTCCTATCTGTTTGGATCCACCTTGGTATGCAACATACAGCTAAAATAGAGCTAAAAGTAATCATGAATTGTTTGTAAGGCAATTCCAATGTATTTGGCTCACAGAGGAAATTCAAATTAAATCATATGAGAAAAAACATATAATTATTACTATTTTTAAATATTCAAGCAAGCACAAGGATCCTACTATGTATAGGATCACTTTGATGCAAGTAGTCAGACTAGTATATTATAAAGAGGATTAATAAGATACCTGAAGCACAATAGTCATGATATTGTGCTCTTGTTTTCTTCACTGTATGGAATCACTCACAGAAATGGATAGGGAGCATTTTAGAAGAAAATTAATAAACCTGAATTCTAGTCATGGATTTGCCACAGGTTGACTCTTGTACAAGTCACTTCACCAATCTGTGTTTCTCTACCATAGAATGAGAATCTTTGCAACACTGAATTTAGCCAAATTTCAATAAACTACTCATAAATAGTGTGCCAATTGTTAGACACAGCTCATCCAGCTTGGTGATGCTATAGGAAATCAGGTTTTCATCCTGAAGAGTCTGTATTTCTTGGCTCAGGCCCAAAAGAAATATGCCTCCCCTTGATAAGAGTTTCTGGGCACTCATCTGTAATCTCTCCCCTTAACTGTAACTGTTCAGCTTGGTCTATGTGACTGGACTCCTTCCAGGTTCCTTGCTTGGTAGAAGACCTCTCCCACACGATAACTTGCCTGGTCATTTCCTGTTTCTGCATTTGGTTGCTGGAGGCCCTTCCTCCTCTTTGTTGGAATCTTATATCAACTCAGCTTTTCACATGGAACCAATTGTCTGGGTCTCTGATCGCTTCTACCATCTAAACCACTTCTTTGGACTCTTTGGTAAGTGATGCCCCACTGGAGTTCAATACACTTGAACTAAAATACTGGCCACTTTGCTTGGGGGCCAGCATTTTAGAATGTTGTGGCCAAATTTAGTTAACTCCAGTTTTGGGGTGTAGTATAAAAAGAACGTAGTTTATACTGGCCTCTGCATATGAATTACTTCTCCTCCGTGATGCCCACTGCTGTGGTCTCTGAATAATTTTAAGTAATCTCATGCAGATAAAGATGTATAAAGCACTGCGGCAAGTTAACAAATTAGGTTTATCCATCTGTCTCTTAAGATTCACCTGTAATAAGGTACATGAACCTTAAGATTCACCTGTAATAAGGTACATGAGGCATTTTATATTTCATATGAGGAAGATATTGCTAGGATTATAGTAGTAAGCATAAGAATACTGAGCTACTGAGCCTGTAGCTGCTACTTCTGGCATTTTCCATGAAGTATCCTTAAGTAAATCTTGGAATAGAAGAAAAATTTTGTGTGTGTATGGGTGTGTGTCTGTGTGTGTGTGCACACGCTCATACATGTTTATGCAAGCATGCTTTGAGTTGGAAGAGAGAAAAGAGATAGAGATGAGATTCTCCATTTCCCTGAATGTGTTATATGAGCTATGGGATCAGATAGGCTTGAACAGAAGTTCTAGCTTCATCATTTACTGAATTTGGTTAAATTACTTAACTTCTCTGAAAATCAGTTTCTTTTGTTGGTGAAATTAAATTAATAACATGTATTTCACAGAGCTGTGGCCACAATTTAAAGAAGAATGTGTATAAACACTTCCATGCACAAAAAGATTTTTAATAAACAATTTACTTCAGGCTTCCTCTGTTTTTTTTGGTCATGAATTTATTGTTCCTGAAAAATTAGTATGTTCTTTTAGTTAGGCAGGCAAAAATCTATTGTGTTTTCTCTTTGGTCTGCCTAATAGGATATTCTCCACTAAGTTTTGTGTTCTATTGCCTCAGCAGAGTTTAAATGTTTTGCTCATCATTGCATCACCAGTTTAAGAATAATTTTTTCTTGCTTCTGGCTATAACTCTTGTTTCGTTTCTGGCTTGTTACATGTCTTGCAATACTTGCACTTAGGTTGTCACTGTGAGTTGCCCTAAATCCCTTTTGAAATTAGGCAGTTACTAAAATCAATTTACAGATACGTTCTTGGAATTCCAATAGGTTTAGAATCACCCACAGAGCTTTAAGCATGCTTCAGAAAGTTTTTTCTTATTAAATGTCCTCAACCTCCAACATTCATTCTGTTGGAAGAAGTGAAACCCATTGGAAAGGATAACATCAAGTTGGAGGAGCCATATAGCTCCTGTTGTTAATGGAGAAAACACACAGATGTTGGTGTGAACTTGTCTAGGTTAAGGACTTCTTATATGGTATTAGCCCTTAACAGATTTTCTTAACTTTCTTAAGTCAGTCACGTAGATCACTGAAGTAAAACTCAATAAAATTAAGAGTCAGTTGTTGAATGTCTTATTAGTTCTATAGTTTTACTGGCCTAAATACGTTAGCAGCTCTAGGATTTGGGTTCTAAGTAAAGGGACTTTAAGAGGATCAGTTAAGAGTGGAAGCTGTAGTGGAATAGAGGTAGAAGTACACTGAAAAAAGTCTGACATAAGCGGCAGGCTTAAGAAGATATTTATCCAGGGCACCCCTTTTCATTGGCCACAGCTGTATTGTCCCTTTGGCTTCCTATTCACTGTACTTGTTTGTTTTCAGGGTTGGTTCCCTTGCTAAACTCTGACATAGAAGCTCCTTGTTTATGATTCAGATACTGGCATTTTACCAGGCCTAGCAGATCTGGTTACAAAGAATTCCTATGTCAAAGGCACAAGTACAAACCAGGATGCATGCTGATTTGGTGATTGTTATATCTATTTCCACTATATTGTTCACAGCTTTCTTGACTATCCAGCCTTAAAGCTTTGAAGGTACATGTCACCTTCCACTGTGCATCTGCAGCCATGGTTTTACTGAGGCAATCTAATTTTAAAGACCAAGAAACACCACCCAGAATCAGTTTCATGGCCTGCAGCTTGAAATAGAAGTTATCATTCTTTCAGCAAATATTTATTAAGTATCTGTTTGATATGATTTGGATATTTGTTCCACTCATCTCACGTTGAAATATTCGTAGCGTCAGAGATGAAGCCTGCTGGGTGGTGTTTGGGCATGGGGGTGGATTCCTCATGGTTGGTACTATCTTCACGACAGTGAGTGAACTCTCATGAGATCTAGTTGTTTAAAAGTGTGTAGCACGTCCCTCCACTCTCTTTCTTGCTCCTGCTCCTGCCATATGACATACCTGCTCCCTTTTCATCTTCTGCCATGACTGTAATTTCCTGAGGCCTCTGTGGGAGCTGACCAGATGCTAGCACTATACTTGTATAGCCTGCAGAACCATAAGCCAA
The DNA here is from genome assembly GCF_009761245.1 of Sapajus apella. NCBI lineage: Eukaryota > Metazoa > Chordata > Mammalia > Primates > Cebidae > Sapajus > Sapajus apella. Next base: position 25,930,364 of record NW_022436958.1, read on the forward strand.
TTAAACATTTCTTTATAAGTTACCCAGTCTCAGGTGTTTCTTTATAGCAATGCAAGAATGGCTGAATATACTGCTATATGACAGGCACTATGCTAAGCATGGGAGCATAACAATGAATTAAACATGTCTGAAAATATATCTGGACTTCACGCCTTTCTCTCAATGCTCACATTAAAACAAAATATTACAGGGATAACCTGAATTTCCCACATTCTACTTTCATTTCAAATTTGGACATTTGTACTATACATTTATAATACTAAATGGTTGTTCAAAGAAATTCTCAAGGTAAGAATTAATTTAATTCAAATAAAAAGTTCTAATGGCATTTTTAAAATGCTGGCTTATATGGGGGCAGATTTTAAAAATTTCAAGTTACAGAAAATTTTTTCAAGGCTGCTACAAATCCTTTATCTTTATTATAATATAATATTGCTTGAATATTTTATAAATGTATTAACTCCTCTTTACTTGAATTTATGTGAATACAACTCTTTGACACTTTCAAAATCACATCATGACTTACAAATGAGAATTTGTTCTTTTAAGTGAGTATGAAATGCTTTCTGTGATTGTTAAATCAACCCTATAGTTTAGTACTTAAGGACCCCCAATTTAAAGACATTCTAACACAAATAACCCGACAACAACAAAACAAAATAGCATATTAAATCATAGCAAAACTCATAAAAGGAATCACACAAAACAGAGAGCAAAAATGAAAGTATTATTTCATACTAAACATCTAACAAACATGACTAGATAGTAATTCAGAAGTATTTAAATTTATGTAAAACTTCCCTAAAATGTGCATATGCTGACACACGCTTAATGGCATACAATTATAATATTGTTAATATTTGTAATTAGATAGTATGTAAATTCAAATTTTCTTCTACTGAGTAATGAATGCAAAAATGAACGTATGCCGAATTTAATATGACTGAACTTCTGATTTGATGCATGTTCTCATAAAAATGGCATGTCTTATTAAGTTTTAATAAGTAATTATTTAGATTTAAACATAAATTTAAACATAATATATAAAATAATTATAATATCTATTTTATGTGTTGGGGTGCAAATGGAAAAGAAATTTAGCTCAGGACTGCGACAGATTTTAATGAAAGAAATGTGTCCTATGCATCAATCACTGGAGTCAGAAGAGAGAAATATCCTAATAAATAAAGTTGTTTTTCCTATTATATGTCACTATTCTGTCACCTTTCAAGGAGAAAAGATAGATATTAATCTTCTTCATCAAATTTTACCTGGCTGCAGATAAAGGTATCTAAAATGGATTTAAATATTCACAATATATTGACAATAAAGTATTACTCTTTCTTCAAATCAAAAATACAAGATTCCATATTTGCTGTTCCTAAGCCCAAGTTCCAAAACACTTTCTCTTAACGGTGGCTACATTTTCTTGATTCTGTTTGGATGAGTGTCAATAATTGAGTTGGTTCTTTTCTTTTTTTAATAACAAAATGAGTCTCTCCAGACTCCTTCCATAGGATTGTAAATTCCTGTATTTGCTTTCTGAAAAGAAAGAAAATGTATTCTCTAATAGATATCCCATATCCAGATAGTACAAGAAGGTTTATCTATATTGTAATAAATGGTTTTTTTATTTATTTCACTTAGCATATTTGCAGAGGGGAGAATTCCCAAAGGCAGGCTGAATAAGGCACATTTAGGAAGTCTGAATGTGGCAAATAACTCCTCTAAATAGCACATTAATCATATGGATGACTTTGGCAGCTGTGATAACTGACATTAGGAAATTTTCTGGGGAAATTCTCTGAGTCATTAAATATACTTAAATCTTGACATATTAGGATTAATTAAAACACAAATTAACACTCCCTATGAAACACTAAACCTCAAGCATGATTATCAAATAGATGAGTAATATATTAAAACCTTAAATCTTTCCTAGTGTACAGCTTTAATATTTTATAGACTCTCCTGATTCTGATAAAAGAATTGTTTTCAATGTGGGCATTTAGCTTCTTAAAAATCTTTAGCACTTGTAAGATACTAAACCATGCTTTTTGTTGTTTGTAGAAGGTAATGTCACAACTTAATGAATTCTGTAATTTCTAGGTCATTTAAGATCACTTTATTCCTATGGGTTAGCCATTAAGAAATAGGAAACACATATTTCTTGTTTCTTTGGCAATTACATGTCTAATACTCCATTTTAACCACTGATCATGATAGGTGAACTCTTATAGTTGTTTTAATCTTACAAATATGTATTGCCTAGTTTGAAACCCAAAGTGTTTCATCATCTAATTTCTTATTTTACTTTCATGTGGCTGATGAGAAAATAAGGAACAATTTTATTTTATAAAGTGCTTGCATAAGGCCAGAATTTTGTCAAAGCAGAGCATTATGGAATGCAGAAGTGTGGGAATATTTGTAAGTGTTGAGAGAACAAGCTAATTTTCTTAATGTAACTTTTCAATATTTAGCATATAATTTATATCCCTTAGGGAAAAAAATAAGGACAGAATAAAAACCTGTCATACATGGACAGAGATGACAATATTGTAAATCCCAAATCAGTTTTGGTAATGGTAAAGAGTCCTTGAAAAATGAAACAGAATTATCCTTGCTACTTCTCCTTCCTTCTCCTGCAACTCCAGTTAACAGTATAACTATGAGATGTTCCATTGCTTTTGGAAGAAAAGTTACACTTTATCCTGATCTAAATTAAGTCAGGGCCAAGGATGGGTAGGAGGTGGGTGATGATGTGTGGGCAGAGGGGATTTATTGCTTTCATACACATGTCCTTGTTACCCAGGCTCTGGAGTCCTTCTGTTAATTCCGCAGAAGGCTGACTTAAAAAAGGGTGCCTCCGGATTTCTAAAATGAGGTCTCAGGGGAAAAGCTGGAACCCATTAAGGTTTCCAAGGGCAACAGAAGGGATCTGCATCCTGAGGAGCATTTTAAGGACCTCTCCTCCTTGCCCCTGCTCAATTATTTGAGAGAGGTAGTGGGGGAAGGGATGAACAGAGTATAACCATACTGGATTCTGTTGAATGCCCTGCAAATAGTTCTTCCCAAATGGATTGACTGTAGATGAACTTAGCTTGCCTACAAAGTAAGGAAAAAGGAGGTACAGCCTACCAGGTGATAAGAATAATTTAAAAACCAACATGCACTTAAAATACCATCTTGAACTTGAATCAAGTTTTATGGTTTTAGAAACATTTATCATGTATCGTATTTTAGCATTGAATTTTTTTTTATTGAGTTGTCAACATTATGTGAGGAATATACATTGGCGATCACCCCAGTTTTCAAATTTGAAAGCAGATGCAATGCAGTAGGAATTTTATTTGTAAAAGAGACTCCAGGGCTCCTTCAACCATTTTGACTTGCCATTGCTGTCCATCAAATTGGATTTCTAAAGTTGCTGCCAGTATAGTGAGACATAAAATGTTTCCCATTCATCTCATTTTTTGGTTTTATAGAAAAATAATGAAGGATAAAAATTGAGCTGAGATGCCCTTTTCATTTTTTATCTGTTGGGTATTTGTTCCTCTGGAATTTTAAGACTGGACAACAATGCAATTTTTTTTGAGGGAAAGTGGATGACTGTATTATTAATTATACAACTTTTTGCAAAAAATTGGAAGCTTTCAAAATAGCAAAGGTTCTCTTCCTTTACCTAACAAATTCTCCTCCTATAAAATGTATTGACTGTTACCTGGGACTCTGAATGTTCCAAATCCCAATGTATCTATGTACATTTTTGTTTCTACCACTTGAGTCATGAAACAGCTGTGTGTGTTCCAAACCTATTTGTGCCAGCTGAGCTTGTTAGTGGAATTATATAATTCAATTATATAATACAAAAAAATAAAATTTTGTGTAAAGAAGGAAAGCAGTGTCTCCCCTTGCCCATCCCAACTATGAAAATAAAAGCAAATGCTTCAAAAATCTTTTATAAAAGTGGGTCATTAAGAAAAATGCAACCAGATTTTTGCATTTGGTGTGAGATCTTACATGTCTAAAAGTAGAAATTTTATAGTCACTACACTCTGATTATAATCCAAGAAATAAGTAAAAACAATTAAAAAGTAACCATAAAAAAGGAGTACTTAGAAATTAAGAAAAATACTCAATTGTAACTTTTTGATAAAAGAGGACACAATTTAGAAAACAATAAAAATGAGAACATTTCATATTAACAGTTGCAGAACTACAGAAGCTAGGTACACTCAATGCCTTCCTTAGCAAAAATACTCAAACATCAAAATAGTTTAAAACAAATGTTAACAATAATAAAGTTATCACAAAAATAAGAAAGAGGGAATTAATGGAGGCAAATACTGAAAATGAAAAGAATTGTAGCAAGATAGCTTAAATACCTCTAAGGGCTAAGTCCTTGAACAAACTCAAATAAAATATATAAATCTTTCAAAGGTCTGCTGAAGGAAAAAGAGAGAGAGAAAAAATATGCAAGTTCAGGAACAAGAAAGCAGATATATGGGATGAAAATATTAAATTTTAAACAGGAAATATTAAATATCTTATAAGAGAAGCCTATGTGCAATTGTACAACTGTGGAAGCCTAGATAACATACATAAAGTCTTGATAAAATTAAAATTATTATATTGACTGAGGAAGAACTAGAACAAATAATTACCAAGTAGAGTGGGAGAGGTGATTAAAGACCCACTAATAAAACAACCAGGTGATTTTACAACTGATTTCTTTCTAACACTTGAAGAGCATATGACCACGAACGAACATCATTATATAATAGATGTGAAATACTAAACAATTGACTAACCAATAGTATCAACAATGCATCAAAAAATCTATAACCAGAAGTCCTACCCAGAGGAATTAGATAAGAAAGAGAAATAAAAGGCATCCAAATAAGAAGTCAAACTATCTATCTTTGCAGATGATATGATTCTGTATCTAGAAAACCCTATACATTCCACCAGAAGACTTCTAGATTTGATAAACAAACACAGTAAACTTTCGAGATATGTAAACTTTCAGTCAATGTACAAAAATCCATAGCATTTCTATACACCAATAACACCCAATTTCACAGCCAAGTTAAGAATGCAATCTCATTTGCTATAGCCACATAAAGAATAAACTATGTAGGAATATAGAAGACCAAGGAGGTGAAAGTTATCTACAGTGAGAATTACAAAATAATGCTGGAAGAAATGAAAGGCAACATAAAAAATGGAAAAACATTTCATGCTAATGGATAGGAAGTATAAATATTATTAAAATGACCATATGGCCCAAAGAGACATACAGATTCAATGCTATTCCTGTCAAAATACCAAAGCCATTTTTCATAGAACTAGAAAAATTATTCTAAAAATGTATGAAACCAAAAGTGTGCCTAAATTGCCAAAGGAATTCTAGGCAAGAAGAACAAAGCTGGAGGCATCACACTACCCAACTTCAAAGTCTACTATAAGGCTACAGTAACCAAAACAGCATGGTCCTGGTGCAAAAATAAACACAGACGAATGGAATAGGATAGAAAAACCAGAAATAAATCCACACACCTACAGCCACCTGATCTTCAACAAAGCTGACAATAACAAACAATGAGGAAATTATTCCTTATTCAATAAATGATGCTGGGATAACTGGCTAGCCACATACAGAAGATTGAAACTGGACCCTTACGTCTCTCCATCAACAAAAATTAACTCAAGATGGATTAAAGACTTAAATATAAGACCTAAAACCAATATAAAACGCTCAAAGAAAGTCTATGAAATGCCATTCCAGGCCATAACATTATATGACATTTTCAATCTTGGCAAAAAATTAATGACTAAGTTCCCAAAAGCAATTGCAACAAAAACGAAATTGAAAAGTGGAATCTAACTGAATGAAAGAGATTCTGCATGGCAAAAGAAACTATCAACAGAGTAAACAGACAACCTACAGAACGGGAGAAAATATTTGCACACTGTCCTCTGATAAAGGTTTAATATCCCAAATCTATAAGGAACTTAAGCAAACCAACAAGCAAAAAAAAAAAAAAAAAAAAAACTCAATAAAAAAGTGGGCAAAGGACATGAACAGATGTTTCTCACAAAAAGGCATACAAGTGGCTAAGAAACATATGAAAAAATACTTATCATCAATAATTATCAGAGAAATGCAAATCAAAACTCCAATGAGATACCATCTCACAGCAGTCAGAATGGGTATTATTAAAAATTCCAAATACAATAGATATTGGTGAGGTTGTGGAGAAAAGGGAACCCTCGTACACTGCTGGTGGAAATGTAAATTAGTTAAGTCACTCTGGAAAGCAATGTGGAGATTTCTTAAAGAACTTAAAAGAGAACTATTCCATTCAACCTAGAAATTCCACTATTGGCAAATGCCCGAAGGAAATTAAATTATTCTATCAAAAAGACACGCACTTGTATGCTTATTGCAGAACTATTCATAGCAAGACATGAAACCAATCAACATGCCCATCAATGGTGGTTTGGATAAAGAAAATATAGTACATATATGCAATGGAATACTATGCAACCATAAAGAGAATGAAATTATGTCCTTTGCAGCAACATGGATGCAGCTGGAAGCCATTATTCTAAACAAACGCAGGAACAAGAAACCAAATACTACATGTTCTTACTTATAAGTGGCAGCTAGACATTGAATACACATGGACATAAAGATGGGAACACTAGACATTGGAGACTGCTTGAGGAGGGAGGATGGAAGGGAATAGTGGTAAGAACAGGTATCACCAGACATTATGCTTACTACCTTGGGATCATTTGTACATCAAGCCTCATTGGCAATTTACCTATGTAACAAACCTGCATAGGTACGCCCAAACCTAAAATAAAAGTGAAAGAAAGAAAAAAATTTAAAAATATATATTTTTAAAAATCTATGATCCAGTAGGATTCATTTCCTGAGTACAAGGATATTTTAGTAGTATTTGTCTTAACACTTCTTTAATTAAAGCAATGATTAATATTTTTCTTCAAATAATAATTTTATTTTTTAATTACATTTTTAAAATCAAAATCAACTTTTCAAAATTATTTTGGAGATTCTAGTGAACACCAATAAAATACCCCAATAAATGATTGCTATTAAAAAAAGAAAATGAATTTATCTCTTTTTGCTGGTGATATGATTGTATACTTGGAACATCCAAGATTAAATCCTCAAGAGGACTTCCCACCATTCAAACAAACCAGAACTAACTAAATTAAACCAAACTAAAGAAGAAGTATTATCAGAATGAAGTCAAATTGAACCAAACCAACCAAAGAAAAAGTCCTTTAGAATTTGTTAAAGAAAACCAAATTGACCCAAAACTTGGCTCCAGAGAAAACAAATTAAAACAAACAAAAAAATTATAACAGAATTTGTTAAAGTGGCTGGATAGAAGATAAATAGTTTTATTCTTTATTATCTATAAGTAGGTAAAAATTGAAATGTGTAATATATTTTATTCAACTCACTATGCTATATAAAAATCAATAAAGAAATTTAACAAAAAAATAAAATTTCTAAGAGGAAAATTATAAAATCTTATTGAAAAAGATTTTGTTTATTAAGATACAAACCAATGGTTCTCAATCTTGCCTATGTATTATGATAGATTAATAAAAATACTGACACAAACTACTATAAGCAATTCTGATTTAACTATTATAAAATATTTCATATGATTTTAATGTACAGGATGGATGAGAATTTAATATTTAAATGCCAAAGTTATATTTAAATAAGGGTTAGAGTAGACCTACAATCCATTTTCTATATTTCCCAAGAAATAACAAGGAAGAAAAATGGCCAGCTTCTGACAAACATTAGTGACCTGCTCCTGGCAAACCCACTAAGGGTATTTATTAGTGGAATAGTCCCATTTATGTAGTATTTTTAGCAGGATATTTCTAAATAATCACCTATAGCAGGCCAATCTTTCATCAATAGACTTAATACAACATGACTTTCCGGAAAATGTCATATAAGCTGTGTAATGTCCAGAATATAAAATGTAAATCTTTAATGACCAAAAGAGATCCTTTTTAAGTGTTGAATAATCACATATATCATTTAGAGTCGTCCTAGGTTAAATCTGAGCCAGTACTCATACTAATATGGCAAGGAAGATCTCCGTGCCTATGCTCATAATTTGTTAATCCTTGAAATTATTAGTAAATCTTGACAGTGGTTATGATTTCTCATTCTTGGGAACCAGATTTAATAATCTGATCTTTAGGTTATCTCAAAAGTCCAACATTGAGTAAGTTGTAACTGAATTAAAACAGTCATTTTTTTGGAAGAATAAATGCTCTCAAACAGCCAAGGGAAATAAGCAAAATAAGATGATTAAGTGTCGGCCTACTTTAACAGATGTTAAAATATGACATAAAGCTGCTAAACACAAATTATTCCTTTTTTTCTTTTTCTTTTTCTAGACAGAGTCTTGCTCTTGTTACCCAGGCTGGAACGCAACAGCATAATTTCAACTCACTGCAACCTGCGCCTCCAGGGTTCAAGCGATTCTCCTGCCTCAGCCTCCCAACTAGCTGGGATTATAGGTGCCCACCACCACATCCAGCTAATTTTTGTATTTTTACTAGAGATGGGGTTTCACCATGTTGGCCAGGCTGGTCTCGAACTCCCGCCAGACCTGAGTTGATCCACCCTCCTTGGCCTCCCAAAGTGTTGGGATTACAAGCATGAGCCATTGTGCCCAAATAAGCCAAACCATTCTTATGCTACACTGAGCAGACAAATAGAGCGGCTTTTAGAGTCTAGATATGTATCCCAATTATACCCAAAGATGTAATGTGTGACACAGGTGGTATTTTAATTAAATAAATAAAGAATGGCTTATTTAATAAATTCTACCACAATTGTTTTCTATTCATGTGAAGAAATCATTTACAAAAATGGATTTCAAACAGATTGTGAAGTTTTCTTTCTAATCCTATACCAAATCTTATTTAAAAATTTGGGAAATTACTCATATAATCCAAAGGTTTAGTAGGGTCTTTTTAAAACAGGAAAGGATCTATGAGCTATATAATAAAAGTTAACCAATTAGACAATATTTAAAAAAAACAGCAATACTTTTGTATCCAAAATAGTCCTTAAACAAACATACTGAAAAGACATTAGAATCAAATTACAATATAAAAAGCATTCATATCTACAAATAATTCTTATTAAATAACACGAGAAAAGATAATTGAAAATATGAAAAAATGCTATGAATGGACAATTCATAGAATAAAAAAGCCAAATAATGTGTGTATGTATGTGTGTGTGTGTGTATGAGTGAATGAAAAAGGTGCTTAAAATCAATAGTAGCTCAGAAATTGTCATTAGAGTAAAAACAAACTTTCACATATTCATTAAACTGGCAACAATTAAAAAGAACCATGACACCCAGTACTAGTAAGGGGAAGGTGGAAAGGAACCAACATTGTTGATAGAAATACAAATTGTTAAGCATTTTTGGAATGTAATGTTACCATAGCTATTAAAATTAAAATGACATATAATTTTGGACTCAAAAATCCCTTATTTGAGAATCTACCCATAAAAATAAAGTGTTAGTAAAGGAAGTATATGTAAGTGGGTTTATTGCAGTATTGTTTGAAATGGCATGAAATCAGAAATCAAATGAATGCCCAGAAATGAAGCCATTAGTATAAGAGAAGATGCCATTAATATAAATGTAGTATGTAGTTACATAATATTATATTATGTATTTTATAGTTATAGTATATCAAATAAACTACTGTGGAATGTATGTGCCATTAAAAGGAACGAATTAGTTGTATCAGCCAGCTTGGAGGTATTTTCACAAGATATTAAGTGAGAAACATGGACTGCACGTAATTAAATAGATTTTTATAGATTAAATTACGCAATTACATAAGTATGTAAATATGTATATATATGTATACATGCAAATATAGGTATAATTATATTAGCATGGAAGTTTACACACATAGGTAATAGATAATGAAATGAGTAAAGAAGCGATGTGGGGAGAGAGTAGGAATGGATAAATAAATTGAAGTATAAAAAAAATCTTAAAAATGTTGCATTTAAAAAGTCCTCATAAAAAAGTAGAAATATTACAATTTTATTTATGTAAATAAAATATGAGGAGGCAAATAACTTTTTATCTAAGGAATACAAGCCCCTTTAAATTATGAGACCTATAGAGGCAATGATGTGTGAGAGCAGTTATGTCTCACTTTCCACCTTAAGCTAAATAATTCACCTGCTGTATGGACCCTAGACTGAGAGCCCCACCAGTTGCTAGAAATTGACCTAACACTATATGCTGGATACTATAAATCATGCCCTATAATTTAACCATGTATAGCCAATCACTAACCAAGCTATTTCAGTAAATCAATGAGAATTCCTGACAACTTTCCAATTGCCCCCCTCCTTTGTCCTTTTTTAAAAACAAACAAACAAACAAACAAACAACAACAACAACAACAACAAAAGCAAAACCAAAAAAGCCTTTGAGCCTCTCCTTTGTTCTCTGGAGCATTTCCCAGTGTTTCTTAGGCTGTAAATCCTTGACCTTTGTCCAAATAAATCCTCTATATGAATTTTGCTTCAGTTTCTTTCTTTATATTGACATATCTATGAAATTTATACCATCAGAGATGATATAAATCAGACATATCTATGAAATTTATACCATCAGAGTTCCCCAATTTAAAAACAAATTCATATAAGTCTATAAGCGAGAAAAATGTACATATATGGTATAACCCAAGTATAGTTGCAAGGTGATGTTATATCAGGGTGTTGTCTCTAACTGAAAAGACGGAGGTACTTTTTAATCACTTTAAAACAAATTTTTATGTACTGTTTTACAATTTACAATGATTCTATGCTTTAATCTGAAAAAAGTTAGTTCTTCTTAATGTTTTCTTTAACTTGGCTTCAGTGATGGGTTAAGACATTTTTCTCTTTAAGAATTGTCAATATAAAAGCCATAAACTTATGAGAACCAATAATTAATGTTTAATAACATTTTTAAAAAAATATAAATCTCAATCCTGTATACTAAGATGGGTGACAATGAAAGGAAAAGGAATAAAGCAAGGTGCAGATTTAAACTTCCATTTAATGTTATTCTCATATTTAGAAAGCATGGGCTACAAATGTTATGTAACAATAGTCCTTTTTTTCATTCTGCCCACTGTCTACATGACTCCACTCTGCTTTTACTCCAAGAATGTCTCTGTCTCTGATTACTCTAGACCAGTCTATATATTTTTGTTTATCTTTTAGAAGTACAGCTTGTAAAATTTTGAACCACTGTTTTTCTGGCATTATACTCTTTTTTGTTCTTTAGATATCTAGTCAAAGGGAATTGCTTTATTATAATATTCTGACCACAGTGTGGTGTTGTCTGATATTAAATGTTAAGAATGGCTCATAGGCTGGGCTCAGTGGCTCACCCCTGTAATCCCAACACTTTGAGAGGCTGAAACAGGCAGATCTCAAGGTCAGGAGTTCAAGACCAGCCTGGCCAATATGAGGAAACCCCATCTTTACTAAATATACAAAAATTAGCTGTGCGTGGTGGCACTCACCTGTAGTCACAGCTACTAGGGAGGGTGAGGCAGGAGAATTGTTGAACCCAGGAGGTGGAGGGTGCAGTGAGCCAAGATCATGCCACTGCACTCCAGCCTGGGTGACAGAGCAAGACTCTATCTCAAAAAAAAAAAAAAAAAAAAAAAAAGAAGGAAAGAAAGAATAGCTCATAGACAGACAAATTTAAGTTAGGCTCTGGGCTAAAGCCCTATCTTGGAAAACACATTTTCCTAGCACCCACACCTTGCAATTCACAGCAAAGAATCAGATGATAGCTTGAGATTCACCTCTATGATCCAAATAAAATAATTTTGCCTTTGTGGAGAGTGAGTCTTTGGCTTATTTTTCCACTATGATAGGTTTTCCTAACTACAGAAGTGTTTTAGCTTTGTGTGGGTTGCACAGCATACTGATCTAAGAAGATTAACAGAAGAGAGGGCATAATGAATGACAGTATATATGGAAATGATTCAGCATAGCTCTGGAGTGTTAAAAATGCATCATCAGAGGTGATGCTCCCCACCCCAAAACAATAAAGAAGGTTCATCTCAGATGGTCCCTAAGGTGAGTGTAGAGTTCTGCTGGGGGTGGCTCACCTGGCTAATAGTAGCCCAAGATGCAAAGTAAAGGAGATCTTTTTTTAGGTATATCTGGCATGAAACATGTAATGATTATGTATTTTTTCCATCCACACTCATCCACATGGATAGCAATATGTCTAAGCTGAGAAAAACAATTAAAATATATCTAAATTTCTTGAGATATTGCTGCTTTAAGGCTATATGATAATTTAGGTTAAGATGAACTACATCCGCAAGTTTCACCTTTAGAAAACAGTGATTATGAAATATGACATATTGGGTGGACCATTTTCATATCCATTTATATCAATCCTAGTCCACTGGCTATGTCTTCTACTAAAGAAAATATAGAAGTTTTATTTTGGAAAAAGATTTTGGATGGTTTGATTCCATCAGGTTTAAGAAATGCTGAGTTATTCCCATATTTGAAAGGAAATCATATTTCCAAAGAATATTTTATAACTGAACTTTGATAATCTCTATTTTATATTAACGGCTTAACCTGTGTTGATTATCAAGCGATCTGAAACTTAATTGAGTTTGAATTATTCCTGTGCTTCTACCACTGCAAAGTTTTTTGAAACACATCATGTCATTCAGCATAAGAAATTTAATTCTACAGTTCTGTTCAAATAAGAACATTATTTTAGGAGTAAAAAACAATTTGAGACATCACTTCCACCTTCCAACTACTGTAGGAGTAACATTATTAATAAATGGAGAAACTGAAGCACCAGAGTAGGTTCACCACCTAAGTGTAATGTTTCTGTAGACTTTTATAATATGGAAAGTGCTAGGGCATACTGTCATTATTTTTCTTGGCTTAGGATGGGCTAAAGGTCGGATCCTACCACTGAAGAACTCACTTTGCTTAGAAGCAGCATGATTCCAACTGTAAATAAGTCCTCTTTGATGATGGTTAGAGACCAGGATGAAGTAGCCATCATCACTTGTGAAAGATGAACATGTACAATTTGTGACCTGAAAACATTAGATGCCTGTCTTAAACTTGACATTTTTCATGTCAGGGTGTTCCAGATGGTGTTTTCTTGTTCTCTGTGATATTTTGAAGAAATTTAGGGTAAATAGCTTTGGTGTAAAGTAGGAAGGGCAAGTGAACTTTGCCCTTATAAAAGCACCTGCTATTCAGGGGCTGGCTGAAGTAGGTGATCGTGAGTGGTAAATTTTTGTGTTCATAGTAGTAGACTTCTTGCCAGTGTGAAATTTTAGTACCTTACTAGTTTCTCTAGAGCCAGATAATTCCTGTTAACTAATCTATCTGTAGATGACAACATCTGTTCAAGTGCATTGTGCAAAACTATTATTTTAATTCAACTCCTAAATGGTAACTAGGTATTTATTTATAGAAAACCAAAAAAGGATACCAGTCCTATGGATTGTTATCATTTAAATGTAGTTTTCTTTTCCTGCCAATCTTTATGCCCCTTTTAAATGTATGGAGGATTAGATGGGTATGAGGGCATCACATTTTGAAAATTTTGTTATAGCTATATGATACACATAGCAGTCTAGGTCATGGACTGTATTTATCAACGTCAGCAGATAAAAAATCATTAGAAAAAGTAAGGGAGATGAAGGTAATATGGTGAAGACAAGCCACACTACTTTGCAAATTTTGCTTTTACATTTCTAATGGGGTATACTGTCACAAGGATTGTTTTCATCTGAGTTGCTAATTGAACATAACTGAAACAGCTCACCATTATACTTTGCTACGGTGTATCAAAACACTCTGTGATCTAAATATAAAGGTCTGGCTTAGATGAAGTCTTTCAAATAAGTGTAGAGAATGAGTGTAACAAAGTTTTTGATGGAGCAGGGTTAGATTGTAGATGCAGAGATAAGCTCTGCATTAGTACTGGAGGCTGCTCTGACAGATCATAGAGAAAGTGGAAGAGTCATGAAGGTAAAGAAAATCAAATTTTCATTAAAATGTTCCTTAGAAATTACATCAGCCCCAAGCAATATACATGTCTATTAAACAGTATATCATTCTTTATTATATTCTTTTCCACTTTTAACTGACTTTATTCATTGGGTCCATTACAAGTCCATGCTCTGTCACTCAGAATCTCACTATGATTCTAAGTTTGTTTTTATTCTATTAAGCTGACTCAATTAAAATCTCCAAAACTCCCCCTGTCTTGAGCTATCCTTCTATTTGCACCTCTTTCTTTCTCAGGATTCATCTAGTACCTGCTTAACGTAGGAAACTGAATGACGCAGTGCAAGTGATACCAAGTTTCCCTTTAACCTGCAAGCTAACACCTTCACATCTTTCTCTTTTCTTTCTTTCCTGTCTTTAAGAAAAACTTACCTACCCACTCTGCTGAGAGTTTATGCCTCTTCCTAGGCTGTTACTCCTACTCCTTTCTATGTCTGTCTCTCAAAGTTTCCTCCATTAATATCCCAGGCAAAAAAAAAAAAAAAAAGAAAGAAAAAAAAAAAAAAAAAGATAATGTCCCTTTTCTTACTAAAATAAATGAAAACTGTTTCTGGATTATACGAGTTGGGGGATGGGCAGCAGATACGTTAGAATTGCCATCCTCAAGTAGAAAAGCTTCCATAATAATGTTTTTGCACATTTAGCATATTTGAGTTCTAGTGCTTTAAAAGTATTTGAAAATGACAAGTTTAATAAAATTACAGAGAGGTTAAGTGACTTGTCCAAGCGTAGTGGCAGACTGAGAGTTATTTTTTTTAGGTCTTCTGAATCCCTATTTTGCATTTTTTTCTATTATTTGGCCATTAATTTGGTGGAGGTGGAGGTGCTATTTTTAGGTAAGAAGTAAATTCATCATTAAATGCTCATACAGGCATTTCTTCCATGCAAGTATAATATTAAATTTAGGAGTAGGTTCTGCCCTAAATAGTTTGTTTCTCTTCATCCAGAAAGATGTATGGACCATGGTCATTGGAGTCCTTCTTCATTCAAGCCAGACTCCTGTGTATGATGTGAGGCCACTTAATTCTACACTGACATGGATGATGATTTTCATTACTGTGGTAGTGTTGTAACTAAAACAGTGTTAGGTAACCTCAGAAAGTTTCAGACTAAATCAGAAGAGATATTTGATTTGGAGAAATTCACTGAGATGCCATCAGTCCTACTCTGAAGAAAAAACATCTCTTCACTCCTAACTAAAAATTTTAAATGTATCAGGAAGGGGGTTTTCCAGAATTAATCTGTGCACATATTTCAGATAATTTTTTCTATTCATAAATATGAGATCACGCTCAAAAGAACATGATTTAGGCCAGGCGCAGTGGCTCACACCTGTAATCCCAGCACTATGGGAGGCCGAGGTGGGCAGATCACTTGAGATCAGGAGTTCAAGACCAGCATGGCCAACATGGTGAAATCCTATCTCTACTAAAAATATAAAAATTAGCTAGGTGTGGTCCATGCACCAGTAATCCCAGCTACTCAGGAGGCTGAGGCAGGATAATTGCTTAAACCCAGGAGGCAGAGGATGCAGTGAGCCAAGATGGCACTGCTGCATTACAGCCTGGGCAATAGAGCAAGACTCCGTCTCAAAACAAAAACAAAACCGAAAACAAAACAAAACAAAAAACCATGATTCTTTCACTAGCTTCATTATTATGGCCCATTTCCTTTTGTACTCTGAACCACTTGGCTCAATTAAAAGGGAGTCCATAATTGTTCCTACAGTGCTTTAAATTTTGAAACATTCTGGCAATACCTTTTTTACAAAAAGCAAAAGATGCAGGGATTAAAGGATATGGCCACACTTTTTAGGTCATTTCTTTTCTTATTTAACTAGTGCTTATTTTTTGTGGTCTATCAAACAATCAAGTGCTTTCGTTCATGAAAATAATTTTGGGTCAATTAATACACTATGATTGAATACCTTGTACTTCATTTGGACATGGTTGAACAGCAAAAATGACCTGAAATGTTTCATGATAAATTATATTTAAGGTTATACTTATCATGGAGTGCTGATGCAAAAAACAAGTTTAATGTGCTTTTATGTGTGACAACACATACATTTGAATGATTTTAAACTGCGATTAAATTACAATTTAGTTGATAATACAGAGGGATTTTAAGTGTGGTTTTGGAGGTAAAAAAATCCATTTTGATATTTTTGTAACCTCTCAATAGTCTAAGGGTACAGTTGCTTTTTCTCTAATCAACTTTGTTTTGTAACTAGTGCTTAACAAGTAAGCATCCTTGATTTGCTGAGTGTTCAGAGTTATCTTGCAGTTTGCTTACTCACTTTGCAGTCACAAAATGAGAAATGTAGACACCATATATAAACAAGAAGTCCGTGCAAAGTCAAGCTCTCAAAACCACATGCAAGACTCAGTGGCACATGGTTTAGAGCTCACACACTCCAGGATGATGTAATACAGGCATGCAGATGAGAGGAAAGGAAAGCACCTACATCATGAAAATAGAAGATAATGAAAGAGAATGACATTTTATTTATGACAATTATCTAATGCAAACCGTATACCCATAGCCTTTACCAGAGTCGGGACTGGGGCAGAGAAGTGAATTTTTATGGGGACTGGGAAGCTGTATATAAATATTGTTAGAGGTCAAGTTGTTGTTAAAGTTAAGGATTTCTATTCTGTACTTGGCCTCTTCCAGGTTGTCTTCCCCAGTTTCTTGCTTTGTATTTCCTCAGCTACGTCATGCAAAAAAGATCAGAACTAACATTGGAAATCATTTAACAAGCTCTAAACCTGACAGATAACAAGGGTGTTCTCCACAATTTACACGAGAATTAAATTGGATATAAATACCTCCTGTTCTTACCGGTGGGTGTTGTGATTCCATTTATTAAGGTGTGAAGCAGACAGGAAAGAGATAAATCTTTCATAAGTACATTGTAAATAGGCAAGTGGTATATAAACCATATTCATAGGTAATAGAGTCAAACAATGAAAGGTAAATAGTTGTCACAAAATAGACTTTATCACAAAAAAATGGTCACAAAACTAGAGTTACATGGGGGGAGTAAAATAGTTGTTTTGCTACTGTTTTTGAAATAATCTGGCAGTATGAAACAACAAAAAATGCGTGATATGTTTTGATTAAAAAATTTTGACACTGCTTCAGTCAACCCAGCAGTAGACAGTCCCCAGTAGATTTTGAATGCTGATACCTTTGTTAAACAATAACAATGATGGAAATATAGAAAAGTGATCAATATGTAGGTGTTCTTTCTTGTGAGATTAAAGTGTTCCTTTGCGAGATCAATTAATCAGATGAATTTTTCACAAGGAACTTTGGGATGATTAGAAATGACTCATAGAATTTTGTGTGAAAAGTTCTAATTTGATTAGCTCTTCAAATTAACATTTTTGTCATGGCGTGTCCTTCTCAATCAAATAAATCACACACAGCTATGATAAACTTATCCATAGATCAATATTACTTTTAAATTGGGCAATATTTGCAATGCTTCCTGCACCATTGCTGCTAATTTTGAACCCTTGCTTCTTCAATTAGAATATTACTGGTCAAACAGAAAGTACCAATTTAAACTGTACAGGCTCACTTACACAAAAATTGTTTCATGCAATTGACATAATTAAATATGAAAGCTTTTATTTTCTGAGGAATTCTTAGAAACAGGGTCCTTGCCCAGTGGAAGAGCAGCCATATGGGAAGGTACCCTATTTTTATTATTTTTTTCTGGTGCTCTGTGACATGTCATAGAATTTGGATTTGTTGTATGATTTATTTAGCAATCAGCCTTTATAGCCAAATTGCCAGGTAAAAGAATGTTGGCAATTCTCCTAATAATAAAAAGAGGTTTTTGGACCACATTAGTATTATTAATTGTGTTGATTTTTGAGCAGTGATACAGGAAGGGAAGTTATGACAGGTGATTGTTGATGTTGAAAAATATGAAGGCATCTGTATTTTTCCCTTGAAAGGAAACATGCATTAAACCAGGTAGAGTAAGAGGGCACAGCGTAGATTGTTTAAAATATAGAAAAAAATATTCTTAAAATAAGTGTGAAACTTCCTATCGTAAAATGCTTATATATAGTTAAGATCCCTGACCTCTCCTACAAGCTTTCAATTTCCTGTCTTTTAAAGTGTGTTAACCTGGGATCCCTGTTTGGGGGCATCATAATTATGACTGTTTACTTGCCAAATCTTATTGCAACTGGATCCAACTATTTTCTGGGGGTGTTGGCAATGAGGCTTTGTAGTGAAAGTCTAAGTCCCAGCTAAAGCAATGCTCTCTCTCACCAGAAGTGGGAACTCTACTACACACAGTTATATCAGTTTGCATCATGTTATAATGCCTTTGCCACACAGTATAACTAGATATAGCACCATGCAATGCCATGAATTGAGAATGAGAGACTATCTCCAGGGGAGAAAATACACATCCGAGAGAAGAAAACAAAAGCAAGGGTTTCAAAGCTGGTGATACCAAATTTTTTTTTTCATTTTGGCTATCACTATAATGCCTGCGGCACTTTCATTTTGGAAAACAGAAATACATACCATGTTCATGTCAATGCCATTGGTGTAAGTCCATGCATGCTGGAAATATTCTTCAAGACGTTGCCTCAGAGGGTTGGGGATTTGGTGAAAGCGAATGAACTCTTTTACTCGCAGCATCTGCATGTGGTACCTGGCAGTTCCCGAGTATAGTCTTTGGATAATTGCAGATACATTCCCAAAAATGCTTGCATACATTAGTGCTGGATTGGATAAAAAACAAAGTTATTGGGGGAACTGCACATAGGCATGTTATATGTTGTTACAGTATCAAGCATGTGGATTTTGATTATCTCAGTCTAGTGAGGATTTACCAGTGGATTACTGGGAAAAAAGAAGTTAAACTAAAACTGCTTTACATTTTTAATTTTAGTGATAAAGCTGGAGAGGGAAAGTATCCAAATTCATCATGGATTCTAAATGAACGTGAAAACTCAGATTGTTTATAATATCAGTGTGTGGCCGGGAGCATTCACCAGAAAGAAAATGCATTTGAAATAAACCCTTTCATTTGAAAAAGAAGGCATGTCATGGCTCACCATAAATACATTTTCTTTAAAAAAATATGAATCAAAAGCATGTTTTAGGGATTTTAAAACCCTTTCTGAATTGGAGTTAACATATTAGTTTTAAATTGTAACTTACTTCTGCCTCTTAGCCTCAAATCTAAACTTGTAGAAGAAAAATCTATTATTAAATTTGAGATTATTTTGAATACATTGGGTTTGTTAAGGGATACCAAATTCTTTTAAGAAACCCAGTTTCCTTAGAGTGTTAATTTGTATACAATTTTTAATCTATTTCAATTCATTTTCATAGTATTTTTGCATAAGAAACATATCTCTGGCTTAGAAAATTCACATAGCTTTATTTTTGTAGGGAAAAAATAGAATATACTTTTGTTCTTTCGTCTATAGGGAGAAACTGCTAAGAGATCCCTTGTTATATAATCAGCATTTAGGTAGAATATCTGCATTGGTGCTTCTTCCACTAAATCTTCATGATTTAAAATAAGCTCTTTAAGTACTTTCTCTATTCATTTTTGTATTTGTATTCTTTTGTAATAATTCTAAAAAGAAATGCTATTCTCTACACAGTCAGTCACATCAGGATACACAGTCTGAATGATGATCTTTGGGCATCTGTCAGAAACTGAGAGTTATGATAATAACCTATGTTTAAGTCACTGGAATAGCTATATACCAGGGCGGGGAAAGCAGCAACAACAAAACAGTGTGAAGTGTTTAATTAAACTAAATTCAAACCACATATTTTTTTCCTCAAATAAATTTTACAAACAATTGCTTCTATAAACCACTTAATCATTTTCCAAGTAGGCTTTGGCCAGATTCCTGCTATGTTTTAAACTAGTATGTTTTCCTGGGCACTTGCTTGCTTTTCCATCTTACCTTGTTTGCTTATCTTGTCATGCTTGGTTATCAAGATCCTTGTTTACCATAGATATCCTAAGTAAGAGAATGTCCCGGGGAAAGCAGTGACCCCTTGTTTTTATCTATTTAAGGGATGAAAGTTAGGGAGATATGGGGGTTAATTGTATATCAACTTGACTGGGCCACAGTGTGCCTGAATATTTGGTTACACAAATGTTCTGGGTGTGTCCCTGAGGGGTTTGCAGAGGAGATTAGCATTTGGGTCAGTAAACAAGCAAAACAGATTGTCCATCCCACTCTGGGTGGGCTGCATCCAACTCACTGAAGTCCTGAATAGAAGAAAAAGGGGAAGTAAAGGAGAATTTACTCTCTGCTTGAATGTCTGAGCTGGAATATCAGTCTTCTCTGACTTTCGGAGATACACTTAGACTGAAACCACACCATTGGCTCTCCCTGGTCTAGACCCAGCTACTGAGTACAGCTCTTGAGACTCTTCGTCCTCTATAATCATGTGAGCCAATTCCTATAATGAATCTCTTTATATCTTTATATTTAAACATATATGTCTATCTAACATCTATCTCTTGGCACTGCTTCTCTGGACATCCAGACTAATACAGAAGATCTCTAGTGAGGCTGAACTTGCATATGTAACAGACATTAATCCCCTGATGGTAGAGCAGATGTTTAGATTGTATCTTCTACATGAAGAAAAGGTGGACCTAAATTGTTTCTGAGTAAATGAATAGTTATTTAAAAAGAGAATTGACAATATTTCCCAGAATCTATTACTGTGATCCAAGGAGATTCATGTGAAAAAACACGTTTTACTCACCCTAAATATAGTGGGGAAACATTTACGTGTGATGCTGTTTTTCCAAAATACCTATCATGTGCTCAGGAAGTAGATTCAATCAGAGGGCACAAAATCAATGCTATTTGTTTTACCTAAACCACACATGATCAAGAAATACATGTTGTACCTAAATCATTACATGATCGAGAAAGGTCAGGAAAAATTCTTATTTAGTAAATAGTTTTTAGCAGATTAGATGTTATCTCTAACATCAAAATTAACTGAAATGTTTCTTTAGGTCATAAACAAGCATTTTCCACTAGCTGCGAAGATGAGGCAGGTGGATCACCTGAGTTCAGGGGTTCAAGACCAGCCTGGGCAACATGGCAAAACCCTGTCTCTACAACAAACACAAAAATCAGCCAGGTGTGGTGGCCTGCGCCTATAGTCCCAGCTATTCCGGAAGCTAAGGCATAAGAATTGCTTGAAACCAGGGAGGCACAAGAGCCAAGATTGCACCACTGCACTCCAGCCTGGCTAACAGAGTGAGACCCTATCTCAAAAAAAATAAAAATAAAAATGAAAGTGACCTGAAATACTTATTTTTAAGAAATTCTGTGATTATGACTTTTTAAGTTCTAATAAAGACATTAATCTTTTTCCTATTTTTTAGGAAGAAAATGGAGCTAAAGGTTGTAAGCTAGAGAGAAGAATACAATACTTATATTCTGTATACATTATTTAGTTGATGCCCAACTGGCAAAAATATCAATCAAAAGCAAGTTTACAGACTATGGATATCTAGGCATCTCTCCTTAACTCAATATTTTTAGTTTTATAAAATAGGGAGTTCTTATTTCATCCAAAAGGGTTGCTTTAGTTTAGTTACTATAGAAATGAAACAAGTGTATCTTAAAACTTTCTTCAGCACACCACACCTTAATTCTGATATGTTAACCATACTAATACATTTGGTTGGTCAGAGGATATTAGTTAAAACGTGTTGACAAACAAATGCACCTGCATTTCTACTACATAAATTTAAAAAACTCTGTAACTTAATAAATTACATTTTATTGATGTGTAATTAATATGTAAGATGCATTTAAGTGTATAGTTCAATTAGTTTTGACAAATGTATACACGCCTCTAAACAGAATCATGATATAGAACATTTGCTTCACCCTAAAAGTCTCCTTGTGTTCCTTGGCTGCTTGCACCACTCACTTCAGACCTTAGACAACCACTGAGTTCCTTTATGACATTACAGATTAGTTTGCTTTCTAGGATTTTATATAAGTGGAATCATAATGTACATATTCATCATGTACATTTGTGACTGACTTATTTTGCTCAGCATAATGTTTTTGAGAATCATTCTGTTGTGTGTATCAGTAATTTGTTTTTTTTTTTTTTTTTTAATTGCTGAATTGATTTGCATCATATGGCTATACCACAGTTTGTTTATCTCTTCTCCTGTTGATTGAAACCTTGCTGTGTCTGGTTTTTGGCTATTATGAATATAACTGCCATGAACATTTGTATACAAGTCTTTGTGTGGGTATATATTTTCATATCCCTTTTAAACACCTAAGAGTGAAATTGCTGAGTTGTGTGTATGTTTAACTTTATAAGAAACTGCCAAACTGTTTTTCAAAGTTGTATCATTTTACATTCTCACCAGCAATGTATGAAAATACCAGTTGTTCCATATCCTCTCCAACATTTGGTTTTGTCAGACTTTAATTTTAACCATTGTAGTGTCTGTGTACATATCTCATTAGGGTTTTAATTTCCGTTTTCCTGATGATTAATAACATCTTTTCATGTCTTTATTAGTCATTCATATGTTTTTTGTGAACTATATTTTCAAATACTTAACTCATTTTTAAATTGTTTCCTTCTTATTATGAATTTATAAGAATTATTGATATATTCTGGATAGAAGTCCTTTTTTAGATCTCAGTATTGAAAATATTTTCTTCCAGTATAAAATTTGCCCATTCCTTTTCTTAATGGTGTTTTTTAAAGAGCAGAAGCTATTAATTTTGATGAAATTCAATTTATCAACTTTTGTTTTATCATTCAGGCTTATTTTTGTTTGTTTCAGTTTTGATAATGTGTATAATTTAAACAGTATTTTCATTTCATCTAAATTGTCAAGTTTATTATTCTTCATAATGTTCTTTTCTTATTCTTTTAATGTCCATAAGGTTTGTGTTATATTTCTTTCATACAGGATAGTATCTTACGTTCTCTCTTTCAGTCTAGTTTTAGGCTTATCAGTTTTACTGATTTTAAAAATTACTTCCATTAACTTTCTCTCTTGTTTTCTATTTTTATTAACTTCTGCTCTTATATCTATTATTTCTTTTCTTCCAGTTGTATTCGGTTTTAATTTGCTTGCCTTTACTAGCTTGTTAAAATACAAGCTTACAAGCTTGGATTTTTTTAATTTTAGATCTCCTTTTGAAATAAAAACACTTAAAGCTATGGATTTATCTTAAAAAATGCCTTGGGTGCCCTATATGAGTTTTTATTCATTTTATTTTCATTTCCATTAAGTTAAAAATAGTTTGTAATTTTCCACGTGATTTCTTTTTTGAACTGTGAGTTATTTGGAACCTATTTCCAAACATTTGGGGACCTTCTAAACATCTATCAGTTTTTCCTACTATTCCTTGTCCCCTTCCTCCTTCTTCTCTTCCTTCTTTTATTATTGATTTCTGGTTTCTCTATGGTCAGATAAATACTTTGCATGATTTTAGCATTTTCAAATTTATTGAGACTGGTTTTGTAGCCCAGCATATGGCTTGTCTACTGGTAAACGTTCCATGTGTACTAGAAAAGAACCTGTATTCTGCTAGGATTTTATAATTGTCAATATGTCTTTAGCTCATAGTATTATTTAAGTTTCCTATATTTTTATTCGTTGGGTCTATTTATTCTATAAAACACTGAAAGATGAGTGTTAACATTGCAAACTATTATTATGAATAATTATGTGAAGTTGTTAATTTCTCCTTTCAGTTACGTCAGTTTTTGCTTCATGTAATTTAAAATTCTGTAATTGAGTGTATACACATTTAGGATTGCTATATTTATCTATTTTATCTTTGGTAATAGTACTTGTTCTGAAGTTAATACCACTACTTTGTCTGAAGTTAATACTGCTCCTCAGATATTCTTATGATTAGGATTTGTATGAACACCATTTTTCATCTTTTTTTATGCTTTATATTTTAAGTATGCTTTCTTTAGACAGCATATGGATAAGCCTTATTTTTTAAAATATTCTGATAATTTCTCCATTTCAGTAAAAGCATTTAGATAATTATATTTAACATAATTATTGATATGTTTGGGTTTAAATAAACAATTTTGCTATTTATTTTCTGCATTTCCCTTTTACTTATTTCCTACAGTATTTTAGATTTATTTTTTTGTTACTCCATCTTGTCTTCCCTGTTGGTGTGTTAGCTATAGTTGCAGGATTTATAACATGCATTTTAAATTAGTCAACATATACTTTAAATAGCAAAATACCATGTCACGAATAATGTAGGATTCTTGCAACAATATATACTACTATTTCTTCTTCCCATTTTTTGATGTTATCAATACCATAATTTCTCCTTCTATGTATGTTATAAAACCTGCACATTCATTGATATTTTTTGCTTTAAAGAGTCAATTATTTTTTAAGATATTTAGAAATAAGGAAAAGGTCTTTTCTTTTTTTTTTTTTTTTTTAATATACTCACACATTTACCGCCTCTAGTTCTTATTCCTTTGTGTTTATCCAAATTTCCATTTGGTATAATTTTCCTTTCACTTGAAGAACTTTATCATTTCTCATAGTCTGCTCATGAACAATTATGCCATGTTTTGTCATTTTTGAAGAGCAGTTTAATTAAACATAGATTCCTCTGTTGACAGATTTTTTTTCTATAAGCAATATAGGATTTTGTTCCATTGTCTTCTGACTTTCATTGTTTCTAATAAAAAAATCTATCAACATTATATTTTTCCTTTGTATAGGATGTATTTTTTTCTTCTCTAGCATTTAAGACTTGATTTCTCTAGCATTTAAGATAGGATGTGTCATTTTTTCTGTAGCGTTTAAGATTTGATTATGATGTGATCCAGTGTGTTTTATTTATATTTAACCTGTTTAGGGTTCACTGGACTTCTTGCATATGTGGTTTATAGTTTTCATTAATTTTGGAAAAAGTTTTGCTATTAGTTTTAAATTAAAAAAAAAATTTTTTTTGCTTGCCTTCATCATCTTTATAAATTCCGATTCTATTTTATTTGATTTTTTTCCTTTTAAGAATCACATTTTTCTGTTTCTTATAATATCTATTGAATTTTAAATAGATACTGGGTACTATAAAGTTAACATTCTTCAATGCTTATAACACTTTTTTTTTTTTTGTCTTTATAAAAAAAGTTAGATGTTCTTGCAGGAGTTAAACCACTTGCGGATCAGCTTATACCTTTTGAAGCTTGCTTTATAAGCTTTTTTGGGGTCAGATTAGCCCTAGTACTACAGCACTATTTTTTTTTTCTGAGATTTCTACCAAATATCCTGCATATTCAATAAGGGTTTTCCACTCTGCTGGTGAAATTTGAAAATCTTCCACATCTATGTGAGCTCTGGAAATTGTTCAGCTTATAGTATTTCTGGTATTTCTTTGCCAAATTTTGGGGAATTTTACCCCAGGCATTTATGACTTAGTATTCTTCAGTAGATTCAAAAGGATACCTGTGTAGGTTTCTCGAGCTTTTTCCAGAACTACTTCTCCAGTTGTCTGTCTTGCAAATTGCAGCATCTTAGCCTCCATGAACTCTGATCTTGGTGGTGTTTTTTTTTTTTCCCCTCAGTAAGACTGCTGGGGCCTGCTTAGGTTATTTATTCCTTCTCTCTTCACTGTGGTCCAGAAAGTGCCTCCAGGCAGAAAGCCAAGGTAACCTGTATCCCATTATCGTTTGTTTTCCTTCTTTCAGTGATCAAACTTGCCTATTAATTTCCTAGTGTCTGAAAACAATTGCCTTATGTATTTTGTTCAGTTTTCTGTTTGTTTTTAATAGAAGGAGAGTAAGGTTTTAGTAAGTCTATCATAAATGGAAGCAGAATTCCAGTAACTTTTTTTATATGCTACAAAAATAAGAAATTCTCCCCATCAAGATGTTTGTCAAGCAGGTCAGAGATGAAATACATTTGACTTTATTTTTATGGTTTATGTGTTTTAAAAAATTAAATATATATGTTTTATTTATGATATTTAAGGTATAAAATTATGCTATGTTAGAAAACAGGTATAAACATATGAACATCATTTATATTTATAGTTATTTAATGATTTCACAGTCTTCCCTTTTTTATTTTGAATTATATATACTTTAAAATGTATTATCTGATTACTGTACTCTGTAATAAACATAGTGCTATTTATCATGTGGATTATTTTAAATTGAAGATAGCTCAGTTCTTTACTCGCTCTACACCTAACCTCTAATCCCTCAATCAGGGAACTGTAGACAATTTTCTTCCTTTCCCCTTCCTTCCTTCTTTCCTTTCTTTCCTTCTTTCCTTTTTAATATAGCACTAGGCTATTTCTATTGATTTATTAAGAATAATACATGTTTTCTGTAGATGAACTGTATCTTTTAAGAAAAAATGAAACACTCTAGTCAAATTGGTTATAGTAAGATACACCCACATTCCACATAACATCATTTATTTGAATAAAAGACTTGGTTCTATCTACCTTAATCCAAATGGGATTATGTAAAGTTGTATATCATGCAGGAAATACTTTATATGTACTCCTGAAGAACTGCACCATGACTTATTATGCCATAAATAAAGAGTAAAACTGGGACTTGAAATTTAGTAATAATAAGAACACTGAAATTTATGTACCCAAAAATCTAACTATATTTGAAAATGGTATGGTTTTATCTATGCACATACTCCTCAGACCCACTAGTGGCCTTCTTTCAGCCTGAAAAAAATAAAACAACAACGAATGTGATAAAAGATAGTATATACACTAATTACAACTATGTGGTTGTCAGATTGAGCTTTCCAAGCATCCCTGAGTTTAATCTTTATTCTAAAAGAAAAATTTGAAGCTAAGTTGTAGAAAACAAGGCACGCAACCTTCTATCTCATAGCAATATAATTTAAGGAAACTAAAAAGAAAACATTAAATGCAAATAGTAAATATCTAATGCATATAGATTTTTACACTTATATGCATTTTTAAAAGCTGCTATTTGCAAAGACAGTTTTTGTACTGCTGACTGTGTACAGCAGTACAAAATCCACACAAGTGGTGTGGATTACTAAGTGGTGACCTGGCTAAAGTGCATTTTTAAAACTCTTTCTTAAAAATTCTAAGTTTCAAAATACAAGTTCTATTTTATTAAAAAGATATTTTGCTATATATGTGTTTAATTAAGACGAATTTTTTCCTTGTTTGATACCTATGCCACTAAAGCTGATGACCCCTATAAAGTGTTTACTAGTAGTTGTAATCACAAAATGGTTGGAACTGTGTTCTGTGTTCAGTCTCTCTGGAATGCATGTTTCTATTCTTTTCTAGGAGGTTCAACTTCCATTTCTTTCGAAGTACCATGCTACTTCTGTGTTTGAAGCCTAGGCTTGAAATGAATTTGTAGAATGTCTCAATAGTTATTGAACTGTAATTTGCTTATACAAATGCTAGTAAAATAAAAACACTAAAAATATGAAAAGTACATTTTATATAAAGTAGACAATAAACTTGGTGAATTTATTTAAATTTCATTAATAGGGATTTATCTAAGCACATTTTATTATCATGTTGACATTTAAAAATCAACTATTAGGATCTATTTTCAACTTTCTATGCAATCCAAGGATGATGTTCTTTTTGAAGCTTTAGAAATAAATCATGCTTAATATCCATGATATTTTCCTCATAAATACCCTCTACAAACTAGGCATTGAAAGAACATATTCAAAATATTAAAAACAATTTATTGCAAACCCACAGCCAATATCATTAATGAGAAAAACTATGAGCATTCCCCTTGAGCAGAAGCAACACAAGGATGCCCACTCTCACCACTCCTAATCAACATAGCACTGGAAGTCCTAGCTAGAACCAGCAGGCAAGAGAAAGAAATAAAAGGCCTCCAAATAGGAAAAGAAGAAGTCAAATTATCTCTCTTTGCTGATAATATGATTCTATACCTAAAAACAACCCTAAGACTCTGCAAAAAAATTCTAGAACTGATAAATGACTTCAGTAAAGTTTCAAGATATAGAATCAATGTACACAAATTAGTAGCATTTCTATACACCAATAATGTTTCAAATCAAGAATGCAATCCCATTTATAATAGTCAAAAAATAAAAGATCTAGGAATACATCTAACAAAGGAGGTGAAAGATCTCTACAAAGAGAACTACAAAAGACTGCAAAAATAAATCATAGATGACACAAACAAATGGACAAACGTTCCATGTTCATGAATTGGAGGAGGCAATATTGTCAAAATGTCCATTGTCCTAAAGCAATTTACAGATTCAATGCTATCCTATCAAACTACCAATGTCATTTTTCACAGAATTAGAAACAACTAATATGAAATTTATAGAAAATGAAACAGAGCCTGAATAATCAAAGCAATACTAAGAAAAATAAACAAAGCTGGAGGCATCACATTACCCAACTTCAAACTATACTATAAGGCCATAGTAACCAAAACAGCATGGTAGTGGTCAAAAAAACAGACACATAGACCAATGGAATGGAATAGAAAACTCAGAAATAAAGCTGCACATCTACAGCCATCTGATCAACAAAATTGACAAAAATAAGCAATGTATAAAGGACTTCCTATTCAATAAATGGTGCTGAGACAACTGACTAGCCATATGCAGAAGTATTGAACTGGACCCCTATCTTTCATCATCTACAAAAATTAAATCAAGATGGATTTAAGATTGGAATGTAAGACCTCAAACAGTAACAAACCTAGAGAAAAACCTAGGAAGTATCATCTGGATAACAGATGCTGCTGAGGCTGTGGAGAAAAGGGAATGCTTATATGCTGTTGGGGAAAATATAAATCAGTTCAGCCACCATGGAATGTAGTTTGGAGGTTTCTCAAACAAAACAGAATTATCATTCAACCCAACAATTCCATTACTGGGTATAGACCTGAAGAAAACTAAATTGTTCTACCAAAATACACATGTACTTGTATGTTCACTGCAGCAGTATTCACATTGGAGAAGACATGGTATCAACCTAGATGGCCGTCAACAGTGGGTTGGATAAATAAAATGTAGTGCATATACAATATGGAATACTATGCAGCCATAAAAAAGAAAAAAAGCATGTCCTTTGCAGCAACATAGATGCAGTTGGAGGTCATTATCCTAAGTGAATTAACATAGGAACAGAAAACCAAATACCACATGTTCTCACTTATAAATAGAGGGTAAGCATTGTGTACACATGGCCATAAAGATGAGAACAGTAGACACAGGGGACTAGTAGAGTGAGATAAAGGGAGGAAGGCAAGGGCTGGAAAACTACTTATTGTGTACTATGCTCATGACCCGGGTGATGGGAATCATTCATATCCCAAACTTCAGCATCACACATTATACCCATGTAACAAACCCACACACCTACCCCCGGAATCGAAAATAAAAGCTGAAATTATTTTTTAAAAAGGTAGAAAAATGAAAATAAAAATCCATCATGCTTTTGCCAATTGCTGCCTGGAAACAGCAAGTTTACCTTCAGCGGTTCCACAGTGTGATTACAAACTACATGATAATATTAAAACGTCTTTTAACAAAGCTTTTTTAATTCCAAAGAATATATGTTATGAATCATGCTCATGACATTAACTAATCACTTAGGTCTTGACATAATGTCACAGGAAAAGAAATGTTTTGTCAATGATGGGGGAAAATTACATGTATATTATGTATATACGTATGTGTATGTTGCATGTATATATTTATATATATACACATACACATGTATATGAAAGATGTTTTTCTTGTTGTGATGATACATATGGTTAATAGTTTTTTTGTTTGTAAACCTATCTATCTATCACGCAGTGTAATGAGTATTTCCCATTCTAATATAGCCTCAGCTTGAAATAGAAAATAACCATTGGTAATAAATTACAGATACTCTTTTTATAGCAGCGAAACTGAACTGCAAGTTTCAATTCCTGAAATTGTGTTGCTCCAATTTTATGACCATAGTTTTCTAAGGTTAAAAAAGACCTTTTGGTGTCTCTACTTCACAGACAGATTTAGATTTGATGGAACACAGTACCCATATATGTAATCCCATGATCTCCTCAATTTTCTCTAATTTTTTTCTTTGCCTTACTCTAAATATTGTAGAAGTATTAATTTCAAGGTATTATTCTATCCTAATAGACAATAGAAGAGAAAGCTACTTACAGCCAATCAACATGACACAAATTGAAAAGATTTTCTCCGAATTCGTGTTAGGAGATACATTCCCGAATCCTACACTGGTTAAACTGCTGAAAGTAAAATAAAGTGCTGTGACGTATTTGTCTTTAATGGATGGTCCAGAACTTGAGTCACTGTCATTGTAACGTTTCCCAATTTGTTGTCCTAAGGAATCCAACCATCCGATTTTGTCAGTCAGATAAGGCCTTTCTACATTCCCAATCGCATACCAAATGCAAGCCAGCCAGTGAGCAATCAGGGCAAATATGCACATTAAGAGCATTAGCACAGCAGCGCCATATTCTGAATATCGATCCAGTTTCCTGGCCACGCGCACAAGACGGAGGAGCCGAGCAGTCTTCAAAAGACCAATTAATGTTGTTGTCTGTAGAAATAAATAAGCACAGTCAGAAACGGTTGGTAAACAATTCAAACTACATTCATGTGAAGCGAAGTGGACAAAAACAGCTTAAGACAATATGGTAGTATTAAGGATAACTGCCTATTTAAATTAAGTATTAAACTAATTTTTTTTAATGTGATGCTTGCTTTGGAAAATACTTTGAAAGTGCATGACACATTAATTCAGTATCATGACATGCAAAACCCATGGGGCAGAGAATCTGTCTTGTTTTATGTTCTAAGCACTTTGCGTGACTCATTCTTTCACCAACATACATTCTAGTGTGTTACTGTATGCCTATTAAGGCCACACACTGGGTTTACAGTGTTGAACAAACAGAAATGGTTACTTTCCTAATAGAGACAGTTATTTAAAAGACAAAGGGTTTAATCTAACGAAGAGACAAGATCACAGTCTACTGAGGAGAGAGAGATTTTTAAAAAATAAACAATTTCAGAGACAGAAAAGTGCTGTGATTATAGTAAGCAGATAAATATGATAGAGGGTATTTGGAGGCATGGATTGGGGCAGAGTCTGCTTTAAAAAGGAAGGCCAAGAAGGGCTTTGTAGAGGAGCTGGCATCTGAGTTGAGAATGATCTGGATAATGAGAAGGAGCAACTCAAACCCCTTCTTCCCATAACCGTGGGAACACTTATCAGTTGACTGCATGCATGAATGAGGCACTATATTTAAATGCATTTTTTCTTCTTAAATGTGCTAAACTGAGAAATTATTTCTTGATGTTCCAGTGATATTATAATTGCATTTTGCTTTTGGCTATGATATATGTAACTAATTGGGTGATTATTACTGACCAGGTATCTAATGATAGGATACTTCTATAATAACAGGACACTTAACTGGTTGTTTGGTCTTCAAATCTGATAAGTACAAATTACAAGTTCATTTCTTAGGTTTCCTAAATAATGTCAACTCTAAGTACTATATAATTCACAGGGTATATAATTATTGCATAGTTACATGGTGTTTACCAATCAATTATTGAGTCATTTTATCTGTTCATTGTTGCTGCTTATTTCCCAAAGCACATCCAATTATGTTAAGAACACTTACATCTTAATTGAAGAAACAGCACATGGAATAACTACCACACCCTATGTATTAATATTGATGATGACAAAGGAGCACTAAATATTAAAAAAAATTTTTTCATTAAAATGTTCTGGCTGGGTATGGTGGCCGGTGCCTAAAATCCCAGCACTTTGGCAGGCTGAAGCAGGAGGATTGCTTGAGCCCAGGCATTTGAGACTGGGCAATATAGTGAGACTCTGCCTCTACAAAAAATAAAATAAAATAAGTTAGCTGGATATGGTGGTGGATGCCTGTAGTCCCAGCTACTCTGGAGGCTGAGATGGAGTATCACTTGAGCCTAGGGATTTGAGATTGCAGTGAGCTATGATTGCACCATTGCACCCTAGCCTGGGCAACAGAGCAAGATCCTCTCTTTAAAAATAATGTTCTATTAAGTGTTCTATAGTTTCTTGTTTTCCCCTTGTGCCTTAGTGATCACAAAGGAAAGGGGACTTAGTCTCCCCTGAATTATCCTCTATTAGTATTGTAACAGAGCCTGAATAGTCAAAGCAATACGAAGAAAAACAAACGAAGCTGGAGGCATCACATTACCCGACTTGAAACTATACTATAGTATGGGACCTTTTAAAGGTGAGAGGAGTTTGTCCAGTTGTCATGTATTTATCATAACTGGATAAATTGGAAGTTAGTATTGGAACCCTTTAAAGGTGAGAGGAGCTTGTGTAGTTGACACTTATTTATCATAACTGGACTCTGGTCTCTTATTTGGGGATGTTTTGAGAATTTTATCTTTCTCCAATACTGAGTTATTTTTTAGAGTGCAATGAAGGTGATAGTGTTTTTTTTTCCCTTCTTTATAGGTTTAAAAGTATATTTCTTCCCTATGAATGAATGGAGGGTTTAAATTACTATTGGCTGGATCCCTAAGAGAAAATCAAACTTTTCAATATATGTATTATCAATATTTTAGCTTAGCAGTTATGTGCTAGGACTTTGGAATCAACTTATGTTTGAATTCTGCCTCCATACCAGTGTGTCACCTTGGACAAGTTATTAATTTAATCTCATACTTCAGTTTCTTCATCTGTGAACAAATAATAATGCCAACCTTACAGAGTTATAGATAATACCAATAAACAGAAATTCTTTGCATTTCTATCTTAACATCCTTTACATTTTTCTTTCCATCAATAAGCAGGAACTTTGTGATGTGAAATGAGTTGATAGGACTTCTATCCTTTTAAAATGTAATGCTTTGATATCTGGAACCACAAGTGGGGGCCTTTCCATTCTGGCCTTGCAGCTCCTTTTAGGAAACGGTAAGAACATTGAAAGACAGACTTCATGTGGGCACACTGACTGCTCAGACTCTAACAGGAGTCACCGTGGTTCAACATTTCACCACTTTTACACAGCATGGCTTCCTGAGAAATCAGAAATAACTGTGAATTATTGTTAAAATTTTCTTGTTTTTGGAGTAAAATTTCTCTGCGACTCTCAAAATAAATGAAGCATAATAAAACTTCTTTAGGTAGTTGGTTAAATGAAGTGAACAGCTTTAAAACAAATGAGCTGTTTTTATAACATGTTATGATAGTAAGTACTAAAGACTCTGCTGGTTGTAAAGATGGTAGAGTAAAAATGGTGCTCTGATAAGAAAAGAAATGAAATTTGCTGTGCATGCAAACTTCCTTTTTGCCTTCCTTCCAAAGAAATCTCTGACATTGCTTCTAGCATTCTATCAAAATGAAGTTAAAATCTATGTAAGTCCTCTAAGCAGATAAATCAATATAACTTACATAATAACATACAAGTGACATCTTTTCTGGAGAAAGAAAGTTTAAGAAATATGGGACATGTTGAAGTCTCAACATGTATGACAGTATTCATACTAAATAATTGCAGAAGTAATGAGAGAGCCACAAAGGAAAGGGAAGAGGAAAAAATTACTAAGTAGTAATAATATCTTTCAGTTGCATTATAAGGATGTGAATATTGACTTCAACAGTCAAAGCTGTTCTCTTGTGATTCTGTCACATGTACCCCAGCATAACTACATATGCTGGCTTGATAACGTAACAAATGCCTTGACCTTACTTCTATTGTTATAAAATTGTGGCTAACTCAACTGGGCATTCTTTGTTAGCTACAGTTGTGTATAACACATCTTGTAGATGATGCACAGGATTGCAATAACTCTTTTCTGCTTATTATTTTAATATTGCTTTAAAAACTTAAGGTGTCTTGCCCCAGATTGCAGAATAGAGAAAAGTGATTGCACTAAAATCTAAGAGACAGTAGACTTGAAATAATTATCAATCTTCTCCAGACAATTTGTTATGAACTCTTAACCCCTTGTTTAGTTTAATAGGCCATCTTTATGTTACTTACAAGTGAGAAAGAGCATCATCAACTACCTTGTTATATTGTGCTAAGATCAGAATTTACTGGGTATAATTGTTTTCAGAATGCATAATTATGTCCCAGTGCATCTAATTTTGTGTAATATCCAGACATTATGGAAATCTCAATTTTTTGATTTTTGAAAATTAATAAATGTAACTATCCATAAACCTATTCACAACAATTTTAAAAACTAGAGATAAAGAACTGTCTCTTAGATGGTATTTCTTGAACTTTCCATTGGTAATAGAAAAATATTGTCTGCTTATCATTATTCTTGGAAGTGACTAAAAAGAGCATAAAAGCTCACTAGATGGCAAAATGTGGTTATTGTTATAAAATAGAAACACATAATGAAAATAAAATATAAAAAGAGGCGAGTCATTTTGCAGTACATTGAAGCAAGGTACTTGTTTTCTAGTCCTGCCACTAAGTGTAGCAAAGGGGACATAATGGACTCTTAACAACCCAAGTCTTCACCTGCCAGCTCCCATACCATCTCAGAATTCAACTCATTTATTATGATTGAATAATTGTCCAACCCTTTTTGCCAAAATGTCACAGTAAAGAAGATCTATGTAAGATTTTTATTTTTAATACATCTTGTCAATATTATTGTTTTTAATCTAAAATGACTCTTTTTTCCAAAAATTCAATTTTTCATTTTGTTGGGTGGCTGATTAATATCATTCGGTTTTAAAATTTTAAAAATATATCCACATACACTGTTTACTAAAGCCCCAGATACCATCTTATACTGAGGTAGAAGCTAGTTTATTAAGTATATTAATTTTTAAACTAAATATTATATATGTATATATATATATATCCTAAACAATTGAAGTTTTGTATGTATATTAGATACTAGGTCCAGAATCAAGACCACCATGTGATTTTTTTTTTTTTTTGTAGATACTTTACAATAAATTGGTCAAGATTCTCTCTTCATGCCTGTGGAATTTTTTTGAAGGCTTGAAATTAGAATAAGTAACTTCTTATCAGTATTAAATAACTTTCTACTCAAGAATAAATTGTCTACAGTTAAATGGAGAAAGACTCACTAATAAAAAAATATTTTGTTCAAAAATATTTAAAAATTTTTGAAAAATAATTATACCTTATTTTTTAGTAAACATTTTTAAGAATCTTATATTTAAAATACATTATTTCAGTGATTTACTCTCTAACACTTTTGCCTATAAATAAGTGAAATAATTATTCTTCTATAAATAAAAATACATAAGTATGTGATCTTTGGTTTCATCTGCAGGGTTGATAGAATGATCACTGAAGCTTTCTACTTAATCTATCATTTGTCTTTTCAATAAATATTTGGTTTCAAATTGGGAAATGTTAACATTTAACAAGCAATAAATTTCATTACTCTACATTCACATTTTGCTTTAGATTTCATTTCAGCTAATTCTCTCTAAGTTCTGGTATTTTTATTCATCATTCAATTATTAATTGTCTAATAAATCTCAATAATATTGGAAACTAGTTTCTAGTCCTTTGTTCAGCTTGACTACACCATTGCAATATTTCTAAGGACACATTCACTAATACAATCAAAGAGATATATTTTGAATGTGTCTAGAACCTTGGGGGAATTATTTAGGTTGCCATCTATTTATAGCAAACCTCACAAATACACATAACATATAGCTTTTAAAGAGGAGATTTTTACAACTTCACTGGGAATCTCATTTCAATATTTAACAACCTTTATTATTGAAACATTTTTACTTTTGTTTTGTTTATAATTAACATTTTATTTTTCTGCAATTTGAACTTACTTTGGCTTTCTCTACAGTAACAGAACACTGACTATCGAATGATTCTAAACAGTAGTATGCAAATGTTACACCAAATAAATAATTAGGGATGTCATATTTTTTAAATGATAATTTGACTTTTCCTGAGAAATATTTTACCAAGAGTTATGCTTTATGCCATCCCTAATGAGTGTAGTCAATCAATCACATACAAATCAGCAAATGATGAACTAAAAGCAAAATACTTTTTCCATTGGGGATCTTATATCTCTTATACATCATCTCATACATTTTTAGAGGCATGACCAATAGCTCCAAATATAAGCCAATGGAAACTTCTGTCTAAACTCCCAGAAACTATCTAAGGAGATTTAGCAATTTTATGTGTGAACATGTATACGTATGTGTCTTCAAAATGTGATTTGTTCCTAAAAGTTGAACATGATTATGTCAGATGTTTTAGAAGTAAACTAATGACATCTATTGTAAAGCTCAATTTCATCTGCGAAAATGATCAGAGTCTGCATACAGATGCCTGCTAAGGTTTTCCTTGCATCCATTTCACAATTCATCTGTCAGACTAATAAATCAAACATATTATTATGATAGGAAATCCTCTTTTCTATTGGAATTTTCCCTCAAAGAGCACGGTAGTCATTTAGGTTTCAAAGGCCTTTCTTGCTTGTATTCAGGATTCAGAAAAAACAGTAAAGTGTGAAAGGAGAAGGGTCAATGAAGCAAATAATTAATTGTAAGAATCTTAATTTTCTGGGGAGTAAGAGGTTAATGAAGCATGTAATTAAGCAGAATTTTGTAGATTTTAGCTGTTAATATTTCTGAAATTAAGATTTGCCACAGATGAGCTAAATATGGGAAAATATGAGGCAGATAATAAAAAGTTAACTTTCTGGATACTGAGACAATAACATTCTTCCTTTGCACCAATGATACAGACAAAATATCCTAATGATTGAGGTAATGGGTGGTAAGATGTTTGATGATGCAAAAATTAGGAAATAAAGAATCCTTTTATTGTCTCTCTGGATGGCATTATCATCAGGAAGATATTAATGACATAAGCAAGCCTAGTTATTGCCAGGATTTATTTTCTTCAACATGTTTTTAACATTATAGAAGATCATCTATTGTAGGTGATTTGTAATTATGTAGGAAAAAAAATTAAATGGTTATTTAGAAAAATATGAGCAGTTGTGCCATGTCTTCTTTGCTAAAAATGTATATGACAACATATCCTCTTAGCATTTATTAATACCTTACATAGATTAAATAACATAGATAAAAAATTTGAATTTTTTCTAGGGTTGAATGTAAATAAAGTAAAAGTGTTACTGTAGCTTAACATTTAGGGAAATTGGCAAAGAAGACATTAATGTTTGATTGACATTGACAAAATTATATTTTCTAAGCTCATCTATAATCCTGTGATGGATAGAAAACATTTTAGGGCCGGCACAGTGGCTCACACCTGTAATTCCAGCACTTTGGGAGGCTGACGCCAGTGGATCACTTGAGTTTGGAGTTTGAGATCAGCCTGGGTAACAAATTGAAACCTCTCTACAAAAATTACAAAACTTAGCCGGGTGTGGTGGCATATGCTTGTAGTCCCAGCTCCTCTGGAGGCTGAGGTAGAGGATCACTTGAGCCCAGGAGGCAGAGGCTGCATCGAGCTGAGATCACACCACAGCACTCCAGCTTGGGTGACAGAACAGGAACTTGTCTTACAATAAAGCAATTAAGAAATTATGGCTGTTCTTATAATTTGTTGAAAATCACTCTTAATTTGTTCCTTTATGTACTTATGCATTTATTTATGTACTTATGCATTTATTTAGTAGAAATATTCATCTATGAACACTTGAAAGCCCTCTCCTGGGATTCCTCTTTATCCCAGATATGGCCACTGGATCTTGTTTGTCTAAACAACAAAATCTTCCCTGCCACTTTAAAAAGTGTAGGTTTTAGGACTTTATTTTAAACCTGTCAAATATGTGTCTCCAGATCTATAACAGATCCACACACAAAACTGATACATGGTTCTTGTACAGAAGCTGATCCAAACCAAACTTTGCCAAGATTATATCTAACTTTTAATTAATGGATCTCATTTCTCTTCTTATACTCACATATTATCTTTCTAGGTGCTCATGGAGTACTTGACTGCCTACATACCACCTGTAGTTGAATAAGCAATAGTCATCACAAATTTAAAATTGCCAATACAGGAATTACTTTCCCACAACACACTTGGTCTCCCCAAGGATTTTTCCATCTGAATAAATGGATTACCATTTATAATTTTGCTTAGGTAACCCTTCTACCCTTCACCAAAGGAATGTTTCAATAAGAATAAACAAACAACAAAAAATGTTTGCCCCACTCTTAATTCTGCTTTTTCTCCTACTCTTCCATTCAATACTTAATCCATCAACAAGCCTTGGCAGCTCACCTCCAAAATATATCCCCCATTTCTTTACTTTTCTTCATCTTGGTTGCTACCAAGCTGTTTTGTTCTACATCATAGCATGTGCCCTGAACTGGTTCTCTGCTCCTAGCCTGACTCTCCAATATGCAGATGACAGTCTTTGTAGTCTTGAAAATGTCCATCAGAGAATATCATTCCCATTCCAAAGATTCCATTGCAGCGAGAATAAATAAGAAATCCCACATCTCTATGTGATTTGGTCCCTGTCTCTGCCTCCTCAAAACTTAGCATTCCACCTCTTCCTGTGTGGTTCAGCTTGGCAGCCACTGGCCAGTTTTCTGTTCCTCTACCACA
Source organism: Sapajus apella (assembly GCF_009761245.1). Lineage (NCBI taxonomy): Eukaryota > Metazoa > Chordata > Mammalia > Primates > Cebidae > Sapajus > Sapajus apella. The sequence goes on from NW_022436958.1 coordinate 25,969,215, forward strand.
ACAAACGTGTTTCCCAAATGCGACATTTTCACTAGTGTTTCCTCTTCTATGTGAAATGCTCTGCACAGTGGTCTCAAGTAGATGGTTGCTTCCTGTCAAATCTCAGCTCGAATGGCCTCTACTCATTGGCCTTTGGTAACTTCCAATTCAAATTAGCCATCCATCCAGGTCACTCTCTATCACATCCACACGTTTTGTTATCATCGGGTAATTTACTCTTTCCTGAAACCATCCTGCACTGTGTTTGTTTGTTTATTAACTGTCCTCTGCCCTCTTCCATCCCCTACCCCCTCTTTCTCAAGCCTAGAATGTAAGTTCCTGGAGAACATAAATTTGTCTGATTTACTTCTGAATCTCCAAACAAAAGACAGTACCTGTCACTTTGAAGGGTACCCAATAAAAATTTGTCGAATGAATAAACTATTATTGACTAAGAGTAATACAGAAAATAGGACTGAGTATATCATTGAACAATTCTAGGTTTCAAGAGTCTCATCTGTAAAATGGGAATAATAGTACTTTAACTTTCTAGGCAGAGGATTGTACTAGATGATTTCTTGTGGTTACTTCTAGTTCTAAGATCTACATTGGCAGCAGTACTAGATTTTAATTTGGTGGTAAAACATTATGTTCAGAATTTTCAGAGTATTTTAAAATTCAGACTTTAAAATTTAAAAAACACAAACTTCTGAAAACTTCCATTATACTTCTAAGCTTATCTACAAAATCACTAGTGTTTGCTGTTGGTGCATACATTTTAACTTTTGAAAGAATGAGGTTTTATTTTATTGTTCATCAACATAAGTTTATTTGGTATAATGATATGAATTACCCATTAAAAGAAACTCAAATATATATATTAATAAAGAAGTATTTTACTCTCTTGTCTTTTAGTTAAAACCCAAAGTTAGGAGTAGCTAACATTAAGAGTTTCACTAATTTAAGAACAGCTGATTTTTAAAAAGAATTTCACTAAATCACATGTATTATCTCATTAGAGTCTCAAATTAGAAAAAAAAAATCGAGAAGAGAAGGTAATGTTAATTATCATCTTTTTACAGATTAGGAAAATCAGGTTTGGCACTTTGTTTAAAATTGTAGAACCCAGGGTCTGGGTGAGGTGGCTCACTCCTGTAATCCCAGAACTTTGGGAGACTAAGGTGGGTGGATCACGAGGTCAGGAGATCAAGACCATCTTGGCTAAAACGGTGAAACACCTGTCTTTTCTACAAATACAAAAAAAAAAAAAAATTAGTCGGATGTGGTGGCATGTGCCTGTAGTCCCAGCTATTTGGGAGGCTGAGGCAGGAGAATTGCTTGAACCTGGGAGGCAGAGGTTGCAGTGCACCGAGATCACGCCACAGCACTCCAGCCAAGGCGACAGAGTGAGATTCCATCTCAAACAAACAAGCAAACAAACAAAACAAAACAAAAATGTAGCACCCAGGAAAAATGTATTGTTTCATTGCCCTGTTCTTAACTGACTCACAGTTTCATCAGCATGGTCTATAGGAGACAGTTTATTTCTAACCAATAAATAGATTTAGAAATAAAATCTTTTGGTTCCCCTTGGTCAAGGAGGATTATCTTGTTCTAAAGACTTCAATGGATAGGAAGTAACCATTGCCAAGAGGAATTGTTCTCTTTCTGGGGGAGAAGAGGAACTTGGTGCAAGGCAGGGTTCTTATGTAGAAAAAGACACAATTTTTAAAAATTCAACATATTGAGGTTATCTTTTTCAACCTATTCCCTTGGAACTACTTTTCAAGCATTCTGTAAATCTTTCCATTATAGAATCCAGAAAATTTATAAATGGTAAAAATAGTGGCAATTATACGAAGTGAACTATAGGAAAACTTAATTTCTTTTGGATCAAAGAGTCTTTTGAGGAGCTGATTAAAGTTCCTCTATGCAGAAAATGCACAATACATACACTTCTCATATTTTCTCAGTTTCCAATTTTATCAGGAATTGGGATATGCAAGAAGTAATTTCCAGGCTAAATATTATTTAAGAGAAAGCATTTTTGAGTAAGGCATTTCAGAAGGTGCCTTATTCACATAATTTGAACAAAAAACAAGTCTCTGCTGTCTCAAACCGTAATAATGAGTTAAGAAAAACCGAGACATACTTAATATTTGACAGTTTTACCCTGTGAAGTTAATAAGTAGAGATTTTTAAATCCTGGGGATGTGCTATGTGCTATGGACCACTTGTTTCCAAGTTTAATTTGGTGGATAAAGAATGGAGAGTCTTTTGCATCTCTTAGCAAAAAACAGAAAGAATTCGATTTGCAATGGCAAAATGATTTCATTTCATTCTTTAGCATCCTTTAGAATTCAAAATTAATTTTATCTATGAGATACAAGAATCTTGCAAAGCAACTGCTCTTTTTGCAGTTAAAACCGATTCACTTTTATAATTGCAATCTTTCAGAAAATAAGAATCTTAAGCAGTTCTTACCTCATCAGAACCAGATCCAAAAATCAGCAAGTCAAAAGGAATTGCCGCAACCATGTCAATCAGGAACCAGCCTTTGAAGTAGTGTATTGCTATTTTGGCGGGATCACTTACCACTTCTTCATTCTGATTTACATATGTTGTTCTGAAGTTTATTAAAATATCTATGATAAACATAATATCCACAATCAAGTCTACCACATTCAAAGGGCTACAAGAATAGCCACATTCTCGTCTTTTCTGTTCTTCTCTGTCATTGAGGAGGAAGGCTGCAGAGTAGGGAGTAAATATAGCAGTGTATATGACCAACAATAGAATCAGCCAGTCCCAGACTGCCTTGAAAGGGCTGTAGTGCAATATCGTAAACTTGTTGATGCGTGGTGTCTGCAGTTTGTATTCAGGTAGGACGTCTGCTCCTAAAGAGAGAACCTGAATGTGGAAAAGAAAATCATTCATTACATAAAATGTCATTTTTAATTTGGTAAACCCACAAAATACTAAGGTAGCTAATTATAGAGTAAAATTTACTAGAGATAATTCATGTAACTTGAAAGTATTCGTGAAACACACACATACATTAAATAAACCCATATAAACTCCTATTATGCAGTATATTTGGCTCAAGAAAATCACACTGGCATTTCTTGATAAATATCAATCTCACTAAAAAAATAATAAATATTGCTGCTGAGATACTAAGGAATTTTACCATTTCCTCTGGAACATAGTACTTCTCAGATGTAAAAACACATGGCTGTTTTTAGAAAATAATAAAGTCGGTTTTGATATATTAATAATGCAGTTTTCAAATCTAGGAAAGGATTAGTTGTGATGAATAGTAGCAGTCTAGTTGGACCCATGGTCACACTTAATTTACATATATTTAATTTATAATTAAACCTTGATACATTAAACCCAACTCATTCAAATTTTAATTAAGAAGAAGCTTCCCACCTGCAATCTGTTTTTAACATTAGGGGAAAAAAGGCAAATGAGATTAAAATGAACACAAAGGAGGCTTTTCCTTAAAATGTTGAGAGTATTTGATATTCTGGGACAAATATACTTTCATTCCAACTCTTCCATCACCTTTAGAGAATTGCAGGAGGAAAATACTATAAGGAGATGTTCAGAATACTGACCCGGAAATGTTGCAAGATGTTTAGACCCCAAGTGGTACTTAACTTCCAAAATTTATTCTACTTAATAAGGCATCAAATGAACTAAAACAGTCCACCTTTTAGAGTTTTAGTTTACTTGAAAGATAAATGACAGTTTTGTCTCTACCAAGCAGAAAAGTACATAATTTAGTGATTTAAGACTAAGTTTTAAAAACAAAAGTCAAAACAAAAAGGTTACCTAGCTACCCAGAAAAATATAATTTATTGGGTAAAATGTAAGCCTTAATATATGTGATTTAAAAAGCTGAAATTTTGTAATGGCTCCACAGATGGCATATAGAGACCCATTTAAAAAGGGAAATGTGGGTTATAATTTAATGTTATGAATATCCCACACATGTACAATGGCTCTATTTCAAAGTTAATTTCACTGAGTACATTTTCATAGACTAGATTCTTCGAAACACAATTAATATATCATCAGCTTTGCAGCATGGATATCAGGTAATCCCCCATTCGTTAGTCAAGAGTGTTATGTCTGTGTTTTTGGCAATTCTATTCATGTTGGATTTAATTTGACTATAATAATGAATTATGTCAGATGTAATTGAAATTTAATTCTTATATTTATTGTCATATCTTATAACATTTTATCCCCATATAATGAGTTATCATACCTAAAACTTTAAAAGTTAAATAGCTCCAAAAGAGATACAATATAACTTTTAAATATAACAAAAGATTCAGCTAAAATAGGCAAAGCTGCTTTTTGATAACTGCTAAACTGCTTTAACTAGTTTTGAAAAAATTAATAAAGAGTCTGACCTGACCATTTATATTTAATATTTTACATTTATATTTACATTTATATATAAATGTAAAATACTAAAAGTCCAAGATATATATGAGTTTCAAAATCCAAATGGGAATAATTAGATTATTTGTCATTTTAGAAGTACAGATTAATAGAACTCTGATCCCATTATGCTTAGTATAAAGGATCAGTGTGTGACATTTTGGTCTGTACAAAATGAATTATGTTTAGTTCTTTTCCAAAAAACTATGACTACTCAGTATATGGAAAGCAAAGTCTACAAATTTATTTTGGCTTTCAATGTCATTGAAGTCATTTAAAATACGTACCCATTCTATGTTTCTAGTCCCTTCCTTCAATAGATTCCTCTGTGTACCCAGGGTACTCCAGCAAAACAAGACTAAAATTTTTGAGCTGCTGAGATCTTTCTATACCATTATATCCACAAATCTCTCTCATATAAAAAGGTATGTAGTCAACCAAAGAGGACAAATAAGTCACTTTTAATGACAGATATATGTGTGTGAGTTTGCTCACTGCTTAGGTGACAAACTTCTGTCACTAACCTCCCACATAAGGCAATTGCAATACCTCTTTCAGCAGGAGTATAAATTAGAATGCAAGTAGCATCTTGGAACTGTGGCTGAAATTCTTTCCATCTCACATATGCAGACCTTCATTTAACATTTAGATGACCAGTGTGCTACAAGCTGGAGATGAAATATGGGGAAGATATGGTCCCTGAGATCATGGCGTTTATAGTCTGTTGGGAGATAGATGTGTTGGAAAGTGAGAGTCCTCTTGGGGTCCACTTCACTCAGGGCCTGAGATTGGTGATGGTGCTGATGGTGGAGGTCAGTGGTCTTCACAGAGGACTTTTGGGAAAAGATGGCAGTTGAACTGAGACTGAATAGGAATCAGAAAATAACACAGGTAAGGAAGTTGGGAAGGGAAGAACATTACAAGCAGAGGGGACAGAAGGAAAAAGGGCAAAAAAGCATAAAATAATGTGCTGTGTGTTGGGTAATTGTAAACAGCCTTATGTTTTGCTGAAGAAAAAAATGCCAGGGAATTAGGGTGGAGGATGGCCATGGAGAGGGCCAGTTCCAGGTTGCTGAAGGTCTAATGCGACAGGAGAGGGATCTCAGGCTCTGCACTTTAGGTCAATTTTCTCCTACATGAATAATATACTGTTAAAAGGAAAGACAATTATTGCAGAACCCCAATGAGGATTTATATTATTCTCATTTGCAACATTAGATAAATATGTTTAAAAATAAAACTAGATTAGAACTTCTTATGCTTATGCCTCTTAATATGACTTGTGGGTTAAACTGTGTACCCTAAAAGGATATGTTGAAGTCATAATCCCCAGTACCTATGAATGTGACCTTATTTGGAAAGAGGGATTTTGTAGATATAAATCAAGTTAAGATGAAGTCACAGTGGTTTGGGGTTGGCCTTAATCCAATAACTGAGGAGAGAAGTTTGGATACAGAGATACAAAGACACACAAGAATGCCATGTGTCATGGGAGCAGATACAGCTGCAAGCCAAGGAATGCTGTGGATTTTCCACAGCCACCAGAACCTCAAAGACAGAGAAGCACAAGATATATTTTCCCTCAGAACTCTCAGAAAGAAACAATCTTGCCAACGCCTTGATTTCAGACTTCTAGCCCCTAGAATTGTGCAATAATAGAATTCTGTTGTCTTTAGCCACTCAGCTTGTGGTAGCTTATGATGGCAGCCCTGAAAAAAGTAATACATCGACAAAACAAGAAAACTCTTGAAAATAAAATATTTATAAAACCAGTGAATTCAAACTATCGTTACTAACTCATTATGTGACATTTCTGTATATCAAAAATGATTTAAATTTGACTATTGTGTATGGTTTAATTAACAGATAAAATACTTTATTCTAATCTTAATGCCTTTTTAAAAAATGTATGTTGTCGGGATAGTATTCTAACTTCAAAGATTTACTTGCCATGTGAAGATAATCTAACCTAATTCTTAATGTGAACTCTGTTCCTGTTTGAAAGCCAATTTAAATGGTGTTGCTTGAAAACTACACAAACGTTTTTCTTCACTTAACTTTAGCTTTAGAGCATTATTGAGTTCTACATTATCTCTGGTACTGGCAGTTCATTTTTTATATTCCAATATGCCTATTGATACAGAACCCCTGCAATTTGGTAAGCATAACAATGGAGTATGTTTTGAAAATACATTTGGAAAAATTGGTATGGTACCAAATGTTATGGTACAGGTTCTTTTGACTTTTGCATCATTATGCATGTTTTATGTGATCACTTAATTCTCATGACTTTTAGTAGCTAAAAAACTTCAAAAATCTTTATTTATGTAGCATGCCTTAGTATCAGCATCGTGAGGTAAATCCAAATGCAGTCATGGTTACTGTAGTCAGATAGATGGCAGTACTTTGTTATTAGGTAATCATCTCAGTGATTCAGAAGATTCTTATATTTATTGTTTTAAAATTTCACCAACATATAGGAATTTTAAAGACTTTTCAAGAGAACTCGCCGCCTTCTGAGAGCATTTCTTTCTATTGATATCGCTTTAAGACTTATTAAATATTATTAGGCAGAGGAATCAAGGTGGCCAAGTTTGGTTTTAGATAGATGCATCTGGCAATGGGATGGAGGAAAAATGAAAGAGAATCAAGACCAGATACTTAGAGATCAATTAGGACCTTGGTACTCCAGGAGGGAAATAATGGAAGCCTACACTAGGAACCAGGTGGAAGAGATTGAGAAGAGGAGACATATTTGAAAAATAAATACATCCCAGAATATAAGGATGAGGAGTGGAGAAATATTTGTTTCTTTGCAGTTCCAATAATAGCAAATCTTGTTAGAGCCAGTCAGGTAAAATACAAATCTTTAAAGGTTCAACCATGTTTGAAATAAGGGAAAGGGCACTGGACCTTAGGTTTAAAGTTCAGATACATTTTTTCTGATATGCTATTTAATCTCTAGATCTTAGTTCTTTTTAAAAAAAATCTGTGTAATGTAGATAGTAATCTTTGCAAAAATCCACCTATCTATCCAGAGCTACCATATCACATCAGATATTATCTACAAAATTAGTTGATAAAATGGGAAATGTTTATACATGTACAAAATATTTTCATTATTGTTTTGAGTTCTAGAGTTACCTGTTGAAATCCTGGTTCAAACAAACCAACTATACCCAAAATATTTAAAAACTGATTGGATAAAATTTAACATTGACTGAATATTGATAATACTACAAAATTGTTTTGGTTATCTATTTCTTGTAACAAATCAAACCAAAACATAGTGACTTAAAGTAGTTATTTTGTTATTTATGATTCTATGGATCCAAAATTTAGGCAGGTCTTGGCTAGGCAATTTTTTTCCTCCACAATATGTCAACTGGGGTCATTCAGTGATATTTAGTTGGTCGGGGAGCTTGTGTGGTGAATCCAAGACTTTATTCACATGTCTAGTACATCAGTGAAGATAGTTGGAAGGCTGAGCTCACTCAAGATGTTGGAATGGATGGATCTCTCTCTCTCTCTCTTGTCTGTCTCTCTATGTAGAGAGTTTGATCAATCGATAGATAAATACATGTGTTCTCTCCTATGGTCTCTTAAGCAAGGTAATAAGGTGTGGAGGCTCAGCACTCCAAAAAGAAGTGGAAACTTCCAGGTTCTTCAGGTCAAGTTCTGGAACTTCTATTGCCTCACTTATGCCATATTCTATTGGGCAAAGCAGAAGCAGGCCAGCCCAGATTCATGAAAGTAGAAGAATTGGTCTCTACCTCTTGACAGGGAAATGACATGCATATGGAAGGGAAGGAATCAATCAGTTATGCTCATCTTGGAGACAAACTGTCACAGAAATTATTGACAACTATTGTTTGTAGGTATGATAAACATATTGTAGTTATACGCTTTTAAAAATAGTCTTTACCTTTTCAGAATATGGAGTGAGATAGTTATAAAGAAAATGTTATAATATTTGGGCTTTGCCTCAGAATAATCCAGAGTTGGGGGAGGGGAAGGAGAGAGAAGTTCTGATTGTTGGCTGCATATTGACTTTTACTGAAACTGGATGACGAATAGATACTATTCTCTCGATTTTTATAATAAATTAAAAATTTTTCAAAATAAACAAGTTAAGAAAAATTTTCTAGATTCTTATTCAGAAATGTTTAAAATAGTTAAGAATGGAATTTCCTGATTGAAAAAAGGAATTAGGTCTACAAATATTATAGAGGCTTTCCTCCGTAAGAATTGAGTTGGTTCCTTTTTAGGCAAATTTAGATTCCTGTTTACACAGCAGAATGTTTGCTTGCTCTCTAAATATCTAGATCATATTATGTAGATCTTTGTTCACCCATACAGACTGTACATAATCCCAATTTTGCCCAACCTTGAACGCTTTGATATTAAGCTTCTGTTAAGTTGGTGGCTAGGAAAATCATGTTCCAAGATGGTCAGACATGCTAACTGCAGATGCACCTTCCTCGGAGTATACTTAATACTTAGCTACATTGCTCATCAAGTTAAATTAAAATACAGTCCCATTTCAGAGACTTATCACCGTAGGTCTCTTACTGAAATACTTTCACTTTACTAGAGTTACATATTAAGCCTTGAAGCTTTCATTCTGGATTGAATATATAAGAAGTATGTTTTTGCATTTTTCTCATAAAACTGCCACTAAATAAAATGTTTACATTGTTTAATGTCATTTTAATAAATATTTGCATTACATATTTCTTTTAATATTCATTTACAGAAAATGGTCTCTCAAGGACTTAAAAGTTTCCTCTCTCTCTCTTTTATTTACTTTAAGTTCCAGGATACATGTGCAGAATGTGCAGGTTTGTTACATAGGTATACAAGTGCCATGGTGGTTTGCTGCACCTATCAACCAATCATCTAGGTTTTAAGCCCAGCATGCATTAAGTATTTGTCCTAATGCTCTCCCTCCCCTTTCCTCCCATCCCACAACAGGCCCCAGTATATGTTGTTTCCCTCCCTGTGTCCATGTGCTCTCATTTTTCAACTCCCACTTATAAATGAGAACATGCAGTTTTTGATTTTATGCTTTTGTGTTAGTTTGCTGAGAATGATGGCTTTTACCTACATCCATGTTCCTGCAAAAGACATGATCTCATTCTTGTTTATGGCTGCATAGTATTCCATGGCATATACGTGCCCCATTTTCTTTATCCAGTCTATCATTGATGAGCATTTTGAATTGGTTCCAAGTCTTTGCTACTGTAAATAGTGCTGCAATAAACATATGTGTGGATATGTCTTTATAGTAGGATGATTTATAATCCTTTGGGTATATACCCAGTAATGGGATTGCTGGGTCAAATGGTATTTCTGGTTCTAGATCCTTGAGGAATCACCACACTGTCTTCCACAATGGTTGAACTAATTTATGCTTCCACCAACAGTGTACAAGTGTTCCTGTTTCTTCACAGCCTTGCCAGCATTTAATAATAGTCATTCTGCTAATGTTGTCCCCCCCTAATTCCCTCACCCCTTGCTATCCCTCCCCAGCCCACCTCACCCCCCAACAGGACCCGGTGTGTGATGTTCCCCTCCCTGTGTCCATGTGTTTTCATTGTTCAACATCCATTTATGAGTGAAAACGTGTGGTGTTTGGTTTTCTGTTCTTGTGTCAGTTTGCTAACAATGATGGTTTCCAGCTTCATTCATGTCCCTGCAAAGGACATGAACACATCCTTTTTTATGGCTGCATAGTATTCCATGGTGTATATGTGCCACATTTTCTTTATCCAGTCTATCACTGATGGGCATTTGGGTGGATTCCAAGTCTTTGATATTGTAAACAGTGCTGCAATTTACATATGTGTCCATGTGTCTTTATAGTCTTTATAATAGAATGATTTATGGCTGGATGCAGCAAACCACCATGGCATGTGTTTACCTATGTAACAATTCTGTGCAATCTGCACATGTACCCCAGAACTTAAAGTATAATAATAATAAAAAAGAAACTGCTATTAGTTTTTACAAAGTTCTGGCATATTTATGTAATCACAATTGTCTTTTGCAAATATAATAAAAAGATTTTTGTTCCAAAAAAAATTGCCATTCTGACTGGCATGAGATGGCATCTCCCTGTGGTTTTGATTTGCATTTCTCTAATGATCTGATGGTGAGCTTTTTTTTCATATGTTTGTTGGCCACATAAATGTCATTTTTTGATAAGTGTCTGTTCATATCCTTTGCCCACTTACGATGGTGTTTTTTTTTTTTTTTTTTTTTTTTTTTTAATTTTTGTTTAACCTTCTTGTAGATTCTGGATATTAGACCTTTGTCAGATGGGTAGATTGCAAAAATTTTCTTCCATTCTGTAGGTTGTCTGTTCACTCTGATGCTAGTTTCTTTTGCTGTGCAGAAACTCTTTAGTTTAACTAGATCTCATTTATCAATTTTGGCTTTTGTTGCAATTACTTTAGGTGTTTTAGTCATGAAATCTTTGTGCATGCCTATGTCCTAAATGATATTGCCTAAGTTTTCTTCCAGAGTTTATATAGTGTTGGTTTTACATTTAAGTCTTTAAGCCATCTTGAGTTAACCTTTGTATAAGGTGTAAAAAGGGGTCCAGTTTCAGTTTTCTGCATATGACTAGTCAGTTTTCCCAGCACCATTCATGAAATAGAGAATCCTTTTCTTATTGCTGGTTTTCATCATGTTTGTTAAATATCAGATTGTTGTACATGTGTGGTGATATTTCTGAAGACTCTGTTTTGTTCCATTGGTCTATATATGTTTTGGTACCAGTACCATGATGTTTTAGTTACTGTAGCCTTGTAGCATAGTTTGAAGTCAGGTAGTGTGATATCTTCAGCTTTGTCCTCCAGCTTTGTTCTTTTTGCTTAGGATTGATTATCTTGGCTATACCAGCTTGATTTGGTTCCAAATGAAATTTAAAGTAGATTTTTCTCTTTCTGCGAAGAAAGTCAGTGGTAGCTTGATGGGAATAGCATTGAATCTATAAATCACTTTGCACATTATGGCCATTTTCATGATACTGATTCTTCCCATCCATGAGAGTGGAATATTTTTTCTATTTTTTTGTGTCCTCTCTTATTTCCTTGAGCAGTGGTTTGTAGTTCTCCTTAAAGAGATCCTTTCCACTTCTTATAAGTAGTATTCTTCAGTATTTTATTCTCTTTGTAGCAATCATGAATGGGAGTTCATTCATGATTTGGCTCTCTGCTTGTGTGCTGTTGGTGTATAGGAATGCCTGTGATTTTTGCACATTGCTTTTGTATCCTGAGACTTTGCTGAAGTTGATCATCATCTTAAGAAGTGTTTGGGCTGAGACAATGAGGTTTTCTAAATATATAATCATGTCATCTACCAACAGAGACAATTTGACTTCCTTTCTTCCTATTTGAATACCCTTAATTTCTTTCCCTTGCCTGATTGCCCTGGCCAGAACTTTGAATACTATGTTGAATAGGAGTGGTGAGAGAGGGCATCCTTGTCTCTGCCAGTTTCCAAAGGGAATGCTTCCTGGGTTTACCCATTCAGTATGATACTGGCTATGGGTTTTTCATAAATAGCTCTTATTGTTTTGAGATATGTTCCATCAAAGCTTAGTTTATTGAGAGTTTTTAACATGAAGGGATGTTGAATTTTATCAAAGGCCTTTCTTGCATCTATTGAGATAATAATGTGGCTTTTGTCATTGGTTCTGTTTATGTGATGGATTATGTTTATTGATTTGCATATGTTGAACCAGACTTGCATCCCAGGGATGAAACCCACTTGATTGTGGTAGATAAACTTTTTGATGGGCTGCTGGATTCGGTTTGCCAGTATGTTATTGAGGATTTTCACATCGATGTTCATCAAGGATATTGGCCTGAAGTTTTCTTGGTTTGTTGTATCTCTGCCGGGTTTTGGTATCCAGATGATTCTGGCCTCCTCAAATGAGTTAGGGAGGATTCCCTCTGTTTCTGTTGTTTGGAATAGTTTCAGAAGGAATGATACAAGATTCTCTTTGTACACTTGGTAGAATTTGGCTGTGAATCCTTCTGGTCCTGGGCTTTTTTCAATTGGTGGGCTACTAATTACTGCCTCAATTTCAGAACAGATTAGTCTATTCAGGGATTTGAGTTCTTATTGGTTTAAGCTTGGGAGGGTATATGTGTCCAGGAATGTATCCATTTCATCTAGATTTTCTAGTTTATTTGGGTAGAGGTGTTTATAGTATTCTCTGATGATAGTTTGTATTTCTGTAGGATCAGTGGTGACATATCCTTTATCAATTTTTTATTGTGTCTATTGATTGTTCTCTCTTCTTTTTTGTTAGTCTAGCCCATGGTCTATCTATTTTGTTAATCTTTTCAAAAAGCCAGCTCCTGGATTCACTGATATTTTTTAAAGTGTTCTTTTTGCGTCTCTATCTCCTTTAGTTCTGCTCTGATCTTAGTTACTTCTCATCTTCTGCTAGTTTTTGAATTTGTTTGCTCTTGGTTCTCTAGTTCTTTTAATTGTGATGTCAGGGTGTTGACTTGAGATCTTCCCAGCTTTCTGATGTGAGCATTTAGTGCTATAAAATTTCCTCTTAACACTGTTTTAGCTGTATCCTGGAGATTCTGGTACATTGTCTCTTTTTCTCAGTGGTTTCAAATAATTTGTTGATTTCTGCCTTACTTTCTTTATTTATGCATGAGTCATTCAGGAGCAGGTTGCTCAATTTTCATGTAGCTCTGCGGTTTTGAGTAATTTCTTAATCCTGAGTTCTAATTTGATTGCACTGTGGTCTGAGAGACTGTTATAATTTCCATCATTTTGCATTTGCTGAGGAATGTTTTACTTCCAATTACATGGCCGATTTTAGAATAAGTGCCACATGGCACTGAGGAGAATGTATATTTTGTTGATTTGCAGTGGAGAGTCCAGCAGATGTCTATTAGGTCTACTTTATCCAGAGCTGAGTTCAAGTCCTGAATATCCTTGTTAATTTTCTGTCTCTATCTGTATATATTTAGGATAGTTGCATTGATCCCTTTACCATTATGTAATGATATTCTCTGTCTTCTTTGATCTTTGTTGATTTAAAATTTGTTTTATCAGAAGACTAGGATTGCAAACCCCTGCTTTTTTTTTTTTTTTCTTTTCTTTTTGCTTTCCATTTGCTTGGTAAATATTGCTCCATCCTCTCTTTCCTTTTTTAAAAAAGACAACAGGTTATTTGATTAATTGTCTCTTTACTTTTCTTCTTGCAGAAAATTGAGTTTAGAATTACAGAATGATTATTTCTATTTCCCTTTAAATTGTTTGAATTGACCAATTTTAATTTTAGTGGCCTAAATGCAAATGTATTTTTATAATGTCAACTCATATCTCTTTGAAAAGTCACAAATAAGTTAAAATGAATCAAGACAGTGATTTGGAGTCATCCTTTCTGGAAATGAAACATTAACTAAGTAAATGTTTTAACAACACGAATAGGATTCTAAGAAGCCATCCACTAAAAAGGAAAAAGCTGCTACACAGTATTACATTTCCTTAAGAAAGCCAACTTCTCCCACACATTTGAGAAATAACATACTTTAGAAAGATAAAACATGATTAATTGAACTATCATAAGGATTTTATTTTAGGAGAGAGAGAAAAAAATAAGGAATAAAAAAGGGAAACTCCATGGTCTCCAGAAAGATTTATATTCTCTCTTTTCTCAAACCACTAATTAAGTGTACAGTTTAATACAGCCTAAAATATAGTTTTCTTTACCAAATACAATTTTTCTTCAGGCTAGTACACTGCTATTTGTTTAACCTCTAATAGTTAAGTGTTATATAAACCAAAATCGTTATATGAAACAGCACTATTTATTCAATGAAGATCTACTGTGAAAATTTTGTGCGAACATTAGGATTAATAGCTACTCTTCACTTTCAAAAAGTGCAATAGGGAACGATTAAGCTTTCCAAAAATTATAGGGTACTTTTGGCAGCTGTTAAACATCATGCTGAGGTGTTGGTTGAAGCTGTTCGTCTGTTATTTAACCTTTACTCAGGAATTGCACTTAACTAATAGGCTAGCTGTATTTTTATCTATCACAAAGAGTACTTAGTAACAAAATGAATCAGATAGATTATATAGCATTGGGAAGGACTTAATCTCCCCAGGCTTTTCAGCATATGATTTGCAAAAAACAGCCATACCTGAGTGATTATCACTGAAGCTAACGACCTCACCGATGATTACCTAGATATTCAAATTATGAGATGGAAAAGAATCACACAGTAAATCAAAACTGTCACATAGGAAGTCATTTCTTAATTGAATAAAATATTAAAATTGGGTAGTAGAATCACTTCAGCATTCTGTATTTAAATGATTTTGTAAGGCTTACATTAAAATAGATATTTGGTTGTGTGCACACGTGCGTGCATGCGTGTGTCTGTGTGCGCGTGTGTATTGGGTGGAGTAGGGATGACTGTATAATTGGAGTCATTTAGATTCAGGTTCAGCTAAGTGTCATTTAGTGTTTTGTTCTGTATATTAGCTATATATACTAATATGAAAAATATCTGCATCATAAAATATGTATGAGTCTCATAATGTGAGAGAAATAGGTTGAATGATATCTTAAACACTTATAATATTTCCAAATTACTTCAAATATATGCATATTAAAAATACAGTTTCTTCTAGAGCCATAAACTCAATTCCAAGCCACCTGCCAACAAGATAATGCCTCTTGGTTTTGTCTCCCAGTTCCTATGCCATATGGATTTGAGGGACTTATGACCCACAGTGTAGCCAATACCAGATGATCTCTTGTCTAATGCTTGTTTCCTTTCCTCCTCTTTCCTTTTACCTTTCTCTTGGAAACTACATATGCATTCTTATCTCCATTTTCTTTATCTTTGTCTTAAAGCTGCTTTCATTTAGGAAAAAAGGTATAATTCAAGAGAAGGAACACTTAGCATACTAGTTCATGAGTAAGACTTTTGCAAATGTTTCTCAAAAGCACAGATGACAGAGGAGCCAGGTTAGAAATAAGAGAGAGAATTAAATATTTGGCTGGGACAGTGTGAGGTAGAGGCATAGATACCAACAGGAGGAAGTGTTTGGCAGGCAGTTAGAAGGTCTGAGCCTGGGCAATAAAGTGAGACCTTGTCTCTACAAAAAATACAAAACAATTAGCCTGGCATGATGGCATATGCCTGTGGTCCCAGTTACTTGGGAGTCTGAGTTGGGAGGATTGCTTAAGCCCAAGAAGGTTGAGGCTGCAGTGAGCCAAGACTGCACCATGGCACTCCAGTCTGGGTGACACAGTGAGACTCTGTTTCAAAATAATAATAATATAAAGGAGGTCTGTGATAGAGCTCTCATGTTGTTGGAGCTAGAGATTTTATCTTGCAGAAGCAATGGCTGAAGATCTGGAAAGTGGCTAAATTTTTCAAAAGAATACAAAAAGAGAGAGCATACATGAAGAAATAACTAAAATGTGGGAAGCAGAACAAAAAGCAGAGCCAGTATTCCTAGCTTAGCACAGTATCCGGTATACACATGTAATGTACATAGTAAGCAATCAAATTCTTCAACATGTTTGTAGCTTAAAGAGAAAGACGCTGTGCAAATAGAAGTATAGAAAATCTGTAAAAGATTATGATAGAGACAGCTGCTGTGCACCAAAATTTGTTGTTCTCCATTCATAAAGTAGAGTTATTGCTAGAATGTGTCTGCTTTGTCGAAAACTACAGTCCCAGCCCCATTTGCAACCAGATATGGCCACGGTCTGATTAGTAGCACATCTCGGCCAAAGTTAATGACATCCAGGTGGATCTTTCTTGCTCTCCCTTTTTCCTTCTACATCATGAAGTCAGAACCTTCGAAGGCCTTAGGTCTTTAAGTCTTGGGATAGTGGAACCTCCAAATGTAGGAAAGCCGGGTCACCAAATTAAGAACTGATGTTAACAATGAAGAGCATGATCAATGCATGAAATATCAATAAAGCCATATCTATATCATGCAAAATCATGTGAACCAGCTCACCCATTGGTTTGATGGCCTTTGCAAGGAAGAGTGGGGTGAATAGCAGTAAAGAAATGCAAAGAAACAGATAGGCTAATGCTCACTTTGCTCAGGCAGGCTCTTTTTGCCCAGGTGGGTGTCCTTAGAATCAGTGCCACCAAACCAAAGGGGAATGGGAGGGATGCTTCTGTGGGGAATGACATGCCTTCTCCAATACCTCCTTCCTTTGGCAGAAGAAGACCAAACTCACTCTGTAGTAGCCACCACTATGTCTGGGAAGACGCTTAGCTGCCATATGATGCCCTATGTCAGCTTACTTTAGTTCTTGCTTAAAAAAAAATATTGAGGATGGATGACACTTACTTCAGTCCTTGCTTTAAAAAAACAAGGATGATGACATTTTTTAAAATATAAAGGATGGAATTAGCATTCCAGCTTAGTTCATCAATGCCTTCTTTTTTAGAAGAGAAGAAATACAGAGACGGACACACAGGAAAAATGCCTTATGATGCTGGAGGCAGAAATTGGAGTGATGTGTCCACAAGCCAAGGAACACCAAGATTTCTAACAACACCGGAAGCTCAGAGATGGTCATAAAATATATTCTCCCCCAGAGCCATCAGAGAGAGAGAGAGTAAGGCTCTGCTGACACTTTGGCATTGAATTTTTATCTTCTAGAACTGTCAGAGATAAAACATCTTGTTTTAAGCCATCTAGTTCATGGTAGTTTGTTATGGAAGCCCCTGTAAAACAATGCAGTGCTATCGTGTCTTTCACTTTGCAGATGTGAAAACAGATTAGCTAATTTTCCTAGGTGGTTTGGTTCTATAGGGCCTGTGTCCTTATACAACATCATACCAGTATGTAACTCATCTTTTTGTGGGGATAAAGCTTCTGTTTTCCTACTATACATACTATTTCCAGGAGAGAAAGAAAATATTTTAAAAGGTATGTGTGGATGTTTTCAAAACACCTTTAATAAAGTCCTCATCCGTTGTGACCAATGCAGAATAGAGAATTATGTAGAACTACCTCTTGCCTAGAGCCTAAATGCAACTTGTTTGGATAGACCCAAATATGAAGGACACGAGAAAGACAAAACAGGAACGCTAGATAGTCATGGATGGGCATCAACAAATTATAAATAAAGACAATTTACACAAATTAGAAATTTAGAATAGGCCAAATATTACTGAAGAGACCAGGCTCTGGAAAGCAGACTCTGGTATCTATAACAGGCTCTGGGCCCTATTACATATCCCAGCTCTGCCTTGGCCATTTTTAAATCTCCCCTTAGTGTCAACTTTCTTGCTAGCGAAATGAGGACAACAATATCCATTTCATAGGCAACTGGGAACTAAGTAAGATAACAAATGTGTAAAGTTCCACATATAGTTCCTATCTTACCATAAATATCCAGTGCTTAATGATTACTATCATAATTATACATTTTAGGCATATTTAACCAGAATAACTCAAAATTAAATTACAAATAACATTTAATGCTAATTATAATTACGGAATAAACCCAGCTCTCTGGTGTGACCTTGGAACAAGTCAATTATGCCAAGATAAATAATGCAAAAGACAGATGGCTAGACCACTTGGCCATGTGTGTTTGTTAGTAAGATAAAAATGTTACATTATTTGTGTACATCTCAGTTATCATATCTATTAGATTTTGGGCCATGTGCAAAGTGGTACTTTAGGAAACCAACTGTTTTTTAAAAGCCCTCAAACAGTTTGAAAGGACCCCATTTAAGCAAGTGATAGATTATGTCCTCATAAAACCAAGAATCCGGGATCTAGGGAATATTTAGTTGGCCTGGTTGGAATACCTATCATAAAGAGACTAGAACATCTGATGGGTGCTTGGAGGACAGAGATTGCATGACTTTCTCTAGTTCCCTACAAGTGATGAAATGGTATTTCTTTAAAATAAAGTCAGTATTTATGGAGGCTCTGTCATTTTTAAGATTTGAGTATACTTTCCAGAGTTCCTATAGAAATAATGTATATAGGAAAATAAGTTTAGGAGATCTCTGAGATTCTACCATTATTTTATTTTTCTTAACTCCCATATATTGTTTAAACAATTGCACTGAATTAGTGTAAACTTACTATGTTTGCATCATTTACAGGTCAAGGATTAATGCATTTTAAGGAAAGTAATCAGAATCGCTACCCATGAGAATTCCAGGATAATGAGGAAAAATAAAAGTCTGTGTATGTATGTGAGCAATCACATAATACTTGACCATGTTGTATTGTCCTGGGATGTATGGGTGGGTTTGAACTCCTGAAGTTATCAAAAGTAATTTAGAGTGTTTGCTTGCTGTTTATTTCTCAAGGAATATGTATTTATGTCCTTTATCAAATTCTCAGTCATCTATAACCAAAAAGAAGTTAAAAAAACTGACTTATGGCATGGATTTCTATGGATCTCTGAATGATTGTGTATGATCACAAACACATTCAGAATAATCAGTAAAGCAAGAGCAAGAGAGAGTCAGAGAGAGTCAAAAGAGTAAGATTAGGAAATAGAAGATAAAGCCTAAAGCTATGCAGGTAGCACTAGTAGGGAATGTATTTAAAGTCACAATAGTCATAATCTAGCCAAGGATTGCAACTTGCCTGAACCACAGTTACATGATTCTTCATTGTTGACAGAGATTTTCTCCATATTTATAAGGTATATGGTCGGCAAATTCTCAGACTTGTGTTTTGCTTTTTAATAGCTTGGCTAGGTGATGGATGTGTTAATTAGCCTGATTTGGTCATTCCAGAATGTCTCCGTGTTTCAAAACATCACATTGTATTTCATAAATATATAGAATTATTATTTATGGCTTTAAAGTAAAATTAAATTTAAACAAAGGGAATACTAGTTTCTCATTCCTGCTAAATTTTCCTATCAGGGACTGAGTAAATTCAGTTACTAAGTAGCCTTAGCAAATATATTATCTCCATCAAATTAGTAGCTTATGAGTTTACTTGGTTGGGCCAGGTCTGATGGTTAAATCAATTAAGAGTCTGTAAAATCTGACTCTAACCACAGGAATCTACTCAAGTCATTCACTTTAATAACAGGTTCTTGGAAGGCTGTCATTTGCCTTCTGGACTTATTCTTTTTGGAGATCTGACAAGCTTCATTAGGGATTCAGAAGAGCAAGGAATAGAAAGTGCCAGAATGGCTATAGGCCAATTCCACAGAACTATAAGAAGTAAAACAAGGTGTCCTCCACACAGTAAGGTGTTAAAGCATTTATTTTTTTCTCCTTCCCTCTCTCCTTTCCCTCTTTCTTCCCTCCCTTTCTTCCTTTCTTTTTTTTCTTCCACAATAAAAAGTTTTAACAGAAGTCAAACTTCTGGTTTATTGTTTCATGTCTATAAAAAGAGGAATTATAATTAGGTTATAGAGTTGTTTACTAGATTCTAAGCTCCCTGATGATCTTAACCATGGTTGCTGTATTTTCTGTACTTTAAACCACCCCACGTGCATTGCTTCCCATATGGAAGATGCTGAATGTATTATTTTTTTCACTAGATGGCTAAACTATGACCCACATTGTCAAAAATATGTAAGAAGGATAAAGTTGGTTGTTTGAAAAATTAATTTCCATTGTTTAAAATTTAAAAGGTCCTTTGAAAAACATATCTCTAGGACTCAGAAATATAGTTCTCTATAATATTATAGGCAAATTGATTACTAAGAATCTATTTCCTCCATGTTCAAATAATAACAAAAATCCCAAACAACTATAACAAAAAAGTAAAAGAAAAAAGCATTCCACTTTTTAAAAAGTTACCACATAAACCTGCACAGAGACAATTTGAAAAATATTGGATGTTAATTATGATACTGTATATTATGTTTTTCCAAGGGAGAAAACAAATCATGTATTTTACCGAAAGCCATGATGAATCTTAAAATTAAGTCTGAAATGGATTCTGCCATAGTCAAGAAAGAGCTATCCCTAAATGCTGGCCAGAAGTACTAATTAAATAACTTCCTTTTTCTGTTAAGCAACTATCAACCAAAGTCCTTTAGTAGCTAATCTGATAACTAATTTTAAACCAATGGGTACGTGAATCATCTGAAATAAATGAAAAGAAATAAATATGGCATTCTTGCTTATTTAAGAGACTTGATGTGGAAGCATAATTTTGTACCAGAGATTCATTATCTTCCTATTTTTGTGCATCATCTCACAGGGATAACTTCCTAGGAGGTAATTTCTCTTGATTCCAAATGTTCCTGAATTCCGTTTTGGCTGATATTATACTATCTATCTCATGAGAAGTTTTTTTAGCTTTGACATTTTTAGATTAAAAACTACAAAGATTTTTTATGTCTATCCATTTCTCCTAGAGGGAGGCATGAATCTGATAATACCCAACTGAAACAAAAAGTATTATGCAAGTGACAGTGAGCAAATGGAAATCAAGCCAGTTTATGCCTCCTGATGACAACTATCACTTTCTTTCTAACCTCTAGCCTAATGAATGTGTAATAAGATAACTACATTCATGCTCCAGGCTCCTTGATTTCTTTATTCTTACAGCATTTTACACCTTACCGTTAGATAAAATACGCCAGTTATTTTTAAATACAGCTAAAACTGCTGCGTTTACTCTCTTGTCAGACACATATGAATAACAAAAGGCATGTATTACTCCCTTTGTGACCTTTCATCAAATTTTGCATGGTAAACAGAAGCAATGTCTTTTAACATAACTAATTTCATAAATAATTCTTTTCAGTAATTTTGCCTTATTGATAAATGTGTTTAACCTTCTCATATACAGATAAATCAATGGACTCTGTTCTTATTGGCATCTAAAATGGCAGTTCCCTCACGCTTGGATTTCAGAGTTTTGTAAAATTTTTTAAAAAGTGAGGCATATTATAGGGTTGCCAAGTTTTTACTTAACCAATTACGAATGTTAGGAAAAGCAACTATTTTTCTCTCATGATCATTTTGTGAAAGAATATGGAGATGAAACATCAGAAAGGGTAAAGTCTAGGAATAAATGGCAATAATTTTAAGTAAGCAAATTCAGCTTTATGAAGACCTTACTATATTGTTTCATCTCTATCATTTTGTTGTGGACAGCATTATCTGTGTCATCAGGAAGCACTGCTCTGAGATCAGCATATGAAAGAACTGTGAAACAAATTATCTCAAGTGGAAAATAAGTGGGTTGAGCTAAGCAATCTTTAATATCCCTTGCAGCCTTAATGTACTCTGAATTTCCAATTGTTACTGCACTATTTGTACCATAAATTATTCCACTAGTCAAGAGTAATCATTGCGGTAGTGATATTAAATGCAAGCTCTACGATCAAAGAAAATTTCCTATTAAAATCATTTAAATTTTATTCCGATTTCCAATATATAAATATATTTTTAAAAGTATACATGTGCCCTATACACTTATTAGACAAGCAATTGCTGTGGCAGTACAGGATTTAATAATGGCAGGTCTCTGTATACAAAAATTTCTACCTTAGGGTCTTTTGTGTTTAATCTAACTGTGCTAAAGTGAAACCTGCCTTATATCAATCATTTCAGTTCCAAGGATATTGTCTTCTATAGGGACAATTCAGTGAGTCATGCTGAGTAATTGTGTGCATCGTGCTCTTGTTGTGGTTATAAGCAGAATCTGACTGTAGTCAACTGTGTACATCAATATTATACATTTATAAAAATATCCGCTAAGTATCATGTAAATGTGCATCCTGTTGTGCAGTTATGCATTCTCTTATCCCATTATGATTTTTTTCTCTATGAATTTTTAAGCAGCTATGGATCCAAAGGAGGCATCTATTTTCCCAAATGACAGACTGCCCACCATTAATTACTTTTCAACTGCATCATCAATATTCCATTTTATAGCATGTTACTTCGAACTAAACTCAATCTCTGAAGATAACTGGAATTTACCCAGTGTTGCAAGAAATCACACGTAACATCTCATTTGTGTACTGCCCTATCTCTCTTTGTTTAATTCACCACACCTACTTCCTTGCCACTATAAACAGTGATAGGGGATAAACTTTATAACTGTGTTGCAAATAAGTATATAAATGTATACAAATATTTATGTTAGTATGCTATGCTAGCTAAAGTCTAAAAATAGCACAAGAGTGACACTATATGTTAAATATGCTAGGGAGCTCTTGCCTGACAATATTGTATTATGAAAGAAAACTTAAAAGGCACTGTATTAGTTTGTTCTCACACTGCTATAAAGAATTTCCCAAGACTGGGCAATTTGTAAAGCAAAGAGGTTTAATTCACTCACAGTTCTGTAGGGCTAGGGAGGCCTCAGGAAACTTAAAATCAAGGCTTAAGGAGAAGCAAACTGGTCCTTCTACACATGGCAGCAGGAAGGAGAAGTGTCAAGCAAAGGTGAAAAGCTCCCTATAAAACCATAAGATCTCATGAGAACTCACTATCATGAGAACAGCATGGCGGTAACTACATGGGAATTATTGGAAAACAATTCAGGGTGAGAATTGGGTGGGAACACAACCAAACTATACCAGGTACCAAAAATACATTTCTGTGATTTGTTGTACTTGCCATAGATGCAAAATGATGATTTCTTGAGTAAAGCAAGCGCCACCTGAGGTTGCCATTTTGTGGAGTGTTACCTCACCGGTAACTTGTTTGGTTGCTCATTTCATTTAAGGACAGGTAATGGACTTTAAGTGACAGCTACTCAGCTAAAATACTCAAAATTATCTAATTGTCAGTAAACTTAAGAACAATTTAATTGGACACTAACATAAATAAGTTTTGAAATGAGGCGAGGTGGTTCAAATATATTAAATGTAAAATAGAATAGCAAATAATTAAAAGAGAAAGAATCACTTACAAATGAAGAGAGGCATCATTTTAGTCAATCTTTGCTTATATCTGTTCTCGAGGGAATGAGTGGATTGCTGTAACCAGCATGTCATTTCCAAATAATTCTGTTTGACTTCAGGATGAATTTTAGTTCTTTCCCACGACAGTGGGAGGCTTTGTTCTGGGAATTCACAAGATATTAAAAAAAAAAAAAACCATACAGCCTGAAGGATTTCACACTGTCTGAGGCTTGGAAAGCTGTGCGAATTGCCTGTCTTTAGGGAAGAGTTCAGTTAGCAGAAGTTATCTTGTCACTGAGAAGGTGAAGAGATTCTTTCACCTAAGATTGTGAAATCAACATGAAAACTGAGCTCTAAATGTAATTCACCATGTTTGCTATAGTTTGGATGTATGATCCTCCAAATTTCATGTTGAAATTGGATCCTCAACATTAGAGTTGAAGCCTAATAGGAGATGTGTGGGTCATGGGGTAGATCCCTCATGAATGGCCTTGCACTCACTCACAGACCTGAGTGAGTTATCACACTATTAGTTCCCTGAGGCCTGGTTTTTCAAGAAGCTGGCACTTTTCTTCTCTCTCCCACCTCCTCTCTTGCATTGTAGTCTGCACAAACTAGCTTTCTTTTGCCTTCCACTATGAGTGGAAGCAACTGTAACACCCTTCAGAAGCAGGTGCTGGCGTCATACTTCTTGTACAACCTGGAAACTGTGAAGCAGGTAAACCTTTATACTTTATAAATTAGCTAGCCTCAGAAATTCCTTTGTAGCAATACAAACAGGCAAATACAATGCTCAATCATCTGGTGAAATCTTACATTTATGTGATGGGAGCTGACTGCTTTAGTCCTTTTGGGCTGCTATTACAAAATGCCCCAGACTGGGTTGCTTATAAAACACGGGAATTTATTCCTCACAGTTCTGGAACCTGAGAAGTCCAAGATCAAGGCAACAGCAGATTCTGTATCTGGTGGGGGCCTGATTTCTGATTCACAGATGGCACCTTCTTGTATCCTCAGGTGGTGGAAAGGACAAGGCACTAATCTCATTCATGAAGGCTCTTGCCCTCATGACCCAATCACCTCCCACATGCTGTATCTCTTAATAACATCACATTGGGAAGTTGGGTTCATCATATGAATGTAGAAGAGATACAAACATTTGGACCACAGAACTGACTCTGTCAGAGTCAGGTTTTTGATGCCCACTTCTTTTTGTCCTCTCCATCTGGGAGTAGTCACCTTGGCACTCGTGGGCTTAGCCGTGGCTCCACTTTTATGTGTTTGGTATCTGTTTATGTTAACATGGAGGAGTCTGATTACTAGGCATTTGACACTCTCAAAGTTCCAATCAAGGAAGAAAAATTCTGCAGCATTCTTAAAACATTAAAACAATTGAGATACCAAGATCTAAATAAAAATCTCGACACAATCTGACCTTATGGCTTCATACCAAAGAATATAAACTTATCAAGACAACACAAATGAAATTTGCGTATGATCTAGCTTTCAGATTGTTACTTCAAATTATGCAAGGTTATCAACAAAATATCTTGCAGAAGAATTTAATTTTCTTTTACTATTTTGATATCTTAGACAAGTTATTTATTCTTTTCCTTTTTTAAAAAAGGTGAGGTACTTGCTTTGTTGGCAGTGTGGAGTGCAGGTGGAATAATCATAGTTCACTGTAACCTTGAACTCACCGTGAACTCCCAGGATCAAGTGATCCTCACTCCTCAGCTTCCCAAGTAGCTAGGACTACAGGTGCACACTACCACATCTGCCTATTTTTAATTTTTATTTTGTAGAGGAAGGAGTTTTGCTATGTTGCACAGGCTGGTCTCAAACAATTCTCCCGCTTCAGCCTCCCAAAGTGCTGGGATTTTAGGTGTGAGCCACTGTGCTTTGCCTTCATTCTTTGTTATAGTATATTTGAAAATCAAGGTGGGATGTGATAGCTAAATACTGTTATGAAATTTTATGTTTTAATAAAAAATCTTGTCAATTCATATAAACCAATACATTTGAGAGCAAAATCATATTTTAGAACCATAGCTGAAACTTCAGTAGACACCAGTTGAATAACTATGCTTTTGATCCTGTACCAGAAGTACTGCCAGATATGTCCCTGAGCTCAAAATGCTCTTGAGCTGACATGCGTAGTTTGCATGGAAATCAATAATATTCACCGAGTAACAAGGGCCAGGCAAGCAGGAGGAATTGACTACTGCAAGCCATCTAGGGATCTTTGACAAGGGTACTAATTGAGTGAATATTATTATTATTATTATTGTTATTATTATTTTTGGAGACAGAATCTCCCTCTGCCACCAGGCTGGAGTGCAGTGGCACAATCTCGACTCACTGCAACCTCTGCCTTCCAGTTCAAGTGATTCTTCCACCTCAGCCTCCCGAGTAGCTGGAACTACAAGCATGTACCACCATGCCCAGCTAATTTTTAATTTTTTTGTTTTGTTTTGTTTTTTTAGTAGAGACAGGGTTTCACCATGTTGCTTAGGATGGTCTTGATCTCTCAACTTCGTGATCCGCCTTGGCCTCTCAAAATCCTGGGATTACAGGCGTGAGTCACTGTGCTGGGCCATAACTGAGTGAATCTGAAAGGGTATATGCTTTGGGTTTTATTTGTTTTCAGTTGGAAATGATGCGGTTTTTAGAAAGAGTACATTCCACTAGCAAAGCTCAGTGGTATGAGGGCTGTCGTCCTCAAGCTTTTATTATGCATAAGGACTACCTAGAAAAGTTATTCAAAGGTAGATTTCCTGCTCTTTGCCCTCTGAGACTAGGTGAAGCCCAGGAATCTGAATTGTAACAAGCACCTAAAGTGAATCCAATGCAGCTGGTCTCTCATGTGTATATTTGCCTGTTTGTATATGTGTGCATTTGTGTGTATGTATGCTTGTGCTTGTGTGTATACATGTGTTTGAGAGCAGTCAATGAGAAAGAGGCTTGGAGATGGTGTGGGTGAGGAGGTCTGTGTGGGGCAGATTCTGTGGAGTTTTAAATGCCTGGCTGAGGAGTTTGACGTGTGAGTCAAGCAATTATTATGAAGTTGTAAATTTCAAAACCCCAAATAACAGAAAGTCAGGGAAAGACATACCAATCTTAATCTAATTTGTGTCTTTAGAACTGCATATGAAGAGAAACATGTTCTTTGATCTAAACAACTTGTTTGGGCAACTTTCTCTTCAAAGCCACAGTTGAAATATTCTTATGCAACAAGGACCCGGGGCAAAGGAATGAGTAAGTGGGTGTCAGAAGTAGGATCAAGAAATGAAGAAGGAGACTACATAAAAATCTCTCAAATCGTTTATGTATTAGATCATTATACCCACGTTTATTTAGTACTTATTTATTATATGCCAGGCACTGGGTTGGGCTCTGCGGATATAGAAATAAAAGACTTCTTAGAAGAGGTCATATTAGAATAGGGACCATAGAGAAATAACGAATGGCAATACACTGTGGTGAACACCGCGACAGAGTAAGGCATAGGAGCTGAGGGAGCACAGAGAAAACCACCTAGTCAAAAATTGTATGCATAAGTGTGTGCATTTGTGCATGTGTAAGTGTTTCTGGAGGAAAACTTAACTCTCTGAATTGAGTTTTTACGAATAAGCTTTGTTAAGAGGTCAAAATTGACTCAACACTGTAGGTTGCTGTGGTTGCACAATATGGTGTGAAATGGCTCAGATAAAATGGGGAATTATAATAACCTACCCTTTTGAAGGTCTTTCTATGTCCTAGACACTGCATCAAGAGCTGCATAAGAATTATCTTACTGAATTTTCACAATAATCCTACAAAGTAGCTATTGCCATTTCAGGTTTCAATGAGGAAACTGAAGTCCCATAAGGTTAACAAACGTGCCCGGGGCATAAAAACGATACATGGCAGAACCGGGATTAGAAGCCATGCAACTTGGCTTTAGAGCCTAAGACTTTAAAAATCATTTAATACTGTCTTTATGCACTGTATATAAAGGGTCATAATAAGAAGATTAGACGTTCTCCTGAGGGCACTTACCAGTTATTAAATGACATGATCAGATTAGCAGCTTTTAAAGATCACTTTCATTGGAGTAGATCAAAATTGGAGGTTCTGAAACTAATTAGAGGTAGCGGTTATAATTCCGGAGAGAAAAGCTGGTGCCTTGAATTAAGATTTCTGCCTCCCGGTATTCATGCCTTTATGTAATCCCTTCCTCTTCAGTTAGACTGGGCTTACTGACTTGCTTCAAATGGATAGGATATAGCAGAGGTGAAAAGATGTCACTTCTAATGTTAAGTTGTAAAAAAGGCTGTGGCTTCTGTCTGTGTGCACTCTCACACTCTCTTAGACTGTTGCTCTGGAGGAAGTCAGCTGCCGTGGTGTCTCTGAAGGAAACCAGCCTTGCTAGAAAGCTCACATAAGTGAGCTAAGAAGAGGATCATCTAAGGCCAGCCAACAGCCTGGTAAGCTAGCTGGGAAATAGATCATCCCTTGTTGATCTTTGAGATAAATGCAGCCATAACTGACAGACACCTTCTTTCAGCCCTGTGGAAGACCTGGAGTGAGAACCCCCTAGCTAAGCCTCTCTTCAATTCTTGATCCACAAAAACTGTGGAGGTAACAAATGCTTGTTGTTTTCAGACACTAAGATTTAGGTTAATTTGTCACTGAACAATAGATAACTAGTTTATCAAGAACTCTTACTTTATTATATTTATACTTCAAGCCCTGGAGACATGTGGTATATATGTGGCAGGTTGACACTGTTTAAAGATGCCATTTATGTACAGAATACTGCATAGGAGAATTTTTCCAGGAGGACATTACTATGTTTAATTGACAATAAAGTAATGAATTCAAATTGCCTCACAATAATAATCTGTTGTCTCACAAAATATATTTTGGGCATTTCTAGAATAATTTTGGGAGATCTGATATTGAACTCTATGCCAAATATCATGGCATGAGGCCAGAGCTTGCTTTCCCAGTCTCCACCCAGTTTGTCCCTTACTCTGGTTATTATGCCAGCTCTTTGCCCCATATTTGGGTGTATGCAAGAAACCACAAGTCTTACAATATAGTCATTATTGTAACACATACAGTACAGCCAAGTGGCTGTTCAGATACATATAGTGAATGCTTTCTGATAAAGATGAGATTATTATGCATGCCTATAGCTGATTGTCACGATATAGGATATTTATACCTCTTAAATAACTGCCTTTCACTATTATTATCCCCCAAATAGTTGACAAAGGAGAGGGCAAATTTAACATGGAGTCCTTGAAGGCCCCCATCCACCCACTGGCAGTGTGTACTTTCTTAGCCTCATGAGTCATGGGCTGTGTGCATACAGTTGGCTCAGATGAGCTGGCACCCTGGAAACTGCAGCAGCTGCACTAAACAATTACCCTGCTCTAACTGAGAAAATTTCCCATGGGGGACAAAGAGCCAGCTGGGCATTGCTGGTGCTTATCTGGTATACGTTTGTTAGTTTGTATGAACACTGAAATTCCCAGGGCAGCAATCAATGGGTGAGATAATTCAACCTGGAATACATTAACCCAGAAAACTGCAACTGGAGAAGCCCCTTTTGTGGGGGGCACTCTGTGCCTTCAGCAAAGCAAATTGGCAAGCCTTGTCCTGAACATTTATAACTCACATGAAGCCTCCCGAAGCCTGGCATCTCATTAAATGAGTCTGGTGCCCATGAATGAAATTCATTTTACCAGTCCTCAGCTTTCTTGGTGAAACTTGCTAAAATAATGCCCTTAAACTTTTTGGTCAAAATTACACGGAAACTTTATATAGAGCAAATTTTTTATAGAGAAAACTTCTAGTGTTAATCTTCTAAGACATAGTCATTATACCAGAGGCTGTATCAAAATATTAATATTTGCCTGGCATTACTATTGGGTAAGAATACCTTGAGAGCACCTTAATACATTCAGTAATTCAGCAAAACTCATTATCTTGAAACTATCATTTAACTTCTTATGAAGACAGATGCTGAAACTAGATGATTTTTACAGCAGATATTATATTTTAATGTAACATATTTAAAATAAAGGTTATGAATCTTAAACTAATGAAGTTTTCTTACCAGTTCATTTTAAATTACTTTCATTTTACTAAGCTATATGTCATTTGCTCTGTCTGTTTCCTTAATATTATAGGATCATTAGTATACTTTACTAAATGTATTTTAAGACATCCTTAAATACAACTAATCTTGAGATAATTGATAAAACAGAGGTCAATCCTGTACTATCTTTAGTAAATAATAATGGCAGAAAACATCATGTGTCATTCTCTAATGAACTGAAGAATGAATGCCTTTCCGGAGAATAATTACAAATTTGAAGCTTCAAATACTAAGTTTCCATTGTTATCACCAGTGAAAACACAGCTTCTCAGATGTTAAAAAGTGGTTATGCATATGATTAAGTCTCATATTTGCAATACAAGCTTTTACATAATAGCAATTAAAAATGCATTAGTCAGGAGCAGAAGTTGTAGCCTTGGGCATCAGATTTATTTATGTCTTAGTTACCTCAGGAATTAGGAACTAGGGCATCTAGGGCTTAGGCTAGGCATATAAGTATGATCATTCAGGCCATCTATTGAAACTGATTTTTAAAGATAAATTTCCTAAATGCAATAAGAAGAACAAGAGTGAAAGAGAAGCATAAAATTTTTGCCTAGCAGTAAGTAAAAATTAAAGGCAATGTCTTGAAAGCTTAGGGCCTTAGGATCACTCCTGACATTCTGCAGATTTTCCTGTCATGGTATCTCTTCACTGCTAACATGGACTCACCCCAGAGGAAACTAAGACCCTGAATGCATGCATCCCCAATGCTCAGAGTTTAACTGCCAAGGGGCAGGGAGCACAAGAGTCAAAGCCAAGACCCAGGGCTTCTGGAGCACAAAGCTGCCTGGCTGCTTCACCAGAGACCTTCTTCCTTTGGGCTCTCTTCCCAGTTCCTAAGCCTACTTGAGAAAACAAAGTCAACAGGCTCTTTCCTGCTGGCTTCAGAGATAGAATAGAGAAGGAGGGGAGTTTACATGAAGGAAGTTTTATTTATTTTCCAGCAGTCAGGCCCTAAAAAAAGCAGGTTGTCAGTTCTGTCTTCACAGGGAATAATACTGATACACATAAGAAGCAAACATATAAATTCTACAAAAATATTTTGTTCTAATACTTATTTATTTTCAATAATTTTCTATTACCGGATGAAATACTATTCCCCTCTTAACAGCCAAATACCATAAGTGATTTAGGAGGGGATGAGGTAGAATTCTGACTCTACCTTACCTCTTCAAACAAATGCCTGCATTTGCTATATAGCCACTTACCCACACATCCATCCATCTGCCCATGCACCTAACTTTTATTGAGCAGATACTGGGAAAATTATGAGAAACAAAAAAGACACAGTCCCTGTCCTCATGGAACGTAGTCACTGGTGGGGCAAAATGGGTATGACACAAATAAGTACACAAATAAAGATTTCGTCTCAATTGGGATATGTGTGATAGAAAATAAAAGGAATGCACTGTGAAAGTGTGTGACTGGGTGAATTTAACTCAGGTTAAGGAAGGCATCTTTGAAGAAATGGGCTAGGCCTATCAACAGGGCCTTGGAAATGTCTTCAGGCACCTGGATTAACTTCTCAAGGCTCCCAATGACCTGGGTATCTCCTGCAAGAAGCTATGTCCATTTTCTATTGCCAACTCCAAGTACTCCATCTCTTCCTAGTTAGTTGTTCATTATAGCACCATAGACTATTACAGGTGGAAGTGGGTGAGCAGATTGTCCAGCAAGATTTGTGATCTGCTTAAGGTTAGGGAGCACCTCAGTGATGAGCGTCTCATAGATTTAATCTACTTGTTTGGGATAAAATGTTGTTAAGTGTAATAAGACAACTTTAATTAGCATATTTACTCTGTGATTCCCATGTTATTCTGGAAAGTATTTTGTTCGTCTATAATCTTATACACTAGATATTTCCCGTATTCATTTTGCAAATTCTCTCCTCCACTTCACCTCAACTCACTTTAGGGACTGCACAAAATGATTTCAAACCAAGTCCACATCTGAATTAATGCAAATTCAAAGTTATGAAGTCCAAATCAATGAGGTTTTGAAGGCCTTACTACACACTGTATTTCCTTACCCTTCAGTCTAATATGGAGCCATAGAATCATGATTCATTGATGTTTCTGGCACTAATTTAATTTCAAACCTCCTGCTTGCCTTCCGTGTAAGGTAGGCCCTCAAGCAGTTAAAGCTTCTGACCTACTTCAGTTTCTTTTATGCTCTGGAATGCATCCCGTTTTAGAGAGCAGGTTAAACTCCAGAACATGTCCTTAATCATTGTGACTCCCTGGGTTTTCCTGGTCTCTTTTCAGAAGGAAGCAGAACGGATCCAAATAAAACATATGGGCAATTTTTATTTTAAAGCTTCAGATCTGTTCACAGAAATGACGAGGGAGGGGAGAGATGTATAATGCTGCATTCTAAATTTAGGTCAGTGGGAATGACTCAATTATTGAAAAATTCTACCTCTGACTGATAGAATGGGACCCTATAATGAGAATGGAAAAAAAAAAGAATGTAAAAGGCTTCTTTTTTTGTTTTTAAAGCCATTCAATACCTTGGATTTATCTTGTATTCATTGATAAGTTGAATATAAATTATTTATGTTTAAAAATAATGCTAATTATTTATTTGTCAAAGCATACCCTTGTGTTTTAATCAAAGGTTTTATTTTTGTCATAGAAATATTAGAGTTTAGATTTCCGGTGAAATGAAATCTTGTGAATTTTATATATTCTTATATATTTCAAACAAGCATGTTTATTTGTTGATGAAAGCCAATGATCAGTACCCAAAATGCAATTCAAAACTTAACTGATTTAGCAATTGGCTTTGAGAATTTAAGCATAAATCATATTTGAAATAAATATATATTTTGCTCCTTGTTTATTTCATTTTTATACATTACAAGTGAAATTTATATGCATACTCATAAGATAAATGATGTCTCCTAAGATAGAGGCAGCTGAATTCAACTGTAGATACATTGAGAAATTGTGTGTGTGTGCATGCGTGCATGTGTATGTGTGTTGAAATGTGACTGTATGATTGAAATATAGAGTGAAATCAGATATCAAAAGCTGAAGAGAAATAGTATTTTTACCTAACCGAGGATGCCTTTGGAGAAGCATTGCCAAGAATCCCTCCTAATGCCCTTTTTTAGTTCATTAATACCTGCCTTTGAGTCTTTCTTAGAATGGAAAATAAATGCAGGCTGAACATCAAGATAAGAAATGAAACTTATTTTAATTTCTACTTCATGACAATGTCATTTTAGATTTCATTTGAAGGTATTACAAATTTAATCTGATATTCCACGAAGCATGATTTTGTCACGAAGAATATCATTTCTTGAGTTTAATGAAGCTATTTTAAGACATTAGGAGAGGAAAGAAAATCTCTAGTTGAAGGCAAGCACTAGATTAAGCTATAAAAAATGAAGTTCAGGTTAGTTACTATAAGAATTCTGTTTTTTAAAATTTAAGGCTTATTGAAATACTGCCATTTTAAATAGACACTTGTGATGTACAATTTTTTTTGGTGGTTTTTCTGACTGATGACTACATTGTAAATGATTCAGCCTACAGTAAACACAGGAAGCTCCCCCCAGTTGCACATTCATTCTCCTCCTTCAGCAGAAGGCTGTTTTAGTGAGCCCCCAACTCCTTCTGAAGGTGAAAAAAGGGAAATTACTATAGTAATGGGATTGGGAGGGTACCTAAGGAAGGTGAACTTGTAGAAAATTTGGGAGGATGTAAACCAGAAGGCCTGGATCTAAAACATCTTTCTTCTGCCATCTCTCACCTTCCTCTCACATACTTCAATCAATAAAAGATTCGTTTGAGTTAATGAGTTTCTCATTCATGATGCAAATATATCCCAGTGAGAATGAAACTCTCAATTTTTTTCATGCAGCTTTTTTCATGAAATACTCTCATCAAATTGGTGGCATTCAGAAAACATAGATTTTTATTATGATGGGACCTGAGGGGATTTATTTTTAAACAAACTGTGGTTATAATTTTGTATATTACCTGAGAACACTGGACTAGTTATCCGGTAGTCATCCATGACATGAAGGGAATATTTTAGAATGAAAAACCAGCCTGGGTGAATAGTCTAGCTTATATAGAGCAAGAAGTTACTAAGTGAAGGGGTTAAGGAAAAGGAGGTGGGTAAAAGGAGGGTTAAGAGATTGGAACTGTCTCATGCTACTCTTCCCACAGCCGCCTCTGGGACTTTGCCTCCCCTCTTCACTGGTCTTGAAAATCACTGTATTCTTTCAGTGACTTGCCTTGCACCCAAGCCGCCTGAGTCTCCAGTCAACTGACATCCTTCTGGCCTCCTTCATGCTTCAATGTCGACATTGTTTCTTCTGGCTCCTACAGGCTGGGTTACATGCCCCCTTTCTGCTCAGAGATTATCCCATTTATTACAGTATAAACCTTGTCACACTTTGATTTTCTCTTATTCTATCTTTTCCCATTCAATTATATGGCAGGGATGTGTCACCACTGTAACCAGAGATTCTAAAACAGAATCCTTTTCAGATTAGGCACCCCATAAACATCTGGAGAACAAAAAAAAATTATTTGCAGTTTTGCCTTGGAAATTAAACTTTTATTGAGTTTCTACAACAAAGAAGATATTATGCCTGCTTTACAAATTAGGAATCTAAGACAAGTTCGAATCAAACAATGCAGTCAAGAACATTGTCAGCATTAAATGATAGGGGTGGAAATTTGAATACAAATGATATTCTCTTATCTTCCCATTTGGAAGCTAATGGAATAAGAAGTTATCAACTCTTTACAATTCAGCCAAGGATAGTCTTATCTAAGATTTTCTATCCAGCACGATGTATCCTCATCATTTCCTGTCTCTTTTCTCATTAGTAAAAAAGGAGAGAGCAAGGACAGAGTATATAAAAGGAGGAGTAGAATTAACGTTTTTGTGTCTTATTTGACTTGCTTGGAACTTAGTACAAACTCAATAAATGTCACATGAATGGATACATGAGACTGCTACTCCCTCTCATCCAGGAAGTATTATCAGATGTTAGAACTTTCTCTTATGAATGCTAAGAATGTACTATATGCATTAAGTAAAATGTGCATTGTATTAGTTCGATTACCAACAAATGAGTAAGCACTGTTAGGTTTTTTGAGAGATATTTTGAAAGATGTTATGATCTTACCCCTAAAGACATAGTTAAGAAAATGAAATAAACTCATATAGACATGTGTACACGCAGGTTATCTATCTATCTATCTATCTATCATCTATCATCAGTCTATCCATTACCATCTTTTTCTTCATCATCATCATTATCATCATGTAGCTATCTAGCAAGAAACACAAAGCATATGGAAATATTGTTTAGTTGTATACAAATAAACTAAGAGTCTTTGAAGTTTAAGGATGGAATAGATCAGTGCAAGCTGGGAAGCCTATTAAATTTACCTGGAGATGATTTGGATCTCAGAAATGAGAAGGATTTGATATATAGAGAAGAGTATGGCTATATGTTTAGACTAGGAATTGCTGTAAGCAAATTTCCAAGGCTTGTCATGAGTAGGACAAGGGGAGTTTAAAAAAGACTGACTAGAGCAGATGTGATGTGCTGATGGGGAGTGAGAATACAGTGATAGGGAAGAGGGAAAGCACAAGGAGTGAAAGTAGTGAAAGAGCACTTGGAGGTGAGGAGGAGATACCCAAATGTCTTCTGTTCTGTGTGTGTGTGTGTGTGTGTGTGTGTGTGTGTGTGTGTGTGTGTGTGTGCTTGTTTTCCAGGAAGATAAACAGTTGATTCCAAAGTATCCTTTGGAATTAAAGCAATTTCATGTGGGTCATAGTGCAATAAAAGAATTAACCTATTACAACATAACAGTTTTCTCTCTAAGACTTGGGAATAACTATTGCAAACAATGCCAGTACTTTTGAAAAGTTATATTAAGTTTACTGGTTGAACCAGAATCAAGGTGTGTGTCAGGTCACTCAGGTTAAGCATTAAGTCAAAGCAAGAGGAGAGAATGATATTATTCCTGTCTGCTGCTTCCTACAGCTATAGAACCTTGGGAAATTGAAAATGTTCCAGAAGTAGGTTCTTCAAATCTTCATAGAATAATCAAAACCTTTCCACCTTTTTCTGGATAGCTATGCCAAAAAAAAAGTTTCATATAAAACTGAAAGTGTATTCTTAATATTTTCTGGAACATAAAGTGAATGGCAACTATTAACTGAATATAATTTTACGGCAGCTACTAGCAAGCTATTTTTTGCCTGGTGTAACTGAAAATGCTTGGAACTATCATGCACCAGTAATTATGTTCTGGATTTATTCTCAAGAAGGAGAATGGAAGTGAAGAAGGACCCCTATTAATAAGGAATTAACCCCTCAGAAGCTAAAGAAATAAAAGTGGAATGCAGGATAAATAGCAAGGTATATTCCTGATTTTAACATATTCTCAAATGTCATTTTTGAATTTCATAAATTTCCAAATAGATAATTTAATGTTACATATGGTCAGGAAACAGAGGTGCATATATTAATACATAGGAAATATTTTTAAAATCTTACTTTAGACCAATTATTTCAATTTTTGTCATTGTAATCCCTTCGGATCACATAGAATGAAGTGGTTAATAAGAGGCTATACTAACGAAATCAAGTTTCAGGCTATCTTCTCCATCTATGGGGCATGTATTTTCATACTTTGCTACATGGTCTTTTGAAACAGATTTCCATTTCACATAGAAAATTAGAGGGATTCTGCAATGTGGAATTACCATTATTGTCAACATTTAGAAATCCTAATTTTCAGTGATAGAAATAATTTCCTAAGGAACAGAAGTTCACTGTATTCTTTGTTTTTTTTTTTTTTATAGTCTTGAATATTTTGTTTCTTCTTGGGAATTAATATAAATTCTATATTTGAACCTGTTGGCACAAAAGCAGCATCAGATTCTTTTTTGCTGGGGATATTTTCAGAACAAATGAGTAATAACCTTCTAAATTTTCATTACCGTGCTATAAATCTATTTGCTTTCCTATGAAGTTAATTTTCTTGAGGCAGGTAATAGAATTTTCATCTTCCAAAAATATCTTGTTCAACTACTTGGTTTTAACTAGTTATGAAAACTCATTTCAACTAACAATCCTGTATTTCTTGAAGCATTTCTCTTGTTGAGAAGAGGATTGAGACTAGAAGGAGTCAGGCTATGAAGCTGTTGAAATTCTAGCAGTCAGCCACCTCAGGTGAAAAACAGAGGATATGGGTATTAAAAAGAGCTTGCTTTCAAATGGAAGTGCCAAGTGAAAAGAGCATCTGACTCAGAGTTCAGAAATTAGGGCTCTAGTCTTGGGTGTGCAGTTTACTATTTGTAGGACTCTGGAAAGTTCACTTAATTCAAAATCACAATAAAAATAAGAACTTGGATGATTAGATTCAGTGAAAATATCTAAACAGTTTTGATATTGGGAAGCTCAGAATAAATAGCAGAACCAGACCAAATTTATTGAGAGTGCCTGAACTAAACAAGTCGAGTCTTTCAAAACACACATATACACACACACACACACACACACACACACACACACACACACACACACACACGTCTTAAGAGAAAGCCAATATATAAAATCACGTAGAATGAAGCAGGTTCTGTTGAATCTGGGAAAGTGTACAGGTCTCAATGCTCTGTCTCCTAGGGTCCCATTCTCCTTTTTAGCACCCTGTATGCTAAGGAGCATAAATTTCAAAACTATTCAAGCAATTGTTTTAAGATAGTTTTATATGTTTTTAAGGAAGTTTTCCTCCAAAGTTGCTACATTAATAATGTGGTAAAGAAACTAGAGAGACTGCAACTGTCAGGATACATTCTAACTTATTCATACAGTGTGCAGCAATTCATTTTTAATAGTTGTACAGAAGATAATTACACTGTGCTATAGTTTGGATATTTGTCCCCCTAAACTCATGTTGAAATTTGATCCCCAGTGTCGAAGATGGGACCTAAGGGGAGGTGTTTGGGTCATGGTGGCAGATCTCTCATGAATGGCTTAGTGCCAACCACATGGTAATGAGTGAATTCTTGTTCTATTCGTTACCTGAGAGCAGGTTGTTAAAAAGAGCATGACACCTCCCTGTGTCTCTCTTGCTTCCTCTCTTGCCTTGTGATCTCTGTGCATGTTGGCTTCTCTTCACCTTCCATCATGAGTGGAAGCAGCCTGAGGCCCTCACGAGATGCAGATGCCCAGTCTTGAACCTTCCAGCCATCCAGAATCATGAGCCAATAAATTTTTAAAAAATAAATTACCCAGCCTCAGGTATTCCTTTAGAGCAACACGAAACAGATTAAGACACATGAAAAGAAAAAAGAAACTAAGAAATCTGTGTCTCTGTTGTTCTCTCTGATTTCAAAAAAAAGTTTGAAGATTTAGAATGGAACAAAATTACCTCAAAGGTGGGATTCCTTCAACTTTCTTTCATGCCAATTTTTTTCCCTCTATGCCTTAGTGATCTATAGCAGTTTGCTTTCAAAATGCAAACAAATTTGGGGGAATCTATATAAGAAACATATTCAAAATCTTAAAATGACTAATCAGAAGTCTAAGCTGAGGGGTTTAATTCATTATTGGTATCTAAATATAAAAACCTGATAATAATCTCTTTTTAATACTCATTAGGTTTATGCCTTAGTTCTTACTTGCTGTCAAGTAATAGGTTGTATAAACTGGAAAGAAGTAATACTTGTTATTTAGACAATACTTTTGCTTCAGGTAACTTTATATTGAACTCTCATACTTGCAGTGTCCATTTGTTAAAATTAAAGAAAACTCTGCACATTAGAAACTCTTCATTTCTGTAGAAGAAAATATAGGAAGGAAGGAGAAGTCTTTTTAAATTGAAAACACAAAGTGAGTTGGTAGAATCTGAAGGTGGTAAGAAAAAGAGTGAGAGAGAGAATGTATGAGAACTAATACAGCAATCAATTTTAGTAGTAATTCAGGTGCCTGCAGGTAGGAAAATTTAAGGACCCAAAATCATTATTTTCCAATACAAATCCATGAATAATGTATGTAGCTATGGGCATAATTTACAAATGACAGCTTATCACCCCGAAACAGGATTGTACTGCTGAAC
Organism: Sapajus apella; assembly: GCF_009761245.1. NCBI lineage: Eukaryota > Metazoa > Chordata > Mammalia > Primates > Cebidae > Sapajus > Sapajus apella. The sequence continues at coordinate 26,007,784 of NW_022436958.1, forward strand.
TGACAGCTGCCAGTCAACCAAGAAAGAACAGTATAGAGCAATTTATTTCTCTATTACATCTTTAATTTTTCCCTTTTAACTCAACTTTTTCACTCAATTTCACTGAACTTTATTTCCTTGACCTGAAAATTAAGACTGTGTTCCTGATGATGGCATAGAAATTTGTCAGCTTGACTTTTCAAATGTGACAAGGGTCAATAAGAAGCAGGAACTAGACCTGGCTGCAGACCATTTTGTGATATTTTTCCTGATGCATAAGAAATGAATTAGAAGAGCAACAGAAAAAAGGGAAATCAAGGAAGTGTGGAAAAGACCATGGTTATATCCTGGTTCTCCTCACACCATAGGCCACTTCACCTCTGCCCGGGCCACTAAAGTGACATCCTTACTACCAATAACCTCAGCTCATTGGAATGAGGAGGCAGAAAAAGAAGGCTCTTCATTTTCAGTTCTTTGGCTGATAAATGTGGTAGGGGATCAGCTTCAACTACAGTCCCTCCCAGCAGGGAGATTTGGGTTCTTAATTCTTTTCTCCATTACTCTGCAGCCCACATTCTTCCCTTTCTAGCTAAATGATTTTTAAAAGATAGGCTTCAAAACACAGGTGGATTTGGAATGGGTATATTTAAAGTAGAAAAAGAAATATAGGTGGTATCTCTTTATTTCCTCTAAGCTAAGTTCTATATTTGGGACACGGTTGAAAAAGAAACCTTTGCGGGCTTCATTAAAACAGGAAGAAAAAATTGTATTCCTATTATGCACTTATTCCTAATTCTGTCACTTTTACCCTGTGCCTATCTCAAACTTTCCTTTTAAAGAGTTTTAAAATTTCTAACATATTCATGTTTGAGTTGGATATATAGCTCAGTTACCTATGAAAATGTATATACTAAAAAAAATCTCCCCCGTATGAATTCCTCAGTATATCAGTGGGTTTTTAATATCAACAAACAAACAGATAATTAAAAATGGGTTCTGTCATGAAAAAAGTTTGAGAAATATTGGCAAATCAATGTTTTATAATAAATTTATTTAATTCAGGAATTTGTATAACCTTAAACGTGCTCATTTTCCACATTAATTTCTGGAGAGGGTACTGTTTGAACCTAAGAAAATGTTTCTTCTGGGACATCCTTGGGAGACCAGTCTTCTGCAAGGAAGATAGTTTAGAGCACTCTGGCCTAGGTAAGTTATCTTAAAGGGAGGGTCTTTCTTAGAGAACTTTAACAATCATTCAATATGACAGTAGCTGTCCTCTTGTCACAGTAGCTACCTAATGAAAGTAAGCTTGTTTCTCCAGTATGACCATGTCAATATGAATTAATGTCTTCATTTTTAACTCAAATCTTATGATTAAAATGTTATGAAAATATATACCTGAACTAGTAATAATTAAGAAATCTATAGAAAGAGATACAACTTGCAATAACAATTAAAGAAATATACAATCCAAGTCTCTGCTGGATTATCTTTTAGGCTTCTTCAATTGCAGAATGAAAAGATTGGGCTGTTTACACTTCCCAAGTTTGCCTAATCTTAATAATGTGGCAGAAGAGGTTACAGATGAAATGGAGTTTCATTTCATCTGTAATGAAGAGGAGAGAGTATGTTCCAAATGATTCCATTGTTCAGGAAATTTTGAGAAACCCTGGGGAAGATGATATCTAAGGTTCCTTTAAATTTTAAAATCCTGTGAAGATGAACTGCTTTTTAATGAACTCTTTAGAAACAATTGAGTTTTAGAGGGTTTATTATCTAACTACGGATTTTTCCATTACAAATGAGATCTGCAAAATATAGAGAAATAGTGCTAGAGGGGGAAAATGTATTACTCACAATCTCACCACCCAGATAATCAATGAGAATTTTTATGTTATTTTACCTTTTATTGTATTGTATTGTTTGTATTATATTGTATTGTTTGTATTGTATTGTATTTTAAGACAGAGTCTTGCTCTGTTGCCCAGGTTGGAATGCTATGGCTAGGTCTCAACTTACTGCAACTTCCACCTCCTGGGTTCAAGCAAATCTCCTGCCTCAGCCTCCCAAGCAGCTGGGATTACAGATGCCTGCCATCACGCCCAGCTAATTTTTTGTATTTTCAGTAGAGATGGGGTTTCTCCATGTTGGCCAGGCTGGTCTCGAACTCCTGACCTTGTAATCTGCCTGCCTCAGCCTCCCAAAGTGCTGGGATTACAGGCATGAGCCACTGTGCCCGGCCTTTTTTACCTTTTTATATGGGATTTGTTTCTAAATAAGATCCCATGTTAGAATTCACTTTCTAACTCAGGGAATAGCTGTAATCAATGAAGCTTACAAGGCCTTGGGCTGCTTGGATGTGTCAAAATGCCACGTCTGCTATGGAATTTTTCTGTGATAAATGTCCTTTGCCTAATTCTTGCTCTGTGATATGTGGAATATTTACTGCTTTAGCTCACTTTCATTAGGCAACCCCCTTGAACTATGTGATTGTCCCAACCCCCAGGCCAGAAGGGCAAAGGGGCAGAGAAACTCTCTCCCTGTGCTTCTTTTCTGTTCCTGGTTCTGACTTTTATCTCAAGGCTCACAACAGCTGGTGAAGAAAGACCTGAACCATCTTGGAAACAGATATCAACAATCTTTGCAAGGTATCAGTTGCCAAAGCAACGAGGCTATTACCATGTATTAGAAGCTAAATTAAATTTTACCTCTTTTGAGCATTTGTATTTACTTCTTAACTTCATGCAGCCGCTTTCAACCTGATTATTTGACCAGCAGAACTTTTAAAGGACATGATACTATTTTCTTCCCTTAGCTTTAAAATGTGTGATGTAAGAAGAGCAAAAACCACCTGGTGATCATGAAACAGGCCCCAGAGACAAAACTCCTTATCTGAGGAATTTAGAAGGGAGCAAAGACCACCTGGCAACCATCAAACAGGCCATCCAGAGGCAAAACTCCTTATCTGGGGAAAATTAGAAGTAATTAGATTTTCCTATGATCTAAAGCAGGCATCTGGTTCCAGATTTCTTTCTCTCCGAAAATCTTTTAAGTAACAAAAGTTTCTATACATCTCTGGAATGCCATGCTGAAAATCATTTTACAATTCTATGCTCACATCATAAGGTCCATAAATACCCCTAAGGAAAAATCCATGCTCAGTCTTCTCACTGAGGCACCCCCCTGTACTGTTCTGCAGCGTTCTTCCTTTCTAATAAACTTTCCTTTTCAAACCTGTACTGTTGCCGGTAAATTCTTTTTACCAGCCCATGAGTCGACCACTTCCCAGTGCCGGGGCTCTGACAAACCACCTGACATGACGAACATGTAAAATCCAAAAGGAGCTTTTTAACAGCAATTACACATAAATAGTTCGCCTTCAAGCTATGGTGTTTGGGTTCGCCTTCAAGCTAAGTTGGGTACCAGGATATCATATAAATGTTATTCCTTCATCACCTACAATATAGAGAAGTGTGATTTTACACAATTATTAATTACCTAGCTAATTAGGTATTTTAAACTGAAATAAAATTTTAATTTAGAATATATGTCATTATGTGATTGTGTTGATGTGCATATAGCATTTAGTAAAAATAGAAAATCAATTTGTTGGTTACTTAAAAATTCCACACTTTTCAAGAAACACTCTTATTTTATATTTATTATATACATAGCATACAACATGCATGCAATAGTCAATAGCTTGTAAAATGTTTTTATTTTTTCCTGATCATTGCCCAGAATCAGGGGCATCTAAGCTTTTGGCTTCTCTGGGCCACACTGGAAGAAGAATAATTGTCTTGGGCCACACATTAAATACACTAAGACTAAAAATAGCTGATAAGCTAAAAAAATGCAAAAAATTTCATAATATTCTAAGAAAGTTTACAAATTTGTTCTGGGTCACATTTAAAGCCATCTTGACCCACATGCAGCCCATGGGCTGAGGGCTAGACAAGCTTGGACTAGATAATAAAATACATTTATTTGACCAGAGAAGACTAGAAAACATAATCCAAGATCTCAAAGCTCGAAGTCTGTATTTAATCAATGGCCCTAGAAGACAGTGATCTTAACTTACGTTTTTTGTATCAGCCTTGATATATAATATTTGACTTATATTTACCAGACACTGAAAAATACTGAATCCATAATTATATTAATGACAATTCTTTCAGCTTCCAGATATATTGTTGGCATTTCAATTTGCATATTTAAATGTAGTTTATATACTAAACTCAGAATATGGGAAAAACATTGGATGGGAATTTCTGGTTTGCTGAACCAAGCTTGCTGGTATTGTATAAATAACAACAAGGTAATGGAAACAAAATTAATGTTATATTAAATCGGAATTGTTCACAGGCAATTTTGTACTCCTGCATTACATCCCAAATTTAATTTGGAATTTTGTGATTACCACGATTTCTGGTAATTCAAGATGAATTCAATACAGTTTTGTTGAGGTTTACATGATATATATTGATTTAGATACATAATGTAGTTTAGGAGAACACGTTAATCATATTCTAGAGGTATGGAAAGAAGTTAGCCAGCTTGCTTTAGGCAGACAGTAAGGGAAGGATCCCTGGAGAACCTCCAACCTGTCTCACAAGTTCTTACACCAGATGTTTTGTGAAATAAGGGAATTTGCACGGGAGGCTTGCCTAAACATGCCTGCAGAAGACTTAAGCGGCCACAAGTGCATGGGAGGCATGAGGCGGAGCTACCGGGAATTAGCACCTTATGCAAATAGGGAACCCAGCCCCATCAGCTTAGATGTATAGCCCTTGTATTCAACTGAAAAGGAGGGCAACCAGGAACCCACTTTCAGGACCTCTCTCTTTGCTCAGAACTTTCCTTTCACTTACTCTACTCCACTCATTCTTCGAGTGTCCACATGGCTACTTCTTCCTGGTTGTAAGACAAGAAGCCAGACCTAGTTGAGCTAAGGAGTAAAAAATCCTGTGTCATTTTGGGGGCTCACCCAGTATACCTGGAGGGTGAGTAAATGAGACCCAAAATCTTTCACTTCCAAGACTTCTCGTCCTCAGACTTCTTCTGAAGGCTGATGCAGGACCAAACCTCTTTTGTGCCAATTAAGGATGAATGGTGCAGCTACAGAGGACAGGATGCTGGATAGGACCCCAACAGCACCCTTGTCCATCACTCTCAGGGCTTGGGAATGTTGGCCTCGTTCCAATCCAGTCTTTTCTATGGTATTTTCCTTCTTGTATTGGTTTTGTCATGGCACCAATCTCTTTTTAAATAATGTTAAGGGTGTTGCTGCAAACTGCAGAAATATTCCTAGGTAGAATGAGCATTTGGCCAAGCCATCAAATATACAATTCAGGACAATGTGATTTCCATCTGTTCTTAGAGGCCCTCAGCCCCACCCCACTGGCTCCCAACTCTCCCCTGCCCCTGCCAGCTGGGGTGCATGGCCATGTCTTCCACATGTACATGCTGTATACAATGGCCACACAGGGCAGGAATTAGCTACAGCTGCTGCCAGGGTACCAGAGCCATCTCAGGAGGCCAAGGCCCTCATGCGGCCTGTTGGGGTCAGTGTTTCCCGGTTGCCGTTCCCTCCCACCATGCAACTGTGGAGTCTTTCCTCCGCTGGCTGAACTGAGAGGGTACAATGCTTAAGAGTTTCTCTCCCTCGTGGAGGAACACATTTGCATAGAGCTAAAGGTTTTTCCCCCAGGCATCATCCGCACCCTGTACTTAAGTGGTTCACTTTTCTTTTTCCCAGGGTGTCAGGGGTTAACACAGCCCTGTGGATACAGAGAGCTTTACTATGCAAGATATTTTGTTTTGTTTTGTTTTGTTTTCCTTTGAAAGGCATTTTACTAGGCCAGGACCCCAATTCACGAGACTTCCTTTCCTCTCTCTTTTTTGAGGGGGGCCCAGCTCCATGGCTTCATCTTAGCATGACTAATTCCTGCAATTAGCCCCCCTCCCATTTCATGGATAGGGGTCATGCTAACATTCTAGCATGACCCCAGACAAGGTCTAGGGAACTCAAAGGTTACCAACAGCAGGAAGGAGTCTGCATGTGGGTAAATGTGGATAATTCCCAACCACTAGGCCTCCCTGTTAACATGGGTGAAAAGCTGCATTGGCATCCATGGGTGGCACCCTGCTGAGGTTG